>NC_143487.1:38827997-39162018 GCF_027475165.1 Benincasa hispida | reverse complement strand
TCTCTTTATTCTGGTTTGATTCTAAATATATTAAGAGAACTCCTAAGCTTTCATTGTAGGATTGAAGAGTTCAATCCCTCCAGTCGAGACGTTTAGCCGATAAAATATACATCGATAATATCGATATAAGAAATACTAAAACTGGATAGTATTAGTTGCAAAAACGAGTGAAACCACAGAGACCCTTCTATTTAATCTCTCTGAGCTAAACTTATGTATGGAAAAAGGTAAAGGACAGGTAGTGTAGTAAAAAAGAGGATCCCTAGAGGGGAGAAGATGAGGCTTTATTTGTGCTCGAAAGATCTTTGAAGAGAAGTTGAAGAAGAAGAAGAGAGAACAAAAGAAGAGGGAAAAAGGAAAAAGGATTGAAAGGGATAGGAGAGAGCGCGTCAATGGAGGAAGAGAAGAAAATTAGAGTAAAAGAATTTTGGTTGTTAATTAAGTGGGATTTAATTGTTCTTTTTTTTGGAATAATACCTTTTTGGTCCCTAGGTTTTAGCTTTAATTTCTATTTGGTCCTTAAATTTTAAAATGTTAAACATTTGGTCCTTACGTTTTGAGTCTCGTTTCAATTTAATCTCTAAATTTCAAAATGTTACAAATTTACCCTTGAAATTTGAGTTTTGTTTCAATTTATTTTTCTTTAAATTTAATTATGATACATGAAGAATTTTCTATCATACGTTTTTATGTCTATCATTTTGGTATTCTTTTAGTAAATTAAATGAATTCTGATAACTCATAAAAATATAGACAAATCCAAACCCAAACAAATTTGAAGAAACCCAAACATAATTAGTGTGATCGAAATTTTGAATTATTAATCATAAATTAAGAATTGACACTAGAAATTCGGGCTTTAATATTAGTTGGAAAAAGTGAAATCGGATGTATAATGTCGGTTTAAAAAAAACGGATCCTTAATGTCGGTTTTAAACAGACATTGAAGATGGGCTTTAATGTGGGTTTAAAACCGACATTAAAGGTGTAATATTTTTTTTCTTATTTTATTAAATAATATATCCCTAATATCGCGTCCTTCTCGATTTCTTTACACGCCCAAACCTTATCTCTGTCACGTCGTTCACCTTTCTTCTCTCGTCGGATCTCCTTCACCTTTCTTCGCTCGCCGTCGATCTCCTTTACCTTTCCCCTTCGCCTCCCTTACATAAAATATATCTTCTTCTCTTCCGTGTCCGTGAGAGAAGTAAGAATACATATATTTTGTTCTCAACTTGTTGTTCATTCTGTAACCCCATATGTTACTAGATTGGTTAATTGTTTCCATTTTTTTTTTTTTTGTTATTCCAATTTGGAAGATGTTGGATGTTATTGGTCTTTTGATTTATCGAATTGGTTTTTGGTTGTAATTATTGGTGGCTAATTGTTTTATTTACGCGCTTGAAATGGACTTTTATGAGTTTTCTTTTTTAAAAAAGAAATCTAGATCATACAAACTCGATTATGTGCTTATGTATAATTTGACTCGTGTGCAGCTGATATCCAATTCAAGAGAAAAATAGCACCATTAAAAAAAAAATGAAAAGTTGCCACCCACCCACTGTAATACTTAGGTTAGAAATTCAATGTGGTGTGTAGGGTTAACAAATTATGAGCCTAGTCCTACTAATTATTGAGAACTAGAATGATGGGTGCCAAATTCATTCGTATCATGATTTGTGGTGACTTATATATCTTCTTGCCGTCGATCTCATTATTAGGTGTGAGCTTCTAGAGATTGAAAGTGCCAAACAAGTAAGAAAGATGAAAGTTTCTTTTTCTTATTCCTTTTCATAAAACATGGAAAATGAGGTGATGTATTATGCAGCAGTTATCAATGTAGCTCCTAATTGGTATGCCTCTTTTATTTTGCTTAATAGATGTGTGAACTAATTGGATATTGAGTTCACTATCTCATTTTCTCTATGATTAATTCGCTTGAAATTAAAGAGTGCAAACTTTGGATTGTTAGTGAAGTATTTTAGCCTTTGAGTTTGTTTGTTCAACTGCATATTTAGAATTAAACATTTGTTGCTTTCAGTTAGATATTACTTGTATTTTCTGAACACAACTTCTTACTTTATTATTCAGAATAACCTTGGAATTTTGTTTTTTTGGATTTTCTTTTCATCGATAGGAACTGAGTCCTTGATATTGACTCAAACAAAATCTAAGGACACGGTTTATTGTGATATTTGTTTGGATTGATATTTGTTTTAATTCAATACTTGATTTTGAGTGAAGTTTTTCATTTATTAGGTTCAAGTTGACGTGTAAGGCTAAATTTTGATTCTTGGGGATTTGGAAGGAAGATAGGAAGATTGCATTGGACGTGTTTTAAGAAGGTTGACAAGTGGAGAAGGTGCACCCGACACAAAAAGGACTTCATAACAACATTAATAACAAAGACAAGGTAATATTTATAAGATGCTTATTTTAAAAGTCTAGTTGTTCTAAATTTGTTGATGTTGCATATTTTACAATCATAATTTTATGCTTTTAAATTTTTCCTTGTTATTTTTTTTTTTTTTTTTTTTTTGTAGATTAAGTTGCATATTTTACAATCATGGATAAGTCATGGATGAAAATGAATAGAATGTCAGCTGGGTATGGTTTAGGGGTCGAGATGTTTATTAAAAATGATCTACAACATTCAAATATGTTGAATGTCATGAGTTGTCCATGTTTAAAGTGTGTTAATGCAAAGACTCTAGATGTGAACAAAATAAGAGAACACTTATTTTTTAATGGTATAGATCAAAGTTATCAGACATGGATTTTTCATGGTGAATCATTACCGATTAAGAGAAACAATGAAAATGTGTCTACTAGTGAAAGAGACGAAGTTGATGAGGATGATGTTGATGTTGATGACACAATTGGAATGTTTGAGGCTTGCATACAATAACTATTTTAGTGGAAAATCCGATAATTTTGAAGAATTATTAGATGATGCGAAGAAACCATTGTACCCAAATTGTAAAACTTTTTCCAAAATATCTACATTGGTAAAGTTATATAATTTAAAAGCTAAATTTGGATGGAGCGATAAGAGTTTCACTGAGTTGTTGGAATTAATTCATGACATATTACCTAGTCCTAATGAAATTCCAACTTCTACTTATGAAGCAAAAAAGATGTTGGTACTCTTGGAATGAAGTACGAGAAGATTCATGCATGTAGAAATGATTGTTGCTTGTTTAGAAAAGAACTCTCTAATGCAAATGTATGCCCCATTTGTGGTACGTCAAGATGGAAGCTTCAAAAAAATTTAAACGAAAGGGCTAAGAATATCCCAGCAAAAGTCATGTGGTATTTCCCCCCAATTCCAAGATTTGAAAGAATGTTTCGAAGTAAAGAAACAACAAGTTTATTGACGTGGCATGCTAAAAAAAGAAACAGATGGTTTATTAAAACATCCCAAAGATGCCCTATCGTGGAAAAAAATAGACAATTTGTGGCCAGAGTTTGGGTCAGAACCTAGAAATCTTCGTCTTGCTCTTTCGACAGATGGGGTAAATCCATATGGAGATCTTAGTAGTAGATATAGTTGTTGGCCAGTGATGTTAGTGACGTACAATCTACCTCCATGGTTGTGCATGAAGTGAATTTTTTTATGTTGACTGCACTAATATCTGGTCCTAAACAATCGGGAAATGACATAGATGTTTATTTAGCTCCATTAGTAGATGACTTGAAAAAACTTTGGAAAGATGGGGTAGAATGTTACGATGCATATGAAGAACAACGTTTCATGCTTAAAGCCATTTTATTATGGACCATTAATGATTTTCCTGCGTATGGTAACTTGTGTGGTTGTATGGTTAAAGGATATCATGCATGTCCAATTTGTGGAGAGAATACTTCATCCACTTATTTACCAAAAGGGAAGAGGATGGCATATCTCGGGCATTGCAAGTTTCTACCCCGCCATCATCCATATAGGAAACAAAAAAAAGCTTTTAATGGCGCACAAGGATTAGAATTTGGTCTAGAACCATTGAGTGGGGAAGAAATTCTAGCAGAAACAAGTAAGTATCAATATTCATTTGGTAAGAAAAGTATCAAAGAAAAGAACAGTGGAGATAGCACTTCAACTTATTGGAAGAAAAAATCTATTCTTTTCAAGTTAGAATACTGGAAGTATTTTGACGTGCGACATTGTTTAGACGTGATGCACATTGAAAAGAATGTATGTGCAAATCTTATTGGCACATTGCTTGTTATTCTTGGTAAAACAAAAGATGGAATAAAGACTCGATTAGATTTAGTAGAACTGAACATTAGATCAGAGTTAGCCCCTCAAGTAGGAGAGAAAAAGTGTTTTTATCTACCGCATGTTATACATTAACATGAGTTGATAAATTGAGCTTTTGTAAGGTACTATCAGAAATTAAAGTACCTGAAGGCTATTCATCGAATATTCAAAGTTTAGTATCGCTCACAAATTTGAAACTTTACGGACTTAAGTCGCATGACCATCACGTTCTTATGCAACAATTATTACCGGTAGCCATTTATGATATTTTACCCAAACATGTAAGACTTGCAATTACTCGCCTATGCTTCTTCTTTAATGCTATATGTTGCAAGGCGATCGATTCATCTCAGTTAAAGAGTATGCAAGAGGATATTGTTGTCACTCTATGCCTCTTAGAGAAGTATTTTCCTCCATCATTCTTCATAATAATGGTACACCTTGTAGTGCATCTCGTAAGAGAAGTTGAGTTTTGTGAACCTGTTTATTTGAGATGGATGTATCCTTTTGAACGATACATGAAAGTGTTGAAAACTTATGTACAAAATAGAAATCGACCAGAAGGATGTGTTGGAGAAAATTATATTGTTGAAGAGACTATAGAGTTTTTTTCTGAATTCATATCTGGTGTTAATTCTATTGGGCTAAACTCATCAACAAAGAAAGCAAATTCAAACATTGATAGAGCATTGTCAGCTGCTTCTTTTATCAGATCGAGTAAGGATGAGTTGGATGAAGCTCATCTTTATGTCATTCAAAATGTAAATGATGTGCTTCCTTACGTCGAGTATGTAGATCCTCATCTTATTCTTGTTTTAGGTTACTTGATTATTCAATAATCTACTAACTTTTTCATTTATAATAGGCAACATATGGATATTTTGTCTAAGCTCAATTTTGGTAAAAATAAAAGTAAAAAGTGGCTTCAAGAAGAGCATAATCGTAGATTCAGTTGGTGGTTGTCCACACGGGTAATCTCTAGAGACCTACTATTTGATGTATAATTAAATGTTAACAACTAAAATATTTTGAAATATATCATAGGTTTCACTAGCTCTCGGAGTTCCCAAAATTCCATATCGCTTCTTTGAGATGGATAGCTAATGGACCTTGTCCAACTATGGCAAAATATTCTTGTTATGTGATCAATGGTTACTACTATCACACAAAGAATCGCGATGATGTTAGGAGGGTTCAAAATAGTGGAGTTAGTATAATGGCTACCATAATGCATGTCTCTAGTGTTAAGGATAAAATGCCTGTCATGTCAGATATGATCTTTTATGGTGTAATAAAAGAAATATGGGAGCTTGAATATCATGGATTATCATTTATTTTATTCAAATGTAATTGGGTTGAGAATAGAACTGGAGTCAAAACAGACGAGTTTGGGTTTACTATTGTGGACCTCAATCGTATTGGACATAAATCAGACCCATTTATTTTAGCCTTTCAAGCAAAACAAGTGTTCTATGTAAAAGTCCTCGCAAATTCGGATTGGTCAATTGTTTTAACATCTCCACAACGAACAATTGAGGATGATTTTTATGAAGATGAAATAGGAGATATGCTACAAGAGTGTGGTTATGAAGGCATGCAAAGAATGCCCAATGTGGATACATTTACTGAGATTGATGATACAACATCTGCATACATTAGACAAGATTGTGAGGGTCGATGGGTTGATAAATAATGTATTAAACATGGTATGTCATTTACTATGGTTATATGTATTTAAATATTAAGATTATATGTTTTTTGTGTGAGTAATGTTTTTTTTTTTATGCAGATAAACATGGAAACTTTAACAAGTAGCAGCGAGGATGATAGAAATATGATCCCACAAAAACATAGTAGAATAAGTATACCATGTGGCCCAACTACAATGTCTGAGTTGGCACAAATAAGGACGTTTGGGCAATGGTTGACCATCGATTATAATGAATATGGACAACCAGTTGGATCTGGAGCAAAGAAGATGCAGAGTTATATAGGAGTTTATGTTCGACAACAAATTCCTATACGTATGATTCTTGGAAAAAAGTTCCAAACCATTTAAAAGAAAAACTTTTTGATTGTGTAGCAGTATATTTTCTAAACTTTTAATTCATGTGCATAGTAGTTTATTAGTTTATTGTTTAACTACTTTTTTCATTGTGCAGATGTCGTTCAATGTGGACTCTAAGTCCAAACTTTGTATACTAATGTCTGCATCTAGGAAGTTTCGGTCTTTCAAGACAACGTTGACTCAAAAGTTCTTACTTCCATTTAAGGATGAACCCACAGTCTTGCAATTTCCACTGCAACAATATTCTCATATAGAGCAAGATCATTGGACATCATTCGTCAATGAACGATTGAGTGAAGAATGGGAGGTAAGTCATTCACAATAAATTACATGTCAACATTATCATTATTTTGATAGGTAACTTCAACTAGATTTGTTCTACAGAAAATCAGTGGTGTTCAGAAAGAAAGACGTACGAAATGTGTATATAGTCACCAAATTTCTCAAAAGGGCTATGTGAATCTTGCTTAAGAATTAGTGAGTTATTCGACTTAAATTAAATATTTTATTCTAATATATTTATGGTAATTAAATATGTATGTTCATGTAGAACCTATAGAATGACCCTTCTTATCGGGCGACTTTATGGAAAGAAGCAAGAAAAGGAAAGAATAATGAATACTTTGATGAAGTTACTCGAGAATGTGCCAATCGGATTGTAAGTATATATTATGCAAAATATAAGATGACATATATATAACTTTAAGATGATATAGATATTGTGTCAAAATTGTAATATGTTTTACAGGATAAATTGGCTGAAGTTCATGAAGGTGAAGATGTTCTCACCGAAGCATTGGGTACAGAAGAACATTGGGGACGTGTAAGAGGAATGGGTGAGTTTGTTTCCCATTCTCAATATTTCAAATTAGTAAACCCAACGTCCTCTATGAGCCAAGAAATTGAAGGAGGCTTTAGTCAAAAAAATGTTTGACATGGTAAAGTGTCAAGAGAAAGAACTCACAACAGACAATCTCATCAGTCCAAATCATCTGTTTGAAGTGTTGCACTAAGTGCATCTGAAGAAGATACTAAGAAGATGTCTAAAGAAGAAGATACTGAGAAGATGTCTAAAGAAGATTTGGAGGTAATTTATTTATTGTGACTTTTAAATTTTAATCATATTGTACGTGCTTAACCATGCATGACATAAGTTCTTTTAAAGTTGTTAAGGGGACACCATGCCACTTGGCTATAGGAATTGTAGATAATATTGTTGCAGTAGCCATAGCATTTAATGATGATGTGTCATGCTTAACTGTTAAAGTTCTGATTGACATTGTCATTGGAGAAGATTTGCCTATACCAATTCTTGTGAAGGGTAAAATAGAGTTCTTAAAGCAAGCAATGGGCAACTTCGTAAAATGGCCTCATGAACTTGTAGTTATGGTTGGCGAGAAAAAAAGTATGTTTCCTTGTCAGTTTATGAGTTTGGTTATTTATTATTTTCCCTACTTTGAATTTTTGTAACTTTGGTTATGGTAGGATCATTCACCAATTAAGAGCTTCATGTTGATAAATAATAACTTTTACTTTATTTAGGTATCTTTGGGATGAATGTGGTCGTGATATTACGAAGAAGTTTTTTTTATAATTGATCAAACAAGAATATCGCCACACGTGAAGTCTCAAGATATCCAATCCAGAAATTTAGCCAATCAACTAGAATTGGCTAATTTAGACCAATTAGTCCTCATTCCATATAACACAGGGTAAGTAGATACAAGTTCTTAAGTTATTTTTAATTTGCATTATACACGTACTAATATTTCAAAATTGTTGCTTATTATAGTTATCATTGGATATTGGTTGTAATCAATCTACAAGAAAATTGTGTTTATGTTTTGGATTCTCTTCGAAGCATGGTTCAAGAGGATTTTCATAGAGTTATAAATATGTAAGTGTAATTGAACTTTCTTAGCTCTTAATTGAAGTATTTATATTTAACTAATGTTTTTAAACTATTTAGTGGATTGAAAACATGGCAAGCCAAGCACGATCTCCAACACTATCGGTCTTCTCCAAAATGGAAACCTGTAAAGGTAAAATTGTATTCATTTTTTTTTAACAATTTATGTTCATTTGACTTCTTTATAACAATTTAACAATTGTTTTCAACTTCTTTATATGAAGTGCCCTCGTCAATTAGATTCTGTAGGATGCGGGTACTATGTGCAAAAGTATATATACGAAATAATGCATAATCCTACTACTCCCATTACTAGCCTCATACATAAATTATTTATTTTTTATATAGTACTAGCTTTAATTTAATAAATGGACATAAACTTATGTTGAATTTATCTTTTTTTTTTTTCCTTTTTGTAGTTCAATACAAAAGATGCATATATGCAAGGAGAGATCGACATAATTCGGACCCAATGGACAATTTTTGTTGGCCGATTTGTGTAAGGATGTAATTCTTATTTTTTGTCTCAATAGAATGTAAATGGTAGCTTAGAATGAATGTAAATTTATCTAACCATGATCTTTGTGAATGGAATTAGTACTAATATGATATTTGTGAATGAGAGAAATGATGGCTTGGTGTAAGTATTCTATGAAAGTCTGGTTCTGGTATTGTGATTCTTGTTTGTGGATAAATTCATAGGTGGAAGACATGATTTGTTTATTATTGGAAGCTGTATTCATGGTATTTTGATTCTCGTATTGTGATTCTTGTTTATTCATGGAATTAGTACTAATTGATATTTGTGAATGAGAGAAATGATGGTTTTGGTGTAAGCTGTATTCTATGAAAGTCTGGTTCTGGTATTGTTTTGCAGATTTTGGTGGATAAATTCATAAGTGAAAGATAAATATTGATGAGAATATGTAATGGATTGGAAATATTGATTCTTGTTTGTGGATAAATTCATAGGTGGAAGACATGATCTGTTTATTATTGGAAGTTGTATTCATAGTATTGTGATTCTGGTATTGTGATTCTTGTTTATTTATGGAATTAGTACTAAGTGATATTTTTTAATGAGAGAAATGATGGCTTTGGTGTAAGCTATATTCTATGAAAGTCTGGTTCTGGTATTGTTTTGCAAATTTTGGTGGATAAATTCACAGGTGAAAGAAAAATATTGATGATATTGATTCTTGTTTATGGATAAATTCATAGGTGGAGGACAAATATTGATGGGTTCGCCATGCAATTTTTTCTATACTTTTTAATATAAAATAATGACAGACATTTCATGACCCAACACGAGACATAAAAATGTCATTTTTAACTTATTTGACCAAAAAAATGGATTCGACAATGAAATTTAAAAAAAAAGGGACAAATTCGGGTTTCAATGTTAGTTAAGAATTAAAAAAAAAAATAGGCTTTAATGTCGGTTGCAACCAACATTAAAGACCTTTAATCACAAAAGACCTTTAATGTTGGTTGCAAGACCTTCAATGTTGAGACCTTCAATGTTGGTTGCAACCGACATTGAAGGCTGTAATATTGCTGTTATTGAAGTCCTTTAATGTCAGTTTAAAACCGACACTAAAGGCAACCAACATTAAAGGCCTTTAATAACACTATCTTTAATGTCGATTTAAAACCGACATTAAAGCCCTTATGGGTGAAATAGTACTGTTATGTAACTTTTTTATCTAGTAATACGTTCATTTCAATGGGTGAAAAACAATGAGGATCTCGCTCATGGGCGAGATCCTCCACATGAGCGAGATCCTCATTGTTTTTCACCTCCTCTGATACTTCTCAAATTTTTTATGAATTATGGGTGAAATAGTACTGTTATGTAATTTTTTTTTTTTATCTAATAATACGTTCATTTCAATTTTTTTTTAAGCTTCAATAAGATCATATTCTATACATTTTGGTGTGTTATTATCAAGCTAGTTTCAGGATTAATTTTAGTATGCCTTACTATCGTTTCACAATCAAAATTGAATTTTTTTTTTTTAAATTATGTAATTGTAATGAAACGATGGTATTAATATTATAACCAATGTTTAATTTCTGAAAAATATAGTTTCTAATCGGTGACATAAGAATTAAAAAAATATTGCACACCAATATTCATACAATCAATTCACCAAGTTTTGAAAATATAGAAAAACGCATATTTTTTTTATATACATCGTTTTAACACATCTTTCGGTGAAAATTTGTTGTCCTAGGAACTAGGAGTATGACAAGTTTAGATTATTATAGGTAAATTGGGCCCTTAAAAAAAAAAAAGAAAAAAGAACCCACTAGACCCTTAAAAAGACTTAACTAAAATACCCTCAACCCTATCCTTAGGAAAAAAAAAACCATCAAGCCATTGGAAAGATGTATTTTTAGATTATTATAGGTACATTGGGAAATAACACCATAAATCTAAACTATAACCCAATATGCCCAATACCGACACTTGACATCGTTTGCTATTCTTTCTTAATTATGAAACATAATCCACCAAATACCTTACCCTTTCAGGAACAACTTGTGTATCCCTTTCCCTATAAAGATGGATACTGTTGAAGACCTCTTTTCGATCATGAGAATTATTTCGCACTCTCAAATACAGTTGTTCATAACACTAACCACGTTATTGAACAACTACCGAAGGATAGAGAGACAACCGACATATGCTAGGCACTACATTAGGCGGTTGACCTTCTTTCGCCTAATTTACGAGAGTAACTTGGCATGTCGTGAAAGCACCTGAATGGATAGACGTACCTTTATGATTCTATGTAATATGCTACGGTCGACTAGTTGTTTGGAATGATAACTTTTGTATACTTGAAAACATGTGCTTTTTTAAAAGAATATATGAAAAATAATCTATTATGTTCTACAAATTGAGGAAAAAAATTGAAATTGTCCAGTTTATGTCATAAATGATTTGAAAAAAATACGTGTATATTTGAAAATTAATCAACAATAGCAAAGCATAAAACTAAAAATTTAAAAGAATGAAATAAAAAAACAAATAGAAAAAAATAGAACTAATCTCATTCATAAAAAAACTGCATCAGATCCTCCAACTCAACTCAACTCAACTCAACTCTCCACAACAAACACAAACAATAATTACCAACTCAACTCAACTCTGTACAATAAACACAGACAATTTAACTCCCCAGATAATTTAACTCTCCAAATAATAATTACCAACTCAACTCAACTCAACTCTCTACTTTTATCACATACCAAACACACCCTTTGTTAGTTTTTGGTGCACTCAAGCTTCACTTAGATTATTTTGAACTCTTTCTAAATGTTGAACATAATTTATAACTCTTTGAAACTCTCTATTTTTGTCTAGGATTTCACAGTATTGAATTAAGGTTTAATGTTGTGTTCTTATTAAGTCTTGCATGAATCCACTAAAGTGATGAAACTATCAAGCAAGTGATTGACGTTTGGTTAGTAACAATTTTTTTTAAAATGTAGTTACTCGTGACAATACCTTGTTGTGTATTTAGTTTCTTTTGTAAGTCTTTTTACCAAGTATTTGTTATCAATTTCCTTGTATTTGTTTCTTTGGGGACATTCTATAGTTTTTTTATATTTAATTTCTTTGTAAAAGCGTTATCAACTTTATTCTTATATATGAAAGTTTTTATTTATGTTTTGTACCGATTGTTTCTTAAAATAGGATTAGTTGATAATGAAAATTATGTGTGTAATGACAAGGTTCAAAGAAATAACAAACTATCAAGACATATATTTTATTGAGAATATAAGAGTGTCATAAATATGAAATTTTGTGACAATAAAAATGTGTGTGATAGAATATTTGTTGACATGACATATTTGTTATCGTTCATATATTTTTGGTAATAAAGTGTCATGTTTTAGATATTCTTGACAAAAAAAAATGTCACTATGTATTCTCTTTTGATATTCGTAGCTATCAATACTCATAATTCTACAACAATGAGACAATTTTGAGTCTATTGATGACAACACAATAGCATGTCATAGTAAACTTGACAATGACAATTCATCGTTATCAGTAATTATTCATTATTGACAACTATTTATTGGCACTAAAATTTCAATTAGGACATTTTCAATAAAGCTTTCATTAATGCTCAGACCTTTACAGGGGATACAATGACATAATAACTGTCACGAATTTTAGTTGTGACAATTTTTAAATATCATGAAATCACAATTTTGTTGTAGTGACATGTTAAGGTATGGTTTTATTAGTTAACAGTTTAAACAGTTGTAGGATTTGAAATATTGTTCCAATATTGATCATGATCATTCGACATGTTCAGTAAACCTTAAGGGTATTATAGTAATCACACATTTTCTATTCCATTACTAATGTCAATGAAAACAATCCCAATAGAAATCAAATTACAATTGCAAACTACTTATGTAAATGGATTAAAAAAATCAAATTCCTATTGTGATTGAGGTCCATTATAATAGACACATGAACGAAAATCCATTGCAATTGGATCAATTTTGATTATGGAATAGTAAACATGACCTTAGTTTCAGTTTGAAAGCCTTTTCCTTTCAAATTGAATGTTGCAAACGATCTTATAAAAACTTTCACCTTATTAGGGATTGGATATGATGATGAGAACTTAGCAAACGCAATATGCAATGCATGTCTTAAGCTATGCGTTAATTCTCATGCATCGGTGGTCATGCATTGGAATGAAACTATGCGTTTACGAATGTATGCGATGACCATGCGTTCTCGTCACAAGTTTTCTTGCGCTCACGCCAAGTATAATGCAAACACAAGTTTCTCGAGTGATCCGAGGTCGAACTCAGGGACTTTTAACTAAATGCTATGTGGTAATGTGTTTACGGCGGATGAATAAAAGAGTGATGGGGGGTTTTAAGCTACAAACTACTCCTAGTCCTAATTAACAGACAAAGGATTGGAAGAATGAATGAGAGGTAGAGACAAGGCAACTGTTGACGCATTGTAAATGCATGGAAAATATATAAAATGTGAGGGTGTCTTCATCGCAACCCTAAGCTTGACCGCAAGGGCAACCTCAGCCAACGCAAGCTATGCGATCATGCTACACACACTTGCGCCTAACTCTAAGACGCATGCGATGTATATACAAAGTGTCGAGAGGCCTTATTCCTAAGTCTCTATTCCTGCTGATGTGCTCCCACACATAAACAAGATGACTGCATACCACCGTATCCTATTTCTTGGACACTTGCAAAATCCTCTCCGTAGGGTGCATACGCTATGTAATATCAAACGGAGCTTATCTCTAAGTTCTCCATTCTTGCTTATGCAATTCAATCCGCTCTCCCGAGACTTAGATTTGGTTTTTAGACTACTCTCTCAAGTATGCCTAAATAATGAATGATGCGCTCATAAGACAAGGTAACCACATAAACTTTGCTGACGTAAGATTATTCCTATCTCTAGTGAATACTTTGCTTACATTGCTTAATGCGACCAACCATGTACCCTCCTGGGTAGTTAGTTATTGCTGATTTTACTCATAGACAAGCGTTGCGTTCGCCTATAGACAGGCGTTGCTACAGCTTCACACTAAGCAAATAAGGTTTTCTCACAATACTCACGCAACGTACACCTCCCAGTGGTTTGCTTCATGCTTCATATTCCTATGCTACATGATTAAGTATGCAATACTCTAACAGTCTCACTAAGTGATGCAATGAATGTTAAAGATGCATTGATCACAAAATGTATTAATTTCTTAAGCCAAAATGTAATACAATACAATATAAGAAAAGAAGAGAAAATGAAAGGACCAGCTGGAAGCAATGTCTTGCTTCCAGTGGATGGTGTCAAGGCTACCGGTGCTGCCAAGAAAGGGCGGTGGAGCTGACTCTCTCGAGATCTAACTTCGACGAAGGCTCCGGTCTTCACTTTGAATGGATGAAGAAGATGAAAAACTCTCAAGCTTTCTTCTAACGCATTCATTTGGATCACAAAGATCCGCCCGAAGGTCGAAACTTGAATGATATGAAATTCTATACATCGGCTTCTATTTATAGAGCTTGATCGCCGACAACATTATTGGAGCTGCTGTGATTCTGACATTCGCGGCGCGTTGGTCCTTTTCTGAATCTCTACTGCTAACGACGTGGTAGGTGAAATGTCAACATCATCTTTTGATTTTTCCGAGATATGCATTAATGTTTACATTCCACCAACCTTGCGTTCATCCTACTATTATGATTATCATCGTGTAGGCGCAATCTTGCAATGACTGCATTCACTTGATTACCGCAACTTCTACACGATGACGACAATCGCTTGACAATCGCAACTCCTATGCGATGGACGCATGCGGTTGATTACCCCAACACCTATGCGTTGAACGTATGCGTTCACGTTTGCGATGGAGAATTTCTCCACATGCGATCGTCTATGCGATAGCCCGGCTTACGCATCGCGTCCACTTTTTGCGTTAACTACAAAGATAGACAATTTAACGCATAATAACGCATAATAGTGGGTTAGCCGAGATTCTTAGTGCTAAACAACGCAAACTCATTTTATCATGAATTCCTAACATAATTGCCGCATATTCTACCTAACAGCCCTCATAATTCTAAATAAAAGATGACGTGCATTTCTGCATGTCATCAGGATACTATGAAAACTTTCACCTTGTTTATTGACAATGTGCACTTGCATTTAACCATCACCTTCTTAACACGTTTTTGAACCAATCAAACACGTACATATTTGATAATCAATTATACTTGGAATATTTTCTCTTAACGTTTGTTTGATATAGTGCACTTACACTTGTATATATTCGATCAACAATTATACTTGTAAATAGTGTTGGGTTGTATGTCTTAAAACTTGCAGTTTGTAATGTTAAATATATTATATTATCAATAAAGATGTTATTGATGTTTATTCAATAAAACTGTTGTTGAATATGTGAATTGCACTTATCAAGTCTAAATCTAATAAACTAAAGATCCATGGCTACTATTTGAATACATGAACTTTATGTGAACCCATAAGAGTACATCAAGTTCAGTAAATAGCCAAAATGGTCTATAGTATACGAATAAGGTTGGGTACCTTATTCTGGTAACACTATAGGATGTGGCCCACTCTGTAGTTGTTACAATTTTTTGTAAAGTGCAACAAATGAAGTGATCCTAATTCATTCATGTATTGACATGAGGAGTGGGGGCGTTCTATGAAATGAGTTTGCATAAGATCAGACCAAGAATTAAGTCACTCTTACTTTATAACGCTATTTACTATTGAGGACTGACTATTTCAAAGCGATGACCTAGGTAACTTAACCTTAATCTTGAGCTAATTATGAACTCCTGTTTATTCGGAATTTACTTAGATTTGCATGGGTGAGGGTTGGCTCAACAGCGTCGGCTTAATAAGCCTTTCATTTCAGGGGTAAGACCAGGTAGATAGCTGGGGACATAGGGTGCAAGATGGAACTCACTCCTACCTACTTTTAGGGATAGTAGAGAGGTTGCTCCCTTAAGTTCTGACTCCGGATCTTGAACAAGGGGCCCCATCCTCTCATTGGCCCAAGAGGGACTCGGTTTAATGATTGGATCATAAATCAATTTTTCATTAGAATATAAGTGGGACTTAAGGAGCAACATGTAATCTCGGGGTAAAACAACTTTTGACCCAACTGTTATTACGAACAACCTGTGAAGGGTTAACTTACTAATCATGGTTATATCGAGTGGACATAATATATCTACAGGGAGAGGAGTGCAACTACTGAGGAGTGCAACTACTAGCTCATATCGAACTAAACCTTAGAACCACATGACGCTTCAAATTCAGTTTTTGGAGCAAAACGTTAAATATATATGATATATCTAACCTAATGTTTAATTGTGAATTAAACATAAAGAGAGAGAAAATAGGAGATATTTAAATAAGATTTAAATATAAAGATTATGAATGGTGATTTATATTGATTGGAAATTTTGTTGGATTAATTTAATTAATTATTTAATATTAATTTAATTTAAAATTGATTACTAGAATTAATTTTTTTAAATTAAATGGAATTGGTTAAAATTGCATTAAAAGTTAAATTGTTGACTAGGTCAAAAATGCAATGGAAGTTAAATTGTTGATTTTTGACTTTTGAAAGTCAAAAAATCAAGTTTGTTGACTTTGGACTTTGAGAGTCAAACTTTGACCGAGTTAGTGGAAAGATCCAACATTTGTGAGTGGGAAATGCCAACTCTTGCATGGCTAAGTGTTGTCTTCATTTGAAGACACGTGTCTCGCTAAATCTCACTTTGAGTTAGTGGATTTTTTAGTGTCAAATTCTCATCAAACTCAAAGTTGCATGTTTTGCATGTAATGGTCTTTAAGAGAGAGTGTGTAATGATTTTTAAAAACTCGTGGTCTTAGTAGAAATTGATGAGATTATGTGATAATGTCATCATTTTTTCTCTAAGTTTTATCATTTTTCCTCTCCAAATTAGTCACTCATCAGATCCCACCATCCCGTTCTAAGGCTGGAGAATAGTCGGAAAGACTCTCATAGTGTCAAAGAATTGTTCATGAGGAGATTGAAGCTAATTTGAAGAAGATTTAAAGTCTACAAAGGTTGTATTTTTTTTCCCTTTTATTTGTTTTATTTGCATGCTTATTTTTGTAATTAACCTAATTAGAGTACATTAGATCTATTTTTCTTCTGCTGCGCATGTGTTCGTTCCATCAAATGGAATATCTTTTACATTTAAATGTTATCAAGTTCAAGCAAACATACACATTTTCAATCAGCCAATAAGAAATTTAAAAGACTTCGAGCGAGATCTAGTTACACTTTTCATAACTTGTTGGAAGATGCATGCAATGCACATGGCTTAATTTGTTTACGAGTTAATTTATGATGAAAATTAAATTTAGATTTTATTTTGTAATTAAAGATGATAATCCTTATTCTCTAAACTCCTTCAAAACCATGATATACACCCTTGTTTAATTACAATTGAATAAAATTTACTTGGAAACCAAAAAAAAAAAAATGGTCGATACATGGAGATACATGAGAAATGCATAAAAATTGCTACATATCATAGGTAGAAAAGAACTAAAAGGCAAACAATATAATGAAATAAAAAAAAAATGTCATTTTTCCAACTCTAATAAACAATCATATAATAAAATAAAATAATAGTATTTTGATCTCCAAATCTAATTTTGCCATTTAACAACACAATTCAACATTTCATTTGATGTCTATATCGTACTATATTTACAAAATATTTGATTACTTTTTTATCATCAATCAAATCAATTTTGATACAATTAAAGATCTACCTATGACTATCATTTTCTCTCTGTCACATTCTTTAAACTCCTTCAAATTCATAATCTAAATGTCAAATTTCAATTAAAATATCTTTATACTTATGAAATTACAAAACCTGTCGAAATTATATGCAACGATTTTGATTATCCACGCAGTCTTGGTGATGGACAATCTTGGAGATTATGATTGGCGATGGACAGTCTTGTTTTGTTTGGTGGGATCTTTGGCTGTTGGGGGGCGTGATTTTGGATTCATACGGGTCTACGGTGGTTCATGATGCAAGAAGTAGTTTGGAAGCGCGGTTATCGGAGTTCTTAGATGGTGAGGGAGGTTGGAGG
Organism: Benincasa hispida; assembly: GCF_027475165.1. Taxonomy (NCBI): domain Eukaryota; kingdom Viridiplantae; phylum Streptophyta; class Magnoliopsida; order Cucurbitales; family Cucurbitaceae; genus Benincasa; species Benincasa hispida. The sequence goes on along the minus strand of NC_143487.1, from coordinate 39,144,098 downwards.
TGGCCCACAGTGTCTTGTGAGCTGCTTGAGAACTAGGGTTTTATCTAAGCAGTGAGGCCTAGGGTGAGGGAAGAGGATTATTGGGTTTGGGTGCCGGATGCTAGTGGTCGGTTCTCTATCACTAGTCCTTGGGAGAGTATATGTCCTCGTCGTCATAGGGTGTCTTGGGCTGGTATTTTGTGGGCAGGGAGTGGTATTCCACGTCACTTCTTCTGTGTGTGGTTAGCTGTGAGGGACAGGTTGGGTATGTGAGATTGGTTGAGGAGTTGGGGTGTGTTGTCAGATGGGGAGTGTCTTCTGTGTGGGGGAGGTGTGGAGTCGTGGGATCATTTATTTTTTGAGTGTGGGTTTGGGAGAGAGGTGTGGTCTAGTGTGTTGCGTCAGTTGGGTTCGACGCAACGGGTGGCTAGTTGGGATAAAGAGTTAAGTTGGTTATGCCGAGTGGGGTCGGATAAGGGGGTGCGTAGTAAGTTGTTCCGTGTTTTCTGGTGTGCGTCCATATACTACATCTGGCAGGAGCATAATCGGCGACTGCATGGAGGTCGACCGAGGTCGGTGTCTACTCTGGTTCACCTTATGGTCTTTACAATTTGTGCTCGTGCTACTTCCTGGTGGGTTGACCTTCTTGGTCTTATCTAGTGTGTGTACGGATATTTTTTTTCCTTTGAACTTCACATTGTTCTCTGTTTTGCTTAGCCCCTAGTTTATGAGGTTTTGGGTTTTCTCTCTGCCTATCCTCCTGGTGGTTTGCGAGTTTGCGTCTATGTGTTGGTTTTGTTCTGATGCCCTATTTTTGCTTCTGCTTTGTTGCTTTGTTGTCTTGATCCCGAGTTGTAGGATCCTCCGTGTTGTATAATAATATCACATATTCTAAAAAAAAAAAGAAATTATATGCAACAACTAGATAAAATGATTTTTTTTAAATATTGGATAGGATGATTTTAATTCATCTAAATAGTTTATGTTTACATCGTTCTCAAAATATACTAATTTTTTTTACTCTCATATGGCCTCGTGCCGCTATGAAAGTTATTATTGTTGTTATAAATCTGCTTCACTGAAATTTAAATTTAAACAAAAATGGATAAAGTTTTAAATTTGAGATATCAATGCTATTTCTTCACCAACGAAAATTAGTTTCTTGATTCTTAAAACTCCATTTCAACATGATTCTATACTTCTTTTATTAACAAAAAAGATATTTAATTTTCATTTTCTTTCGAAAGCTTAAATATCTGTTGTAAATGAAACCTCATCTGTCGGACAGTTTGAAAATGAAGTATGGACCAAAGAAAAATAAAATAATTTTTATTTTATTCATTATGTGAAATGGTATGTAAATTTTCTATTAAATGAAGGTTGAATTAAATTATTAATGTTTTATTTCGTGGGTTGGTAATATTTAATGAAGCATCTCAGATGTAATGAGATGTGTCTCTTTGTTGGTGGTCTGAGGAAAAGGAATATCTATGACAGTGCTGATCCTGCAAAATACTTTCCTTATCAGTGGTTTCCTATGTTGTTTTATTCTACTGATATTTTTCTTTTCCTTTTTAGCTCTCGTTTGCTATGGCAGTTATGTTGGAGTTGATGTCCTAAATCTCATGTCTTGTAATTTGTAAATACAAATCACATATCTCATAAAATAAAATATATTTTGTTGACGTTTGGACTGCATTAATTTAATCCATAAACTAAGATCCAAGGTTATTTTATGAAACTTAAACATGTATGTGGAGATATACAGATGGATCATGCTTAAATGATAACCTAAATGGTATGTAGTAGATGGATAAAGTTGGGTACCTTATCCTGATGACACTACGAATATGACCTGTTTTTAAAATTTTATAATTATTGTAAAGTGCTACAAATGATCAGATCCTAATTGTTCATGTGAAGAAATGCAAGTGAGGGTATTCTATAAACCAAGTTTGTATAAGACTAGACCACGAAATGAATCGTCTCTCTACATAACATCGTTACTAGAAGACTTACATTTCACTAGGATGACCATGAGTGACTTGACCTTAATTCTAAGTGAGTTGTGTACTCGTGTTTATGAGGGCAATTCTTTGATTTGCATGGGTAAGAGTGGCCTTGTTAGCCAACTCAACAAGCTTGCCATTTTGGGGATCTGTCCGAGTAGGGAGCTGGGAATCCAACTACACAAGTTGGAATTCACTCCTTCCCGTCGTTAGGGAAAGTAGATAAATTGCTCCCTTAAGAGCTGATTTCGGGTCTTGAACATTGAAGCCTCAACCTCTCATTGGCTTAAGAGGTGTTAGTTTATAGTTGGATTATAAACTGTTTGTTCATTAGAGGAATCAGTGGTACTTAAAGAGTTAGAGATAACTAGAAGGGTAAAATGGTAATTTGACTAAACTATAGTTAAGAGCGATTGTGAAGGGTTCACTCACTGTTGATTGGTTATATTCATGGACACAGAAATATATGTATTGTGCAAAGAGTGTAGCTATCGCTCTGTAATAGAGTGATCGATAGTTAATGAAGATTGATTAATATAATTATATAGTTTAACTAATTAATCTCAGATCATTAGAGCTTCTCATCTGTAAATTCATAAAGTCCTCTTGTTAGCTCACTAAAGGATAGATAAGAGGAATGATTTGAATTGTTCAAATCAATCGATGGAATAATATATTAATGAGATTAATATGATATGGTCAATTACAGATGTGATCTATAATTAAGAAAGAAATATTTGAATAAGATTTAAATATTAAATTTTTCGTGAATATTGTTATGAATTAGATTCATGAAGAATTAATTAATTAATTTTGAGAGGTGAAGACAAATAAACATGTGATGTTTATTTATTAATTAATTAACTATATATTAAATTGGATTTAATATTGTTGAAAAATATTAATTTTTCTCTTATTTCTATTAGGAGGAAAGAGTTTTTTGAATAGAAAAACACTCTATTACAAATAAGAAAAAAAATAAAATATAGCAAATATAATAAAATAATATACAACAAATATAATAAAATAATATACAACAAATATAATACAAAAATACAGTGGAGAATATCACTGAAAAAGAAAATAATCAACATTCCCCCTCAAGCTGGTTTAAAGATATCATTCATGGCTAGCTTGTCAATCAAATTGTTGAGTTGCCACTTTGGAAGACCTTTAGTTAACACATCTGCAATTTGCTCTGTTATCAAAAGGTAGGGGATACATATTATTCCTACATTAATCTTTTCCTTTATGAAATATTTATCAACTTCAACATGTTCTGTCTTATCATGAAAGACTAGATTGTGGGCAATAGAAATTGTTGACTTGTTATCACAATAAATGTGTGGCCATTGTCTGAGAGAAATTTAATTTTTTAAATAATCTTATCCATATGCCCTCACAACTACCATGGGCTGATGTACTAAATTCTGCTTCAGCACCACTTCTTGCAATCAGTCTTTGTTTTTTACTTCGCCAAGTTACCAGATTTCCTCCAATAAAAGAGCAATAACCTATTAGATCTAAAAAAGAGTTAAGTTTATGACCCTAAATTTACTATTTTTTTGGTAATTCATGTGTCTATTTGTCTTATTTTGTATGAGGATTGATCCCAAGGAGCAATTACGTTGCAACGATGAAGAATTAAGCAAAAAGGACGAAAAATCGAGAGTCGAGTGCACCCAAATAGAGCTGAGATGACAAAAGACCAAACTGCTTTGTTTCAGCATCGCAACGCTCATCAATAGCCTAAGTCCAATGCTTACTTAACGCTTGAAGGCAGTAGGCTCGTGTGCAGGGTAGCTTTACAACACTACTTTGAGCATTGCAATGCTCTGAAGATTGACAACGCCACTATCGCAATGCCAGCCCAGTGCCCCTACTCAACACTATAAGGTAGAATAGGTAGCGTTGCAATGCTCCCTAAAGCGTCGCGACGGTACGAACTTTGACGGATTTCCCTCTCCGTGTGCATGTAACTGAGCGTCAGCCCAGCGTTATGACGCTTCCTCAACGATGTGCATAATGCCACCACAGCGTTACAATGCTCTTCCTAGCGTCGCGACACTGCAACAAATTTAAATTAGGGCGTTTGGGGTTTCAGCAGAGTGTGTGAAGGAATTTAAGAGTTTTGGGAGCAATTTTGGTCGAAGTGTTGTGTAATTTTCCCTATAGTCAGCCTCGTTTCTCTATTAATCATTGTAATTCTGTTATGCCGATGTGTGGCTAGGTAAATTTTCTTGTGATTAGTAGTATGCTTTGACTCTTGAAGGATAGCTACTTGATGTGTTTAATTGTTGTGAACCCTTTAGAAAGATTTAATTGATTTTAATAGAATTTTTATGAATTTATCTGGCAAATTAGTTTATCGAAATTATTGTTTGCAAAATCATCACGACCTATGCATATATTGATTGATTAAGTTGCATATATCAGGATCGCTTGTTTAAGGTCTAGACTTTTTCTAGCCAAACTCGTGTATGCCCTAATATAATCTTTCCCAATTAATCACGCTATAAAATATGACTTTTCTGGCATGTAGTATGTCTCAACAATTGATTGCTTTCGTAATGAAATTCAATTTTTACTATATGTTGCTAAGAAGGAAGAGTCTTAAATTGTACTAGTGCTAGTTTGTTTTATTATCAAAATTGGCTAAATGGGCTATTAGATTTTCTAATAGGTTTAGGATTCATGAAATTAGTACTATTAACTAGTGCCTAATGATAGAAATAAAAAGCATGCATACTAATCCCAAGATTTTTCCATCGATTGAATTTAATCCTTTTTCCACACTCATTCTTGTTTTCTTTGCTTGATTGGTAATTAATTTACAAATCCAACCAAACCCCATTACCTAGAATTCTTAAATTATCGTAGTTAATCATTAGTCTCTCTATGGATTCAACCTCGATCTTACTGCTTTATTGCATTTGTGGTATAAGCCTTGAATCAGTGAAATAAAAACTAACTTTATTTCGGGCTTGCAACAGACCCTGAAACATAACTCGAAGTGGATCTTCTATCAGTCGTGCTACCTGCCCAATCAGCATAAGTGTAAATCTCAATACATAGGTGGCCATGCTTCGTGAATAATATACCTTTTCCTGGAGTACGTTTCAAATATCTCAAAATTCTATAAACTGTGTCAAAGTGAATTGGCTCGAAAGAATGCATGAACCGACTTACGATACTAACTACAAAAGCAATGTCAGGTCGTGTGTGAGAGAGGTATATGAGTCTCCCTACAAGTCTCTGGTACTATTCTTTTTCTTTTACCTCTTTATCAGTTGCTCAATGGGTGTTTCTACTATATTGAAACCAAGTAAACCTATCTCGTTCAGTAGGTGAAGAATATACTTCCTTTGGTTGACAAAAATATCACTTTTGGACCTGATAAACTCCATGCCAAGGAAATACTTCAAAGATCCCAAGTCCTTGGTTTGGAAATCATTAGTAAGTTTTTCTTCAAGATATTCAATCCTGTCTTATCAATACCTATAAGTAGGATATCATCAACATACACTATCAAAACAACAATCTTGCCATTTACAGTATGTTTATAGAACATAGTATGATCAGTTTAACTTTGACTGAATCCATAGCTCGTGATTGCCTTTCCAAAACATTCAAACCATGCTCTAGGAGATTGTTTGAGGACATATAATGATTTCTTTAATTTGCACACTTTATTAACCCAAATATCCACCTCAAAACCAGGTGGCAAATCTATAAACACCTCTTCTTCAAGATCCTTATTAAGAAAATCATTTTTAACATCGAGTTGATAAAGAGGTCAATCAAAATTGAATTCAACAGACAACAGGATTATGATAGAATTAATTTTAGCAACTGGAGAATTCCATAAGTCTTAGTGAACCCCTTGGCCACCAATCCGGCCTTGTATCTTTCAGTACTTCTAAAAGATTTACACTTTACAATGAACATCCATTTGCATCCTACTGTTTTCTTATCTTTTGGTAGTTCAACTATGTCCCATGTGCATTTTTTCAGTGCATTAATCTTTTCCATCACTGTTAATTTTCAATTCACATAATTTAGAGTCTTTTGTATATTCCTTGGGACAAATAGATTGGTTATTTTGGATGTGAAGGCTTTATGACAGTCAGGCAATCTATGGTAAGAAAGATAGTTTGCAATGGGATATTTGGAATATTTACAAGTACCTTTCCTATGCGGATTAGGAAAAAACTCTTTGAAATGGCTCAGAGGAGTTTTAAAATTCAAAACCTTAGGCGACATTCAATTTATTAGGTATGCAGCTAGGATTGTATCACCCCACAAATATTTTGGAACATTCATAGAAAATATAAGGGCATGAGCAACTTCAAGTGTCTATTTTTTCACTCAGCTATGTCATTCTACTAAGGAGTGTTGTGACATGTAGCTAATGAAAAATACCCTTATCTTGTAAAAAATTGGTTAATTTTTCACTAAAATATTCAATGTTGTTAACAAAGTGAAGAATATGAATATTAGTTTGAAATTGAGTCTCAATCATATTGTAAAATCGAATAAAAGCCTCTTTGACCTCAGCCTTTTTTTGTTAACAAATAGAGCCAAGTTAAATGAATGTGATCATTTATAAAGGTAACAAACCAATGCTTACCACTATGAGTCAAAACATTAGATGTACCCCAAACATTAGTGTGAATTAAGGAAAAGGTGATGAAGCCCTGTAAGGTCTAGGCAAATAAGTAGACGAATGATGTTTGACAAAAATGCAACTTTCACAATGAAATACTGAACAATCAAATCCTTTAAATAAATTGGGAAACAAATATTTGAAGTAGAAGAAATTTGGATATCTATGATGCCAAAGCATGATAGTTTCTTTAGAACAGACACTACTCAAGCTTTGAACTTTTTTATGACTAGCTAAAACTTCATCAAAGTACTAAAGACCATCAACCATCCTAGCATATCCAATCGTCCCTCCCGCACCCCCCTCCCTCCCCCCGAGTCTTGATCCTGAAAGATACAATAAGTTTCATAAAAGATAACACGACAGTTAGCATGCTTAGAGATTTTACTAACAGATAACAAATTGCAAGCTAATTTTGAAACATGAAGGACATATCATAATGTAAATTTTGTAGTCAAAGGAATATTTCCTTTTCCTGCAATTGAGGTAAAGCTACCATCGACAGTTCAAATTTTTTCGTTGCAATACATGGGAGAATATGATTCAAATAAACAAGAGAAACTAGTCATATGATCAAAAGCTCTAAGATCTATAATCCATGGACATGAACTGAGGGAAGAGAGAGCTTGAAGACAAGTACTTTATTGTGCCAATGAAACACTAGGATTACTAGATTATGAATTGGTCTTTAGCATCTTCAGAATTTGATCAATTTTCTCTTTAGCAAATGGGCTGGAGTTCTAAACATTAGCATTAGAGATATGCTGATGGGAATTCCTCTCACCTTGCTTAGAACTTTTCCAATTTGTAGGTTTTCCATGAAGTTTCCAACAAGTTTCATGCGAATGTAGAGGTTTATTACAGTGGTCGTACTAGACACGAGACTTTTCATGTGGCTTGTTAGATTGATCAGATGTCTTTAGTGCAATAATTTCAATCACCAACGCAGAGCATTCAACTGAATCAATAGTTTTTTGCCAATCATAATATTCCTGTAGCTTTCTTCTTTGCGAACTTCAAAACACATCATCAATAGTTGGAAAAGTAGTTTTCTTATGTATCCTACCTCTAACTTCATCAAACTCGACATTGAGGCCAACAAGGAATTTGTAAATGCAACCATCTACAACAGTTTTCTTATAATGCTTTTGGTACTCTATAGACTTCCACTCACACATATCAAAGAGATCAAGGTCTTGCCAAATCCTTTTTAGGGAGTGAAAGTATTGTGTAACTGAGTGACCTCCTTGTCGTATATCATCCAATTTAAGATTCAACTCAAACACCCGTGTCTTGTTACCCAAATCAGAATACATCTGAGTCACACTATACTATAATTCTCTGGTAGTAGAGTAACACATGTAGTTATAGGTGATGTCTTCAACCATGGAATTTACAAGCTAAGTCATAACCATGGAATTTTCAGCATTCCACACAGTAAATGAAGAGTCATCTGGACTAGGGGCGGTTGTTTCTCCAGTGATATAACCAATCTTTCCTTGTCCACGAATATACATCCAAGCACTTTGGGAATAACGAAGAAAATTATCACCAAGTTGAATGGTAATTATATGGACAGTGGGACCATTAGAATGAATGCAATTGTTGACAACTTTAGAAATAGGTGTCCTAATGTCTAACATATTGCTGAAGAAACAAAGACCAAAAGAGAGAGAAAAATCTGAAAAAAAAAAAAAAATACCACACCAGTGGCCAAATACTGGTGGATGGCGGTGATAGGCAACAGTGAGCGATGGCAAGCAGCGGACGATAATGCAGACGAGACCGGTTGACAGAGATAACCTACAATCGAGTTAGAAGAGACACGAACGGGAATGTTGGGCAGATCGACTGTAAGTATATCACAAATACTGATTGGTGGAAGAGAATGTGTGGCTGTGAAGAGACGGCCGGTAGAAGATCAAGTGACCAGCGGTGACGAACGAACGGATGTTGATCGATGGCAGTGGCGATAGCAAGGCTAGGCTAGTTTTTTTTTTCTTCTTTTAAGTTTTTTTAGAAAATTAAGGTTTTAGGGTTTTTAAGGGTTTCAAAAATTTAATGCACTACTAACCTGTTGAAAAATATTAATTTCTCTCCTATTTCTCTGAAGAGAAAAGGGTTTCTTAAATAGAAGAACACCCATTACAAATAAGAAAAAAATATAATATAGCAAATATAATACAAAAAATATAATAGAGAATATCACTAAAAAAAGAAATAATCAAAAAATATATATTGTTATTTAATTGGTATTTAATTAATTGAATAAATATTATTTAATTAATTGAGCTTAAGGGTAAATTGGGAAACACTGGGAGAATGGATAAACCTTTCTCCATATAAATATCCTTTTATGGCTAATTTATGGGATGAAATTTCATTGTGAAAAAACCCTAGCCTCCAATCTAGATTTCCTCTCAATTTTTTTCCCCTAAACCATTCTATGTTATTCTTTCTCCAATTGGCATCATAGCCATATAATGTATATCTATTATTATTTCTATTTTTATTTGCTATTTTTGTTTCCTTAAAAAAAATATTTTTATTTGCTATTTTTTTTCCTTAAAAAAAAAATTGCAAGACGATCTCACGCTTCCGCAGGAATTCGATACCTTCAATTGATATCATAGCCAATTCTTGCATTTTTGTTCTTTGGTTTTTAGAGACAAAAAAAAAAAAGAATATGGTGGGTACTTTTGTACACTATTTTCATGAGATGAGTACTGTAAATTTCATTTGGATATTTTTGGCTTTTAGATGTTTTCGGTATTTGACACATAGACTCGCTTTACTTGATTTGATCGTGTAGTTTGTAAGTCTGTATCGTTCGTGGAAAAAGTTGTTGTGGAAAGAACCGGAGAAAACAAAGATGAAACAAGAAAAAACGGAGAGAAACTACACAGTACATTTTAGTTTTTCAAGGACAACTTTTAAAATTTGTTGATAGCCAGAGTTCTAACTATTGGATCGTGGTAAACTTTGGTCAGTATGTCCAGGACACCTATGGTCTCATTTTGAACAGTTAGATCGTCGTTTTGAGCTTTGGTTTATCCATCGTCACCACCAAGAGGAAGTAGTTTTTTTTTTGCTTTGTTTTAGAATTTTCTAACATTTAAGGTTTTAGATTTTATTTGTTTATAATTAAATTAGTATAATTCGATTATATTAATTCAATTATTTTTATTAGGGTGCCAAATATCGGTCTATTAATGCCTTTTATATAATTGAATGTGCATGAGATGTATGTTTATGTTATATGTTTTATACGTTGCATATTGTATGCCATATAGATAAGTTTCATGATTAATTAAACATGCTCATGTATCATACTAGAATATAATTGTTATATACTATGATAACATGTAAATTGATTTCATTAGTGATGATATAACTATTATATTGTTTAATGAAAATGAAAATGAACTTTGCATTGAGCATGACATTACTTAGATTAATATAAATGTTATATTTAATCATTGTCACAAAATGCAAATGTGTAGATTTTATTTTTCATTATTTTATAATGGTTATAAGTATAATAAAATTAAAATCTATAATTAAGAGTTGCATGCAAACATAGGTTCAAATTAATTTTAAGTATTTAAAATTAATTCACTTAAACTTATGTTAAACACGTTTCTAATGAGATTAGAAATAGGTTAATCTTTTAATTTGTTTTAATAGGACTAAAATGAACTCTATTAAAAGATTAAATCTATAAAATAATTGTCCATATGGGACCTTTGTCTTAGGAACTTTCTGTCTATGAGGGCGTATTAAGCTGACGGAAATGGAACACCTTCACCTGGGAACCAACCTAGAAAGTTAATTGGGCAAATATTTTATAAGCATGCAATAAGTGGTTGATTTTATTAAAGATTTTAATAAATGAAATCACACATTGTTAAAATAATCGATATAAGTATTATATTGAGCAAATTAATAAGGACTTAGTTAAATAAATTAGCCAGATTTTATTAAGTTAGTAGACCCATCTTTTTTCAAAAGACTTAGTAAGAGGAAAAAGATATGTATGATATGTCGTTTTTCCACTCACGTTCTCCCTAAAAGTTCACAAGGTGTGATTGATGCTCGACCTCGTGGTGCGTTGGGCGCACCCTCCCTTAGGAAGATATTTGCATGGTTCAATATCAAAGTAAATGGAGAAAGTGTTTATAGTAAGTGGAAGAATGACGCATGTCAATACATCTTGTGGTCTCCTTCATTTGCTTGAAACGTCATTTTCATGCTCAACCTCGTGGAACCTTGGGAGTGTCCCCCTTAGGAAGGTGTTTGCATAGAAAGGGACAAATCAAAGTCCAAAAATGGATAAGATCATTATAATCAATTGCACCTAGTTTGTTTTTCCCTGAGACGGACTGGTTGGGGTGGGGTTATAAGGTTGAAAATGAAGGGTTACACTTACAAGAAAGCATTAAGGCAGTTAATGATTTTTGGACCAAATCAATGATAATCAAATATTATAGGAATAAGAGTTATTCTGGTGTAATATTTGATTGAGAATGTCTCAATTTAGTGAAGGAGTAATTGTTCACCCTAAGGTGGCACTTATTCTACCTCACTAAAGTATCATTGTGAAATAAAGTAATGTTGGGTTCATTATTTAGTTTTTGCTAAACTAATTGGATAAAATTGATTTTTTGGATAAGTTTCTAAAATAAGTGATTAGTTTTGTATCAACAAATATGACTAGCACAGTAATCTCCTTGCTTGGAATCGCTAAATTAAATAGTGATAACTATGCACAACGAAAAAATACAATCAATACGGTTTTGGTGATTGATGACCTGAAATTCGTCCTGTTGGAGGAATGTCCTCTAACTCCTAGACCTACCACCTCATGAGCTATTTGTGTGCCTGTTATGAATAAGATTCAGTACAACCTTATCACTCTCCTAAACGAGCTGCAGACTTATAATTCCTCGATGAAAGTAAACAGACATGCAAGGGAGGAAAATGTTGCCACTTCCTCGAAAAATTTCCATAGAGATTCAACCTCTTGGACCAAGTCAGCGCCTTCTTCCTCGTCCTCCAAGAAGTGGAAGAAGGAGAAGGGTGGTAAATGAAAGAATAAAACTAATCCATTTGCTGCCACCTAGAAAGGGGAAAAGGTCAAAGGTGCAAAAGGAAATTCTTTTCACTACAACAAGAATGGGCATTAGAAATGGAACTGCCCAGTTTATTTGGTATAGGAAGAACAAAGAAGGTAAATATGATTTACTTATTCTTGAAACGTGCTTAGTGGAACATGATAGCAATACCTAGATACTTGATTCAGGAACCACTAACCATATTTTCACTTATTTATAGTAATGTAGTTCCTGAAGGCAGCTCGACGTTGGGGAGATCACTCTCATGGTAGGAACAGATGAGGTCGTCTCAGCTATAGCAGTAGGGAGCATTAAGTTACTTTTTTATCTAAATTCATATTGTTGGACAATGTGTATTTTGTTCTAAACATTAAAAGGAACTTGATTTCAATATCTTATTTGTTAGGACATTCTTATAATATATCGTTTATTTGTGATAAAGCATTCGTCTTGAAAAACGGTGTTGAAATATGTTCGGCAATAAATTAAAGTAACTTATACGTACTAAGACCGTTAATATCTAAAATGATCCATAGATTGAAATGTTGAACACTGCGACTAGCCAAAACAAAAGAAGGAAAGTTTCTCCAAAAGAAAATGCTCATCTTTGACATCTAATACTAGGTAACATTAATCTTAATAGGATTGAGAGATTGGTTAAGAATGGATTTCTAAATGAGTTAGAAGAAAATTCTTTACCGGTATGTGAGTCTTCGAAGGAAAAATGACAAAACGACATTTTACTGGAAAAGGTTATAGAGCCAAAGAACCCTTGGAGCTTATACATTCAGACCTTTGTGGTTGGATGAATGTTAAAGTAAGGGAAGGTTTTGAATACTTCGTCACTTTCACTGATGATTATTCTAGATACGGTTATGCTTACCTAATGGAACAAAAGTCTGATACACTTGAAAAGTTTAAGGAGTATAAGGCTGAGGTTGAGCATTTGTTAGGTAAAAAGATGAAAATACTTCGATTAGATCGAGGTAGAGAGTACATGGATGTAGGATTCTAGAACTATATGATAGAACATGGAATCACATCTCAAGTCTCAACGCCCAGTACACCTCAACAGAATGGTGTATCAGAAAGGAGAAACAAAATCCTATTAGACATTGTTCGTTCCATGATGAGTTTTGCTTCTCTTCCCATCTCATTATACCTTTTGAACCCCATTGAAGAGTGTTTCTGAAACACCTTTTGAGTTATGGAGAGGTTGTAAAATTAGTTTATGGAATCTCAGGATTTGGGGGTCTCTAACACATGTGCTTGTGGCAAATCCAAAAAATTGGAACCGCATTCCAAATTATGCCTATTTGTAGGCTAGTCCAAGGAAATGAGAGGTGATTTGTTTTTCGATCCAAACGAGAATAAGGTATCTGTATTGACAAATGCAAATATTTTGGAGGAAGACCACATTAGAGAGCATAACCCACGAAGTATGATTGTATTGAATGAACTCACCAAAGACACTACTAAAACTTCAACAAGATTTATTGAAGAAGAAAACAATTCAACATCTGTTGTTATTGCTTCATCAAGTCAAACACATCCTACTCAAGAGTTGAGGGAGCCTTGATGTAGTGGGTGGGTTAGAATTCAAGCCACCCGCTATTTGGGTTTAATTGAAACTCAATGTATTATACAAGATGATAACGTTGCGGATCCATTGTCTTACAAGAAGGCAATGGAAGATGTTGACAAGGATGAATGGATTAAGGCCATGAATCAAGAAATGAAGTCTACTTTGTGAAACCTGGATCTCAATTTCCCTACTTAAACAGGTACTTAAGTAAATTAACTAAGTATAAGTTAAATCCTATGTTGAAATAAAGGAAAATTCTAAGTATTGGAATAGATTTTCTTTGAGTAGCTTTGAGTTAAGCTTTAACTAGTAAAAATTTGGCTAAGTGTAAAGTAAAAAAGAAACCAGGTGTTTGGTGTTAGGAAACATTCACGCATGAGGCTCTAATGAAGCTAAGTTTGTAGAGGTTATAAAGGATTAAGCATTGAAGCTAAGGACAACCATGTGTTCAGCTTGTGAGGTATGGACACATGTTGGCGGAAGCATTGGCAAAAGGCAGTGCCCAAAGGTTGCTCATGCGTTGGGATGATAAGAGGATGTGTGAGCGAGAGCGAGAGGGCTAGATAATGAGTGCAAGGTGCTAGGCATTGAGATTGGGCATGCATGCTGAAAAGTATGCGCGAGCATGGGCACTGGGCATTGAAGTATTGCACACATAGACGATCTTGTAGCTAGTGCTAAACGATGTGCTAAGCGATACGGTAGACGATAGCGCTACACGATAGGCAATGGCCCTACATGATAAGCATAAGCGCAAGACGATATCACTAGACGATAGCGCTAAACGATGATCTTGGGCGCTAGACGATAAGCATAGATGCTAGACGATGCGTTAGGCGTGAGCGTTAGACAATAGACGCAAGCACTAGACGATGGCACTAGACGATAAGCGAACACGCTAGGCGATGGGTGTAATGCATTAAAATATGGGGTGAGCGCTACACGATGAGCGACAACGAGAGATATGCAATGAGCAACAGCGAGATCGTTAGGTGATAAGAAATAGCGAGAGGTCACTAGACGATGGAGTTATATGATGGGGCGTACGCGCTCTGCGATGGGTGCAGGTGCTAGACGATGAGCGACAGTGAGAGGATTGGATGATGAGTGACAGCGAAAGGGTTGGACGATGAGCGATAGCGAGAAGGCTGGATGATGAGATAGCAAGAGATTACTAGACAATAAGCTATGAGATGAGCACAAGAGCTAAACGATGGGTTAAGCCATGATGGGTGCATAGTGAAGTGTTTATGCGTTGTTGAAGCTTGCGGTACACAAGGCTGATGGATTTACCCAGACAAGTGGCTAAACCGAGAAGAAGTTGAGCTTAAGTTAGTAGAAGGTGGACAAATAGAGTTTCATGCAAGGAAGATTTATGCATGAAGAAAACAACTCAAACTTCAGGCAAGTAGGTGAGTGGCATAGAAGTAGGTGGTGGCAAAGCATAGTGCAAACACTCCAAAAGTTTCTAAAGTAGGAGGTGTCATGCATTGAAAGCCTTAAGAAATGATAAGGATCGGTTCCTAAAGCTTATAAATACCACCACAAAGTGTCTCTTCAGTTCATAACACAAATTCTCTTCAAAGTATATTAGGAAGAGTGTTTGAGAGCAGATTCGGAGGAAGCTATGCGTTGATCAAGTGGTTCCAAGAGAAGGAGATGTTGTCGGACAGTGAGGTCCTGAAGTAGCATCAACTTGGGACGAAGAGTTCTCCTAGACTACTCGTGCGTTTTAAGTGATTCCAAAGCCACTTGAAAGCTCTGAGAGTCTAGTTTACAAGGCAGGTCTGCCAGAGAATAAGCTTCAAGGAATAGGCAGGAGAGTGAGAAAAAGACAGATGGATTGAGCTCTCGAATAAACGTGGGCCAGTCTTGATGTTTTGAGCATTCCAACCAAACCACGAAACTTTATAAGCTCATATTTTAAGGTAAGCTTCCTGAGACATTTTAGAATATGTTTGTAGAAGTAAGTATCCCGAAATAAGGTCTGAAACTATAAGTAATATAATCTTGTAATGGAATCTAGAATTTAGGGTTCAAAAGAAAACTCGAGGAAACTAAGGAACTTCTAGAGAGAAAGGTTCCTACCTTACCAAGGTGAGTGGCAATTTCCTTTAAGTTTTAAGCATATATTTTAGAGTATATGTATATTCTTATGTTCTAAATGAGTAATTAGAATGAGAATGAATATATGTGAATGGGATGGTCAGGGGGTCTATTGACCTAGTTCCTGAGCCCAGAGCATAACCTCACAGGATGGTCAAGGGACCGAAAGGTCTAGTTCTTGAGCCTTTGAGAGGAACCTCGTATGGGATGGTAAGAGGGCCGGATGGCCTAAATTCTAAGTCCATAAGTGGGGATCTTTGTGCACATAAGGAATGCAAGAGTGTAAGCGTTTATGACTAGTATCAGTTTAACTATCTACCGTGCGTTTAGATAAAGTTGAGAACAAACTCATTCAAGGCTGAGGTTTGAGTACTAACCTCGTAGTTGTGATATGCTTGTATTATTATGAGTTGAAATAGACTCTAAAGGTTGCTTACCACTCACTAAGCTTCTTGAAACTCATTCTTTTCTTTCATGTTTTTTCTTCCCAAGTAGCGAAAGATGAGGAGTTCCAGGGTGCTGCTAAGATCAAGGTATGCCACAACCACCGCTACACTTCCGGTTTTAGAATTTTTGTTGTAAACTTTGTAGTTAAGCTTGAGAGTTGTAAACGTCGCACTGTTTGTAATAAAATGAGCTTATTCAAACAGTTGTTGTGTTATATCCTTGGCTTAAAGTTTTATGAGAGTAAAGAGGTTCATATGGGCAGTAGGTATCACAAAAGGGTGGTATCTATGGTCTGTCGCGCCTCCCCTCAAACTTAAGAGGTAGGCTTGGGGCGGGGTGTGAAATACGTACTCCAATTCTATTTAGGAAATTGTAGACCAACCTGATGAGGTAAAACTTATAGGTTGCAGTGGATCTACAAAAGAAAAAGAGGTGTAAATAGAAAGGTGCAAACCTTCAAGGCTAGATTAGTAGTAAAGGGTTATACCCAGGTTGAGGGGGCAGACTAAGAAGAAACCTTCTCACTTGTTACTACGATAAAATCTATCTGAATTTTCTTGTCCATTGCCACATATTATGACTATGAGAAATCGCAAATGGACGCCTAGAATGCCTTTTTAAATGGTAATCTAGAAGAGATAATCTACACGACAACCAGAAAAATTAATTGTACAAGGTCAAGAGCAAAAAGTTTTCAAGCTAAATCGATTCATCTATGGATTGAAACAAGCATCTCGATCTTGGAATATGAGGTTTGACGTTGCAGTCAAAAGCTATGGCTTTGATAAAAATGTTGATGAACTTTGTGTTTACAAGAAGATCATTAACGGTTCTGTAGCACTCTTGGTGTTGTATGTGGATGATATCCTACTTATTGGGAATAATGTAGGTTTTCTGATCAAAATTAAGGAATGTTTAGTTGCTCAATTCTAAATGAAAGATTTGGGTGAAACACAGTATGTTCTAGGGATCCAAATCACAAGGGATCGTAAGAACAAAACGGTAGTCTTGTCTCAAGCATCGTATATTGACAAAATGCTTGTCAAGTATTCGATATAGAATTCCAAGAAAGATTTATTACCTTTAAGGCATGGAATTATTTTGTCTAAGTAACAGTGTCCTAAGACACCTCAAGAGGTTGAAGAAATGAAATAGATTCCTTATGCATCTACTGTAGATAGCCTTATTTATGTCATGTTGTGTACTAGGCTCGATATCTACCATGCAGTAGGAGTGGTCAGTATATATCAGTCCAATCTAGGATTAGATCATTGGACAATAGTTAAAGTCATTCTGAAGTATCTTAAGAGAATGAGAAACTATATGCTTGTGTATAGTGCTAAGGATTTAATCCTTACAAGATACACTAACTCTGATTTTCAGACTGATAAAGATTCCAGGAAATCCACATCAGGATTAGTGTTCACTTTGAATGAAGAAGCTATAGTATGGAGTAGCATCAAGCAAGAATATATTGCAGATTCTACGATGGAGGTAGAATATGTAACTGCTTGTGAAGCTGCTAAGAAAGTTGTATGTAGGGGTGTTTGTGGGTTGGGTAAATGTACTTTTTAGACCCAACCCAATTATTCGAGTTGTCAATTTCTTCAACCCAAATAACCCTAATTAAAAAATGAACCCAACCCAACCCAACCATGAAAAATTTGGGTTGGGTTGGTTCAAGTTGCTCGGATTATTTATTTAACTTTTTATTCTAAAAATAAGTAAAATGTTAATACATAGAAATTTGATTTAATTATTTTTAAATATTGAATTGAGATTAACAACTCTATTTCAATTTATGTAATGCAAATTTTCTTTCCAAAGTGCTAAAAAACTATTTTTATGAGTTGTTAGATAATAAATTATCTAGAAATAATGAAATTAAACAAAACAAAAATAAGTATATATGTATATATAATTGTATCATAAGAACAAATATATATATTTTAAAGTAAATAATAAGTTCGGGTGAGTTTGGGTTGGTTTGGGTTACTTTAGATGAACCTTTGAACCAACCCAACCATGGGATTTCAAACGGTGGGGATGCAATCCGGGGTAGTGGGATGCAAGTCAAACTGACGTTTAAATCCAAGCCAATCAAACATTGGTTTTAAAATTTTTTATTGTATCTCTATTGCATACAAAATTAAAAATTTATAAATTTATTATACATATTTAAAGTTTATAGTAAAAAAAAATTGGCTTCCGCCGACGCCAAATCTAAAATTTAAATAACTAAAATTGATATTTAACATTATCTGAATTATGCCCGTGACATGTATTTTTGGATCCGATATATATATTATATATTTTTTTGGTTTGGGTGCATATCAATCCATTAATAACACTTGTAATTTGAGAACACCATGGTTTGTTGTTATTATTGCCCATCATTTTCTTGGATGTGATTTCCATTCCTATTAAAAATCTTGCTTCTACAATAGGAATTCTCTTAATTGTTCTTCTCTTTTTAACTTTTCTTCTCATGTCAATGTCTCTTACAAGATTTATAGTTGAAAACGATCACCAATACAATAGATTAATATTGTTGATCTCATATTAATATATGATAAATTATGGAGAAAAAAAGAGGAAAAGAGATAAAAGATAAAAGTTTCATGCTCTCACTCCTTTTCGAAGGGATAAGAATAAATTGAAATTCACAAATCTTAATTGTGGGAAAAAGTTTGATGATAATTTTATATTTTAAAATAATAATACTAACAATAGAATTTTTTTTTTTAGATAATAATAATCATTTTTTATTGCATGAAATTTATTGGTGCGAAGTTATAAAAGTAATTTCTACGACAGAATTGTTTCTTTGTTACTTTCACAAAATTTAAGGAAAAACTCAAACATAATTACTTGCGCTATAATTTTAACTCATATATTGTCCTAAAAAAATAAAACAAGAAAAAAAAGCCATAAATAAAACTTAATATTATTGTGTTTTGATATATTTTCATAAACAATTGGTCAAATATGATCATTACCTTTTTTTCCGAAAATTTAAATATGTTCTCAAAAAAATCTCCCAGTAGTTACAATAATTATTTTTAAAGTTAAAATACCATTTAATCGCTATATTATGATGTTTGTTTAATTTTTATTCTATACTTTTAATGGTTCAATTTTAATCTTCGTACTCTTAATAAATCTTAAATTTAATCATTTAAATTTCTTTTTATTCCAACAAAAGAAAATAAAAAAAAATACTAATAGATAAAAAAAAGTTTTAAAAAAATCAATAATACACTATCAATACAAACAAAACTTAAGTTTTATGGAAAGTAAATTATTATTTTACTTTAAAAGAAAAAAAGAAAATAAATAAAGAACCGTGATTAACTATTTTTGGTGCATTGTATTTCGTTTCTTAAAAGAAAGAACTATTTTGAATTAAATATCATTAACCTTATCAAGAAATAAACGAAAACGCCAAAATCCAAACTCCCTAATCGTTTAATGGTATTCTATCCTACACGTAACATTCATCAGATTCCCACACATAAATTTTTGAACTAATAATAAAATTAAAAATAATGATTAAATAATGGTTTGAAATTCGTATATTTATTGATTAGTAATTATTGGAGCATTTAATCATTTTAAAAAAAAAACCTTTTTTTTTTTTTTTTTTATCTATGAGCATTTTTACTCTTAAATTTTGATGACATATAAACCTATGGTATTTATTTGCATGAAAAACTTATTATTATTATTTAACCAATTTTGATAAAGGTTGACTTTGAAAGAATAAAATTAAGATTTATTATAAATGAGAGACTAAAATTGGACATTTAAAGGTGAAATTGAATAAAACTCTAAAATATATGGACCAAAATGGTATTTTGTCCTAACTATTAGTTTTGCTATCTACTTTTTACAAGTGCTTTGAAAATCCAAACAATTAATAATGTATTGACATTCACATATTGTTCGTAAGTACAGCTGAGTCAAACTTACCATTTTACTCCTGTAGTCACATTTAACTCCTTAAGTATCACTATTCCCTCTAATGAACAATTAGTTATAGTTCATCTACGACTGAATCTCTCTCGGGCCAGGAGAGGGTATGACACCACATTGTTCAAGCCCTACAGTCAGTGTTTAAGGGAGCAATTTATCTACTTACTCTAACTGTAGGGAACGAGTGAATTCCTTCTTATGTAGTTGCGTTCCCTGCTTCCCAATCAAACGAATACCAAAATGGTTGGCATATTAAGTCGAAAAATCTGGCTACTCTCACCCATGAAAATCAAAGGACCGCTCTCATAGCTAGAAGCTTACAACTCCCTCAGGATTCAAGTCAAGTCACTTATGGTCATCATGATGAAATGTAAGTTTCTTCAAACAATTGGTGTTATAAAGAGAGACTATTCAGTTTTTGGTCCGGTATTATACAAACTCTTTATATAGGATACCCTCGCTCACATGTCTCCACATGAATTATTAGGATCAGATTATTTGTAGCATTTTACAACACTTGTAACAATTACAAAATGAGTCATATCTGTAGTGACATCAGGATAAGATACCCATGTTGTGGTTGATGCCTTAAATCTCGTGAGTGCTGTAGTTTGTAGTTGTAAAGTACAAAAAAATTATCTATTTAATAAAATTGAGGTATTTTATTTCTTATTTAGTAGTATTAACACAAAAAACCAATAAACTAACATCCAAGATTATCTTTTGTAGCTTACACATGTATATAAAGACATGCAGGTGGATCATGTTTAGGCGGATCATCTTTTGTAGCTTACACAACTATGGGGCCGCATCCATAGTGTCCCTAGAATAAGGCGCCCAACCTTATTCATATACTATAGACCATTTTGGCTATATATATTTGAACTTGATCCACATTTATGTCACTACATAAAGTTCAAACTTAAACTCCATAGCCTCAAATCCTTAGTTTATTAGATTCATGAATATAGAATTTAAATTTACTAAAGATTTTCAATAACAGCTTTATTGAACAAGAATATGATATTACAAACTACGAGTTTTAGGACATAAAATCCAACAGGGTAGGAATATGGTATTGACTATGAAGAAACATTTGCTCCAGTTGCACGATTGACATCTGTTCAGAGTCTATTAGCCGCAGCAGCTGCCAGGTAGTGGCCCCTTCTTCAAATGGGTATTAAGAATGTTTTCCTTAATGGCAAACTATCTGAGGAAGTGTATATGTAGCCACCATCTGGCATACCTTCTCCACCAAACAAGGTTTGTCTTCTTCATCGTGCATTATATGGGCTCAAGCAAGCTCCTCGTGCCTGGTTTGCAACCTTTACCAATACAGTTACTCAGTTTGGATTTTCCTCCAACGCGCATAACTCTGCTCTATTTACTCGAAAAACTTCTCATGAACTTGTTCTCCTTCTATTATATGTGGATGATATGATCATTACTGGTGATGATCCTCAGGCTATCTTGGATCTCCGACGCTATCAGGGAGAACATTTTGAGATGAAAGATCTAGAACCGCTCAGTTACTTCCTTGTTCTTCAGCTTTCATCATGCTACGATGGATACTACCTATCTCAAGCGAAGTATGCATCAGATTTGTTAGCTCGTTCAAGTATCATTGATTCTGCCATAGCACTAACACCATTGGATTCCAATGTCCAACTGACCTTTTTTTATAGTGTTCCCCTCTAGGATCCAACACTATATAGACAACTGGTTGGCAGCCTTATATAATTAACAGTAACTCGTCCAGACATAGCTTAAGCGGTTCATATTGTCAATTAGTTCATGTTTAATCCCCGCACTATCCACTTCACAGTTGTCCTTTGTATTCTACATTATGTTAAAGGTACGCTAGGACATGGACTTCAATTATCCTATAAATCCTCTTTGGTTCTGTGTGGATATTCCGATGTTGATTGGGCGGGTGAACCTACAGATAGACGGTCTACCACAGGTTACTATTTTTATTTAGTGATTCTCTCATCTCTTAGCGGAGTAAGAAACAAACGGTTGTTTCTCAATTCAGCATTGAGTCAGAGTATCGTGCACTTGCTGATGCAACCTCAGAGGCTTGTGGTTGCGCTAGCTCTTGACTGACATGAGGGCTCCTCAAAATTCTGATACTATTCTTCACTGTGACAATCATAGTACCATTCAGATAGCACATAATGATGTTTTTCATGAACGCACAAAGCACATAGAGATTGACTACCATTTTATCTGCCATCATCTTCAAAACTCTACCCCGTGCCTTCAATCCATATGCAACCGGCTGACATCTTCACCAAAGCCCTTTCCTCTGGACGCTTTCATCAGCTAATGTGCAAACTCAAGTTGGTTTCTACCCTCCCACTTTGAGTTTGAGGGGAGATGTTAAATTGTAAACTACTTTTGTTAGGATTTTCAGATTGCAAAGTCAAATCTCGTTTTGTTAGATAGTTGAGCTTTGTTAGGGGATTCTTGTTAGTTAATTTTAGTGTTGTACCAAGTTATTATATCTGTACAATTGATCAATAGAGACACAAAAAAATCATCCATTCAGATCTTGTTGTTTACAAACACCATTAATGATTCGCCTATTTCGATACTCCCAAAGTCTTCAATCTTATCCTTCGCGTCTGCACTGTTTTTTACCCAACCGAATCCATAATAGATTGTTCAAGAACATTGCTTCACTTTTGATAAAATAAATAAGCCATAAAGAAGAGAAAAGTATAAAAATGAAATTGAGAGGTTACGAAACATTTGAGATTCTATCACTTTCAATATTAAAAAAAATTAAATGAAAATTAATTTCTCACACAATGTGGAGAAGTGCAGTGGTTTAATTATATGATTAAAAAATGTTTGTTTTTTATATGAGTGAAAGAATTTTTATTATCTAGAATTCTATTTATGACATTTGTACGTGGGTGAGAGACAATTTGGATGGATGGACGATATGAGTGAGAAAAGTAAAATTGAGATAGACGTGAATATGAGTGTTGAAGAGAAAAATAGGTAGTCTAATTATTTAAATGTCATTAAGTGAATTTAATTTAATATTTTATTTATAACTATTTTGTAAGTAATTGTAGGCATACTTTGTAATTTTTAAATTTGACACAAGCTAATATTGTCTACTTTTTTTATTTTTTTTTCTTTAAGTTTGTAGCTTATAGATTATGAAGTTTCCAAATTAGATTAATTTTTTTGAAAAACTAAACAAAGATTAAAATATATAGATAAATTTCAATCCATGACATAAATGTAATGTATGCTTCAAAAAATGATAAACGTTCTTTTTTTTCCAAATGTAAGTTTAATTTTATTTGGTAAAAATACTATTTTGGTCCCTAAATTTGGAGTCTAATTTCTATTTTCATGTTTATGTTGTCCTCCTTTTGAATCCATTTGTCTTTTTTTTTTTAATAACCCTGTGATCTATCCACACTTTTTTAGATAAAGTATTGATATTAATAATAGTCGTTTAAGTTGTTTTTAAATAAAGTTTGTTGCCCAATTTGAATAGTTTTTCTTTTATATTTGTGTAGCAAAATGAGTTGCAAGGTGCAATTACCTTAGTTTTTCCAAATAAACAGGTCATTGCACATTAGATATTACTTGTATTTTCTAAACACAATCTCTTACTTTGTTGTTTCTAATTGGTATGTTATGCCCATTTTCCCTCTTGCTTTATTGTTTCTAATTGGTATTTTATTGTTCATTTCGTAGTTGTTTATCAGAAAACCTATTTGTTTGTTCATTTTTCACTTTTTCCTTTATTGGTAGAATGTTCCTCTTGTTGTGCTAGTTCGTTTCTTGAGAGAACATTGCTTAGAGTGGACTGATTTCAACATTGATGCTTTCTCTGCAACAATTCATAAAGCCAATTCATATGCATATCCAGGCATGAGTCCCACAAGATTTACTAGAAGCCAAATCATTGAGTTAAATTTCTTTACATTGTTAAGTTGAGTTGCTAGGTTTGATAACTTTGTGTAGTTTGTGTTCATAAATCTATAAGATATATTGTTTATTAGGTGTAAGTCTCATTCTTTAGATTTTAGAGCTTCATGTATATTGATCAATATAACTTGTTGATATATTACTTAGTTAAACAATTTGTCTCTTTATTTTTTGTGAATTAGTTAATCTTTGTGTTTGTAGAAAGTTGAGTTGTATATATAAAAGCAATTAAGGTTTGATTTTGTATATGTATAGGTAAAAGAGAAATATTATTATTTTTTTAGATATTTTTGATTTGTACGTGCGTAAGCAAAAAAAATGATATACTTTTTATTTTTTTTCAATGATAAAACAATGAAAGATATTTAATATCGGACAATTATTGACAAAAAGTATGTGAAAAAATGACATTGAAGATCATGTTCAATGTTAGTTGATCACCGACATTGAAGCTAGTATTCAATATCGGTTGAAAACTAATATTGAAATCTTGATCATCTATAATGTAGGTTTAAAACCTACATAAAAGATATTTTATAACATGATCTTTGATGTCGATTTACAACCGACATTGTACCCCTATAATGTCAGTTTTAAACCAATATTAAAGTCCAATTTTGTAGTAGTGTTTTAATAAACTTTAATCAATCATTGTATATTTGTAGCAAATCTATCTAATTCACCTTCCAAGTTAGTTTTCAGGTAGAAGTGTTCTGTTTCTATCAACTTAATCCTGTTAAAGTGAATAAAAGATAATGTGATCATCGGTTTAATATGAATCAAATTTTAAACTATCTAAAAAATGATTTTAACCTATGTGAGCATGCAATTATTTATTATAGATTTTACTATCTAATTTCATTTATTTGTAACTATTATAAAGAAAAAATGAAATAAATTAAAACCTAAAATTGTATCTAATGACATACTTTGTAAGATTATAACATCTACAAATTACCTAAAGTAATGTTATGCTTCATGCAATCTCATTTTCATTACTTCATATACATAACATTTATATATTAAAGTAATGACAAAAAAAAAATCAATACCATACATCCATACATTCTAATTATACATGATAACAATTATAATATAAAAGATGCATCGTAATATTATTAATGCATGCAGTCATATATTATAACTCTTATATTATATGATACACGAACATGCTATTAAGCTATTATAACATATATAATCATGATGCATGAATAATGCATAACCTATGGTAGGATTTTCTCTATATGACATACATTATGATATATATTATACATCCAATGCAAAATATAAAAAATAAACATATTTTGGACCGGGATTGACTTCCCAATAATTAATTAAATTAATATAATATTTATATTAATTTAATTAATTAAAAACTAATTATTACAATAATAATCCAAGAAAATATGTTGTTGAATCGACTAGGAATGACCCAAACCACATGCGAACCGAACCGTGAACCGTGAACTGCTGTGAACTGGCTTCAACACACGCATCCTTTGCATGTCGGAGCATTACGACCTTGTACCCTAGTGTCGCGATGCTACAAAAACTCCTTTCTATTGCCACATCAAGCGTAGTAGCGTTGTACCACTACTGCACATAAAGCCTTTATACAGCACGTTTCTACTCTGATTTTTCTCCCTTTTTGGCCTCGTAACTTTCAGATCTTCGCTGGAAAGCATCATGAACGACCAGGATTTACCAAATTATAGACTTGATTACAATTATGCTAAAACAAAAAAGGCTCCTTACATACCGATTGTAAAAATAAAGCGGTAAACTAAAGCCAACCCCAATGAAGACATCCAAAAAAAGTGTAATCAACGTATTCACCACATAAATGCACAGAAAACAGAAATCCCACCATAATACTGAATTAATTTTGAAAATAATTAAAAATGGGACTAAAAAACGTCCTCTCTGATGCCAATTGAAGGTTTGTGATAACCCTATGGAAGTGTGATCGGATCCCGATTTTATTTATTTTACAAAAACAAAATAAATCAGGGACAAAAACATTATGCATTAAATTTACAACATGCTTTAATTGTAAAAAAGAGAGGATATAAGGGTTTTGAATTACATACCCTTGGAGTCACAAATCTTCACGAATTCCTCTCCAATCACGAACCTTCTTGGATCCCAAACTCCCAAAATCACATCACTTCTAAGACCCAATTTGAATGGACACCACCACAATGAAAACCGCAGTATTCTTCTTTGGGTAAAAATCAAAGAGGGAGTTTCTGAACTTTTCGTAATTTTTGAGAGAGGGAATGGAGAGAAAAAATTGAGAGGAAAATGTTTTTTGAGAATTACACAGAGATCAACCTTTTTTTCTTGTGATCATCCAAGAGGAAGAAGAAATCACCTCTCTCTCAACTGCCCCACTTCCACGATCTTGTATGAGAGAATAATTGGAGGAGTTATTCGCATAACTCCCTCCTTTGATTAATTTAAACTAAATTAATTAAAATAAATTAAAAAATTAATTTAATTAATATATGATTATATAATAACTAACTTACTATATGTTATATATAACATATAGTCTATAGTTTATGTTATATCAAATATAATAAAATCTATAGTTTGAAATTCTCTCATTAAACCTATAGTATTTAATATAAATCAAATTCATATTAAATTTAAGCTATAATTTTTATATAAATCCAATTCATTAATATTTGAATCATATTCAAATATTTATTTCCTCTCAAATTAAACTTTCTTTTATAATGTTCAAATACATTATATTAATTATATCATACATAATTAATTTATATTAATTATATCCAATATAACTAATCCCTTGATTTATTTGAACTATTTAAATTAATCCAAAATTAATTCGATTCTCAATAATCTCAGATGAGCTATCGAGGGGACCTTATGGACCTATAGATTGAAGCCTCAATGGTACTTGGTTAATTAATTAAACTCTTTAATTAAATTATCCAACTTTCATTAACTGTTTGTCACTTCACTAAAGATCGACAACTGCACCCTATTATCCAACTTTCATTAATTGTTTGTCACTTCATTAAAGATCGACAACTGTACCCTTCGTACTACAGATACATTTTTGTGTCCATTGGATATAACCAATCAACGGTGCGTGACATTGTAAGTACAGCTGTGTCAAAATTACCGACCCTTATAGTTACATCTAACTCCTTAAGTTCTACTGATCCCTCTAATGAACACTAAGTCATATCCCAACTATGACCAAACCCTTCTCGGGCAAGGAAATGGTGTGGCACCACATTCTTCAAACTCCAGAATAAGCCCTTAAGGGAGCAATTTCTCTACTTACTCTAACTATAAAGAATGAGTGAATTCATTCTCGGGTAGTTGCGTTCCCAACTCCCTAATCAAACAAATCCCCAAAATAGTAGGCATATTGAGTTGTTAATACTGGTCACTCTCACCCATACAGATCAAAAGACCACCTTCATAGGCAAGAGTTCACAACTCACGCAGGATTTAGGTCCAGTCACCTATAATCATCCTGGTGAAATATAAGTCTCTTCTATCAATGATATTATACAATGAGACTATTCATTTCATGGTCCGGTTTTATACAAACTCTTTGTATAGAATACTCCCGCTTATATATCTCCACATGAATAATCAAGACATTTGTAGCACTTTACAAAAATTGTAACAACTACAAAGTGGGCATGTTCGTAGTGTCACTAGGATAAAGTACCCAGGTTTATCCATCTACTACAAACCATTTAGGTTATCTCGTAAACATGATACACCTGCATGTCTCTACATACATATTTAAGTTACAAAAGATAACCTTAGATCTTAGTTTATTAGTTTGGTAGGTTAATAATACTAAATGTCAAATAAAATATCTCTTACTTTATTAGATAAATAAATTGTTTGTATATTACAATTACAAACTACAGAACGCACGAGATTTAAGATATCAATCCCAACCTGAACCTCCACCAATGAAGCTAACCCGAGAACTTCTTTGGCAATGGTCTTAGCTGAGGTAAGATGCTCCTCAATCTTTTATAGAAATATGATAAAAACGAGGCTATCCGATTCAATGACCCCATGAGAAGTGAGAAACTGGGGAGATGATTTGAATCCCCTCTTGAATCATTCACATTTTCAACATCAAAGATTCAAAATGTTCGGGAACAGATTTACATCCAACTCAAGGAATATTTCTCCCATGACCCCCACAAGGCCCAACCAAGTCCATCTTTCCTCTCAGCTTCCACCCATACTGCATCACATGTTAAAGAAACCACGAACTCATGAGGAGGCCCCAAGGTAGAGTTTGCCAAAAGAATAGGAGAGGAGATAAAAGAGGATGGAGGAGCTTGGGTCATGAACTCAAGAAGAAATCCCTGAGTAGAATCCAGCATAGAAGAAATTGTAGCATCAACATCATTGATGATTCACCTATTTCGATACTCCCAGAATCTTTGATCTCATCCTCTGCGTCTGTACTATCTTTGACCCAATCGAAATTATCCATTGCAGATTGCTCAAGAACGGTACTTCACTTTTGATAAAATAAATAATCCACAAACAAGAAAAAAAAAGTATAAACATGAAATTGAGAGGTTACAAATCATTTGAGATTCTTTCACTTTCAATATTTAAAAAATTAAATGATAATTAATTTCTCACACAATCTGAATATTAATGTATGTTAATAAATTTAGAGTAATTAAATGAATTATAATTAATTAAATTTCACTAGTTTTCATCACTTTTAAAATTAAATTTAATGTTTTGCTTCATAATCATTTTAAACAAATCAATGGACATTGATATCAATGTTTAAAAATGAGTATTTAATGAAAAACTGAGATTAAAAATGTAAGATATTGAAATCTAGGATCAAATTCAAATAAAACTCAAATGTCAGGATAAAAATGCAACATTTTTAAATCTAGGGACTAAATTGAAATTAAATTCAAAATTTAAAGATTAAATATGTAGCATTTTGAAATCTATCGACCAAACAGAAATTGGACCTCAAACCTAGTGACCAAAAAGATACTTTTTCCATTTTACCTTAGCTTTTGTGTTAATTAGGAACAAAATTATAATTCTATGAGAGTACTATATTCTATTCATTTAGTCCACATTATAGATTTATCTTCATATATATCAGTATATTCTATATTAGTATAATTGAATCCCACCCTATTTTTAAAAATACGTTGCCTGTGTTACAAAATAAAGGAAGGGAATATGAAATTTTTTTCATTTAATTACATTAAATTTGAGTTTGATTAGATTATGCTATTGTTTATCTTTTATTTCATTATTACATATAGAGGCAGATTCACGTTGAGGCTAAGGGTCACTTTTTGTATTTTTAATATAATTTGTGAGTTTATATATATATATATATATCTTAATTTTCAAATCTATACATTATATATACGTCTTAATTTTCAAAATCTATTTGTAGATCATTAGTGTTGGAACATGCCTTGCCTGCTTTATATTTTTTTATTGTATGATTTTTATCCAATTACAAATATTATCTATTTGCATTAAAATATTCGAAAATAATTCAGAACTCAATTGTTGGTGCGTTGGTTGGGGTGCACTAAATGAAAACTCTACCAATGCTTGGCATTTATTTGATGTTTTCAATTTTTTATTCTCCTATATATATTGTCGGTTGTGAATTTGAGGATCATAACGGCGTACAACGAAAATATGAAGAAAATATAATATAATAATAATATATAACAAAATAAATAAACAACAAAAAGTAAATAAAATAACAAAGAATGTATTCTTCACTTTCTCCAATATTTTTGGATTGGTGATCAATATGTGTGTCTTTCAAAACACACCAAATGTCACTGTTTATAGACAATTTGGCAAGTAGGGGATGGATTACATAAATACTAATACTATGTAATCTTGAGATATATGGATAACACATGGGGTAATAGATAAGTGACACATAGCCAATAGACACTAATAACGGACATCTACATTACACTTAATTTAATATATATATATAATACTTCCCCTTAGATATGCATTATATATGAAATATGCTACGTTAAAACCTTATTAGGAAAAAATCCACTGGAAAAAAATTTAGTGAAGGAAAAATAGTACATATTTCATATAATCGGATACTCTTAAAAAGTATATTTACTATTGGAATACAAAAATAAGCAACGGAAGAAACCATGATCATTAAGCATTCTAATTCCTTAATTTTGACATTAAAATGAGCATGTTCAAAGGGTAATAAGATGGTTTCAAGAAACACATACCTTTGAATAATTCCTCTCCAGTACAAGCTGGTCCTCACAAATTCTCAGCTCCAAATTTTTAGTGAACTACCCAGAGATCTTCTCTACTATTCTCAGCCTTGAATTTGAGTGGTGGAACTTACAATTGAGTTGAATTTGTGAAGGGAAAAGGATGAGTTTTCATGTGAAGGAGAAGAACTCAGCAAGAACTTTTTTCTCTAGTTCTTCAATCTCCTCTTTAGATTTCTCGCAAATTGGAGTGTTTTTATTCTTCAACTACATGTAGACATCAGTGAATTCAATAAAAGACACCTCAAACTTGAAGATTGAGTGGGATAGATGTGTGAATTGTAGAGTTCCACCTACTAGTTGGTGAAACTTTGAAATTTTCCACTAAAATTCCAAATTTCAAATACAAATTGAATTTTAAATTCAATTAATTCAAAATTAATTTAAATCAAAATTTTAAAATTCAATTTCTCAAATTGAATTAAATTGAAAAATAATTTGATTTTAATTAATTAAACATATTTAATTAAATAACAATTTAATATCAAATATTAAATTCATCACACACCTAATTTTAAATATGAATCCTATTCATGTAATCAATATTTAAATATTATAAACTCTCCAATTTCATTTAATTTCAATAAATTAAATGTTATATAATTATACAAACCTTAATTTGAATTTGAACTATACAAATTCAAACCCTAAATTCAATTTGAACACTTCAAATTGATATCATTCCAAATTCATTCAATTTACTAATTCAAGGTGTGCATGTTTTACGAGCTAGTAGAGGGACCTTATGGACCTACAGATCATGAGCTCCAACGATTTGAGATTAATTGGCTAAAACTCTTTAGACCGAATTAATCAATATTCATTAACTATCGAGTCACACCACTATAGTTGGATAGTTGCACTCTTCTCACTATAAATATATTTGTGTCCATTTGATTTAACCATAATCAGTAAGTCGACCCTTCACAGATTGTTCATAATAACGGTTGGGTCAAATTTTGTTTTACCCAGAAATTACGTCTTGCTCCTTAAGTTCCACTGATCCTATAATGAACAATTGGTTTGTGATCCAATCACTAAACTGAATTCTTCTTGAGCCAATGAGAGGGTGGGGCCCCTTGTTTAAGACCTGGATTCAGCACTTAAGAGAACAACCTTTCTCCTATCCTTCAATTGGGTAGGTGTAAATTCCGTCTTGCACCCTATGTCCCTAGCTATCTACCCGGTCTTACCCTTAAAATGGGAGGCTGATTGAGCCGCAAATCTAAGGATAATCCCGAATAAACAGGAGTTCATAGTTAGCTCAGGATTAAGATCGAGTTACCTAAGGCATTTAAGCGAAATGATCAGTCTTAAATAGTAAACAACGTTATAAAGTAAGAATGACTTATTTCTTGGTCCGATCTTACGCAAACTCATTGCGTAAGACGCCCTCACTCGTCATGTCAATACATGAACGAATTAGGATCACTTCGTTTGTAGCACCTTATAACAAATTGTAACAACTACAAAGTGGGTCGCATCCGATAGTGTTACTAGAATAAGACACCAAACCTTATTCGTATACTATAGATCATTATGACTATTTACTCGAACCTGGTCTACTTTTATGTCTCCACATAAAGTTCAAGTATTCATATAATAGCCATGGATTTTAGTTTATTGGATTTAGTCTTTACTAGTGCAATTTACAAATTCAATAACAACTTTATTGAAGAAATGTTGAATAACATCTTTATTGATAATACAAAATGTTTAACTCTAAAAACTGCGAGTTTTAGGACATACAACTCAATATTTACTCCCCCTCATGGAAACATCACTTGAGATCTCTGAGTCACCACATTATAATATTGTGCACCGATTTTCCAAAGGTTGCGGTAGGTAATGTCTTTGTAAATAAGTCTGTCGGGTCATCTTTCAAACAAATTTATTGTATAGTGTTGTCATCATTTTCTTCAAGATCATGAGTGCAGAAAAGCTTTGGTGAAATATGTTTTGTTCTATCTCCTTTAATATATCCTCCTTTGATTTAAGATATGCATATTGTGTTGTCTTCATATAATATTGTTGGAAAGTTTTTACAAGAAGAAAAACCACATGTTCCACGAATGCTTTGAGGATGTGGCTGTTATGGTTTGTTTTAGCCATATACATTCTTGACTAGCCTCGTGAATTGCAAGAATTTCAGCATGATTTAAGGATGTGGCTATTATGGTCTGTTTTACCGATTGCCATGATATAGCAGTTCGTCCACATGTGAGTAGATAACCTGTTTGAGATCTAGTTTTTTGTGAATCAAATAAATATCCAGAATCTGCATAAACAACTAGATCCAATTTTGATTTATTTTGAATAAAACAAACGCATGTCGATCTTTCCTCGAAGATAACGAAGTATGTGCTTAATTATATTCCTAAGTCTTTTTGTTAGAGAAAAACTATATCTTGCTAATCAAATGACTAAAAATGCAATATCGATTCTTGTATTATTAGCAAGATATATAAGTGCACTAACTGCACTAAGATATGGTACTTTAGGACCAAGAAGTTCTTCATTATCATCTCGAAGTCAAAATATATCTTTCTTCGAATCTAGTGAATGAACTTCCATTTGAATGTTTGATGGATTTATTTTGTCCATATAAATTCTTTCCAAAACTTTTCCTACATAAGTTGACTGATGAACAAATATCTAATTTACTAAATGCTCAATTTGCAAGCCAAGGAAAAATTTTATTTTTCCGAGATCTTTCATCTCAAATTCTTTCCTAAGATATTCTATTGCTTTTAAAAGCTCATCAACAGTTCCAATTATGCTTCAATCATCAACATATACAATTATAATAGCAAAATCTTACTGTGATTTCTTTATAAAAACACATAGACATATTGGATTGTACTATTGGGGTTGATGCCCTAAATCTCGTGGGTCTTGTAGTTGGTAATTGTAATTTACAAATGATTTATTTATTTAATAAAATATGAGATAGTTTATTTGACATTTAGTTGCATGAACCCACAAAACCAATAAACTAACATCTAAGGTTATCTTCTATAGCTTAAACATGTATGTAGAGACATACAAGTGGATCATGTTTAAGTGATAACCTAAATGTTATGTAGTAGATGGATAAGTCTGGATACCTTATCCTGGCTACACTACGAATACGACATGCTTTGTAGATGTTACAGTTCTTGTAAAGTGCTACAAATGATTTGATCCTGATAATTCATGTAGAGACATGTGAGCGAGGGTGTTCTATACAAAAGGGTTTGTATAAGACCAAACCATAAAATGAATAGTCTCTTTATATGAAGTCGTTAATAGTAGAGACTTACATTTCACAAGGATGACCATAAGTGACATGACCTAGATCCTAAGTGAGTTGTGAACTTCTACCTATGAAGGCGATCCTTTGATTTGTATGGTTGAGAGTGGCCAGATAGCCGACTCAATAAGCCTACCATTTTGGGGATTCATCTGATTGGGGAGCTTGGAGCACAGCTACACAAGATAGAATTCACTCCTTCCCTAATGTGGAGGTAAGTAGATAAATTGTTCCCTCAAGGGCTGATTTCAAAGCTTGAACAATGTGGGGCCACACCCTCTCTTGGCCTGAGAAGGGTTTGGTCATAGTTGGACTATGACTTATTGTTCATTAGAGGGATCAATGGTACTTAAGAAGTTAGATGTGACTACAGAGGAAAAAAGGTAATTTTAGCGAGCTATACTTACGAGCAATTTGTGAAAGTTCATCTCATTGTTAACTGATTATATCCAAAAGACACAGAAATATATTTATTGTGCGAAGAGTGCAGTTGTTGGTCTTTATTGTAGTGTCCAACAATTAATGGATATTGAATAATTTAAATAAAGGAGTTTAATTAATTATTCAAGTACCATTGGAGCTTCAGTCTATAGGTTCATAAGGTTCTCTTTGTAGCTCAACGAGGATTATTAAGAATTAATTTTGGACTAATTTGAATTGTTCAAATTAATTGATGGAATTAATTATATATTGATATAATTTATTTAAATTAATTATATGTGATATAATTAATATAATGTATTTGATACATTATAATATAATGTGATTTATATTAAATGTCATGCATTATTGAGAGAAATACAAGCCATAGGTTATATTGTATTTGATACAATATAAAAAAGTATAGGTTATGTATTATATTTGATATAACATATAGTTATATATACATATAATAAGTTGGTTATATATATATATATATAACTATTACTTAAATTTAATTTATTTTAATTTTAATTTAATTTCAAAATCAAAGGGAAAGAATTACAACTTCTCTCCCCTTAATTTTTTCTCAATTAGACGTGTGTGGGGAGTGGGTTGTTGAGTTTTTACGATGGCTTCATCTTCTTCATAGAAGATTACAAAATGACTCACTCAACGTATTGTTTTCTTTTTTAAAGAAAATCTCCTCCCTCTATAAAACTCTCTCCCTCTTTCCAAAAGAACACAAAGTCCACACCTCCTGTGATTCTCATTCCCTATAGAGAATACAAGGGTTAACCTATTGGTAGTGTCCAAAGTGTTGGATCTTTAGTTCTTTGTTTGTGACCTTCAAAGGGTTCGTGATCATGGTTGCTCGTGACCGGAGAAAAGGAATTACGTGAAGAATT
Organism: Benincasa hispida; assembly: GCF_027475165.1. NCBI lineage: Eukaryota > Viridiplantae > Streptophyta > Magnoliopsida > Cucurbitales > Cucurbitaceae > Benincasa > Benincasa hispida. Next base: position 39,109,308 of record NC_143487.1, on the reverse strand, counting down.
TGTTCTTCTAGGGTAAGTTAATTCCTAATCATTCTTCCTTCTCATTCTATATACGGTAAAATTTGTGTTTATGCATAATTTTATGTTCTTTATAATTTTATTTACTATGAAGAAGAAATTGGGACCGATCTTGCTTCCGCTACAGACCTCACGGTTCCTTCAATTGGTATCAGAGTAGAGTTCTTGGTCCCAATTTTGGTTGCATTCTTAATTCTATTCATGTTAATGAATGTTGAATGGTTTGTGGTTTATGGATGTTTATGGGATTGGACAGTAGATTCTTTGCTTTAATTTTAACAAAATAGGACTCATTGTTTTCGGTATAATTCAAGATATCGAGTCTATAATTTGTTGTTTGAGTCGTTCGTGCTGTTTCTGACGTTTTTCTAGTGAAGAAAAGACCCAAATCGAAGAAAAAGTGAAGGAATTCACAACTGTACAGTAGGTTACTGCACAACAGCGTTGCAACGTTTTGTCCTAGCGTTGCAACGTTACGAAGGGCAGACGGTAAATTTTATCCATAGCGTTGCAACGCCCCGTGACAAAAAAGAATCGACCGGTTTGGTTCATAGTTCAGCTAGTTCGTGTCCGGTTTGCTTGGTTCGAGCAATTCGCAGGCAATTTGGGTTTTGGGCGGTCTCGTTCGTGCGGTTCAAGGTCCGATTCAACTATTTTGACTCGACTAAGCTAATATTTTAGGTAATAGTTAGTTTTTCTTATTAATTATATTAATATAAATGTTATAATAATTTAATTAATGGTTTGGGAGTCCCCCGGTCCATAAACTGATGTTCGAATTATGCATTTGATGTATGGTTTATTTTTAATTATATATGTCATAATATATGTCATATAGTAAAATCTCACCATAGGTTATGCATTATTTGTGCATCATTTATCTTATACATTTTATAATATATAGATGCATGGTTTAATTTTATAGCATACTCATGCATCATATAATATAAGAGTGATAATATATGTTTGCATGCATAATAACAATGTCATGCATCATTTATATTATAAGAGTTATAATATATAGTTAGATGTATGTATGAATGTTATTTTATTATTTTATTACTTTATTATATAAATGTAACGTATGTAAAGTAATGAAATGTGAATTGCATAAAGCATGACACTATTTTAGATAATTTTATAAATATTATAATTTTAGTAAGTATGTTATTAAATGCAATATATGGTTTTAATTTGTTTAATTTATTTTATAATCGTTATAATTAAATGAAATTAGAAATTAAAATCAATAGGTCAAAGTTGCATGCAAACTTAGGTTCAAATCAATTTTAAAATATGATTCACATAGACCTAAGATCACATAATTTCTAATGAGATTATAAATTATTTTAATCTTTTAATCAGTTTAATAGGATTAAATTGATTTTAATAAAATATTAAAATTGTAGCAAAAGTATCTATAAGGGACCTTTTGTCTAATGCTAGTGCTGTCAAGGCTAGGGTATTTAAGTTGATAGAAACAGAACACCCCTATCTGGGAACTGACCTAGAAAGATGAATTAGATAGATATGCTACAAACATACAATTATTAATTAAAGTTTATTAAAATGTTTAATGAACATTAATCAAAGTTGTTTAACTATTTAAAGTAAGTGTTAATTTTGGGAAAATTTAAACAATCACTTAGTAAAAATAAGTAGCTGTATTTTTCTAAGTTAAATTAACCCTAGGTAAAACACTCAGTATGATGAAAATGTGGTATATGATACTTCAATTTTATTTTCACATTATCCATCAAAGTTCAACTGTGAAATATATACTCGGCCTCGAGGCACCTTTTCTTGTGTCACCCTACAAGTAGTGTTTGTATAGGTCAATACCACGGTGAATGGAAAGAGTGTTTAGTTTTTGCCCCAATCAATTTTTCCCTATGGTTGGCTCATTAGGGCAGAACGCTAAAATCTAAAATGGGGAGCTACACTTACAAGAAAATGTTAAGCATGTTGACAGTTTCTGGATCGAACGATGGTGACTAATAGTTACAGTAAGAAGGAATTGTTTTGTATTAGTTGAAATAGTCTCATTTCAATAAAGGGATACCTGATCACCTTATGGTGGCTTTTACTCTGCCTCACTGAAACATCATTGCAAAATAGATGTCACATAGGGTGCATTAAATTATTTTGCTAAATTTGATTGGTTTTTCCAAATGGCTAATGCTTGAATACTAATATAAATAAATTGTATGTTTCAGCAAATATACAAAATGACTTTGGCTACTTTAAACATGCTCGTCATTGATAAGTTAACAGACGATAATTATGGCACCTGGAAAAACACGATTATCACAGTTCTCATCATTGATGACTAGAGATTTTTCCTAGTGGAGGAACGTCCTCCAATCCCAGCTCCAAATGCCGCTTGAAATGTTTGGTAGGCATATGAGTGTTGGGTACGGACAAATGAAAAGGCCCGAACGTATATTTTGGCAAGCCCTTCTGAAGTCTTAGCCAAGAAGCATGAGTCCATGCTCATTGCCTATGAGATCATGGAGTCTCTACAGGGAATGTCCAGACAACCGTCTGCTCAGCTCAAGCATCACACTCTTAAATTCATCTTTAATGGCCATATACAAGAGGGAGCATCTATTTGAGAACATGATCTCAACATGATGGTCCACTTTAACGTGGCGAAGATGAATGAGTCTGTCATTGATGAGGCCAGTCAGGTTAGCTTCATCCTGGAAACTTTACCTGAAAGTTTACTGTAGTTTTATAACAATGTTGTTATGAACAGGGTCGACTACAACCTAACTACCTTAACGAGCTACAGACTTTCCAATCCTTGATGAAAGTCAAGGTATAGAAGGGAGAGGCAAATGTTACCTCGTTCTCAAAGAAGTTCTTCAGACGTTAGACCTCTAGAACTAAGTTTGTACCTTCCTCTTTCGGCACCAAAATGTGAAAGAAGGAGAAAGGTGGAAAGGGGAATGCTAACCCACCAACTGCTACCCAAAAGGGCAAGAAGGCCAAGGCTGCAAAGTCAATCTGTTTCCATTGCAACCAAGAGGGACACTAGAAGAGGAATTGTCCAAAATAATTGGTAAAAAAGAAAAAGGTCAAGCAAGGTAAATATGATTTACTTGTATCAAAGGTTTGCTTAGTGGTGAACGATGATTCAGTCTGGACAATAGATTCAGGCGCTGTTAACCATGTTTGTTCTTCATTTCAGGGAATTTGTTCCTGGCGGAAACTGGAGGCTGGGGAGATGATGGTGCATGTTGGAAGTTGGCAAACTATCTCTGCAAGGACAGTGGGAGAACTACGACTTACTTTACAAAAAAGTATATTTTGTTGGAAAATGTATATGTAGTTCCTGATTTAAAGTGGAACTTAATTTCTATAAAGTATTTAACTAAACAAAATTATTCAATACATTTTTCTGTAAATGAAGTGTTTATGTACAAAAATGATATTAATCTTTGTTCAACTAAGCTGGAAGAGCACCACATAAGAGAGCATAAGTCTCATAGTAAGATCGTGTTGAATGAGTTTTCCAGTGAAACTATTGAACCTTCAACAAGAATTGTAAAAGAGCCCAACACCTCAACAAAAGTTGTTGAAGTTGGTTCATTTAGTAGGTCATATCTACCTCAAGTGTTGAGGGAGCCTTGACGTAGTGGAAGGGTTATCTGTTCGTTATATGGGTTTAACAAAAATCCTAACTATCGTAGCTGATGGAAATGTTGAGGATCCATTGTCTTAAAAGAAGGCAATGGAGAATGTTGACAAAGATGAATGGTTCAAATCTAGAGATCTTGAAATGGAGTCTATGTACTTTAATTCAGTTTGAGATCTTATAGATCAACCTGATGGGTAAAATATCTGTTGCAAGTGGATCTACAAGAGAAAACAAGGTGCTGACGGGAAGGTGCAAACTTTCATGACTAGACTTGTGGCAAAAGGTTATACCCAAGTTAAGGGAGTCAACTATGAGGAGACTTTCTTACATGTTGCCATGTTGAAATATATCCGGTTACTACTATGAGATTTGACAAATGTGAAGGAAATTAGACATTAGGATTTCAATGAGCAGCGGAAGGATCGTTCCAAATTTCTTTCGTATATGAACTACACAATTACAATCAAGAAACGGAAACATACAGGTTATGCACAAAACCGAAATTACAGTATGCTTTTCTAAAGAACAAGGGAAGAATTAACATACCTATGAAGACTCATCTTCACCATCCTTGATCACGAACGCTCGTTCACAGTAACCCGACAATCACGAACGCTCAAACACTTCGACTACTACACTGCACAATCATAGCGAACTCGAAGACAACGATCACCCAAATCACAAACATAGCAAACGACCTCCACAGAACCTCGACTATGTCAAGTTGAATACGACACCACCATAATGGTTACCTTGGTATTCTCATTGTGAGAATCCAGAAGTGTGGGCTCTGTGTGGACTTAGTTAGAGGAAGAGACCGGAGAAGAATAATCATGTAAACGATAGAGCAAGTGGGAGATGTCAAAGTCTATCGTATGGACGATGCCCAATCGTTTAACAAATGTTATGCGATAGTTTAGCAGAAGCTGCACGATCGTTTAGCTAATCGGCCACCTAAGTGATCTATCGTATAGAAACACTCCACGATCGTCTAGTCTCTCTTCAGCTGTCGTTTAGCAAATCTAATTTACTTGACAGTCACCGTGAGAAACTTTTCGAGAATGGAAATCTCAATACAACAACTACTAAATTTAGGAAAAAAATTTTCCTTTTATCTCACGATTACCATGAAACCACCAATAACCTCCCATTCAATTGGTTATTAGAGAAAAAGAGATAATTATCCAATAATTAATATTATTATAAATCTATATGATAACCAACTTACTATAGTATATTTATAACCTATAGTTTTAATATTTCATCTCATGAAACATATAAACTATAGCTCTTTTTCTATTTCATGGTACTTAATGTAAATCTCATTTACATTAATCCTCCACTAGATGTCTCTCATACATCACACCGATCATATCATATATAATCGAATTACCTCTTGTCAATTTGAACATTTCAAATCAACACCAAGAACTGATTCTCAACTTGAATCCATTGAGCTACTAAGGGGACCTTATGGTCCTATAGCTCGAAGCTCCAACAGTACGTGAATAATTGACTAAACTCTTTAGTCAGGGGATCCACCATCCATTAACTGCTAGACATTCCACTAAAGATCGACAGCTAAACTCTCCTTACTACAGATATATTATGTGTCCATCTTAACCAATCAACAGTGTGATATCCTTCACAGATCGCTCGTAAGTATAGCTGGGCCAATAACCATTATGCCCCTATAGTTACATCTAACTCCTTAAGTACCACTAATCCCTCTAATGAATATAAGTCATAGTCCTACTATGACTAAGTCCTCTCTTCCAAAGAGAAGTTGTGGCCACTATGTTCAAGCCCCAGAATCAACCCTTAAGGCAGCAAGCTATCTGCTTACCCCTGTTTCAGGGAAGGAGTGAATTTCATCTTATGTAACTGAGTTCACAATTCCTAAATCAGACAAGTCCCCAAAAAGGTAGGCATGTTGAGTTGGCAATATGGCCACTCTCACACATACTAATCAAAGAACAATCCTTAAAGGCAAAAGTTCCCAAAACACTCAAGATTGAGGTCATGTCACCTATGGTCATTTAGGTGAGATGTAAGTCTTCAGTATCAACGACGTTATATATAGAGAGGAATCATCTCGTGGCCCGGTCTTATACAAACTCTTTGTATAGGACACCCACACTTGCATGTCTCCACATGAATGGTCACGATCTACCATCTGTAGTAGTTCACAACACTTACAAACCTTTACAAACACGACTGTATCCGTAGTGTCACCAGGATCAGGTATCTCTCCTTAATCCTTATATTACAAATCTATTTAGGTTATTAGTTAAGACATGATCCACTTGTATATCTCATATACATGCTTAAGTTTACATACGATAACCATGGAGCTTTGCTTATTGGATAAGTAAATGCCAGAATGAAATAACTCTTATTTTATTCATAACAATGTGTATAAATTACAAACAACGAGACTTGGACAGAATTAGGACACCAATCCCAACAAAATGGACATCAATACTGCCTTTTTGAATGGTAATCTTTAGGAGACCATTTATCTGGAGCAACCTGAAGGATTCATAACCTAAGGTCAAGAGCAAAAGGTTTGCAAGTTTAATTGGTCCATTTATAGATTAAAGCAAGCTTCTCGATCTTTAAATATAAGAATTGATGTTGCGATCAAATCTTATGGTTTTGATCATAGTGTTTTAAGCCTTATGTTTACAAGAAAATCATCGACAGTTCAATAGCTTTTCTTGTGTTGTATATAAACGATATCCTACTCATTGGGAATGATGTAGGTATGCTTAATGAAATTAAAAATTGGCTAGTGACACAATTTCAAATGAAAGATTTGGAAGATGTACAGTTTGTTCTAGGCATTCAGATCTTTAGAGATCAAAAGAACAAAACACTGGCTCTATTTCAAGTATCGTATATTGACAAGATGTTTATCATGTTTTCGATGTAGAACTTCAAGAGAGGTTTACTCCCTTTCAGGCATGGAGTTATTTTGGCTAAGGAATAGTGTTTTAAGATGCCTCAAGAAGTTGAGTAAATGAGATGGATCCCCTATGCATCGGTTATTGGTAGCCTGATATATGCAATGTTATTAATTATACCTGACATTTGCTATGTAGTGAAGATAGTTAGTAGATATCAATCTAATCCAGGATTTGATCATTAGACCACTATTAAGAATATCTTCAAGTATCTTCGGAGAACGAGGGACTATATACTCGTGTATGGTTCTAAGAATTTGATCCTTATAGGATACACGAACTCTTATTTCTAAACTGATAATGATTCTAGGAAATCCATATCAGGATCAATATTTACTACTAATGAAAGGGGAAGTAGTCTGAAAGAGCACCAAGCAGAGGTGCATTACTGACTCCACTATGGAGGTTGAGTACATAGCGACTTGTGAAGCTACTAAGGAAACTATGTGGCTTAGGAAGTTCCTGACTAATCTAGAAGTGGTTCTAGACATGTCTAAGCTCATCACCCTTTATTGTGATAATAGTGGTGTTGTGGCTAATCCCCGAGAGCCTAAGAGTCACAAGCACAAAAATATCATCTCATTAGAGAGATTGTGCATCAATGGGGCGTGATCATCACGCAGATAGCTTCGCCACAAAACGTTACTGATCAATTTATAAAGGCTCTCATAGCTAAGGTGTTTGAGGCTCACTTATAGAGTATGAGTCTGCGGGACATTTAAGTGATAACATAAGTGGTCTATAGTATATGGATAAGGCTGGATACCTTATCCTGGTGACACTATGAATACGACCAGTTTTGTAGATGTTACAATTGTTGTAAAGTGCTACAAATGATCTGATCTTGACCATTCATGTAGAGACATGTGAGCGAGGGTGTTCTACACAAAAGGGTTTGTATAAGACCGAACCATGAAATGAATAGTTTACTTATATAACGTTGTTAGTAGTAGAGACTTAAATTTCACCAGGATGACCATAGATGACATAACTTGAATTCTGAGTGAGTTGTAAACTCCTACCTATGAAGGTGGTCATTTGATTTGTAGAGGTGAGAGTGGCCAGATCGCCGACCAATAAGCCTACCATTTTGGGGACTCCTCTGATTGGGGAGCTGGGAACACAGCTACACAAGACAAAATTCACTCATTCCTTTTGTAGGTTTGTACCTTACCAGCTTGGTCTCGTTTCTCTTGTAGATTCACTTCCAACCGATGGGTTTTATCCCTTCTAATTGATCTACAAGGTCCCATACTGAATTAAAGTACATTGACTCTGTTTCAGGTTCATAGCTTTTATACATTGGTCCTTATCCACATCTTCCATTGCTTGTTTAAAAGTCAATGGATCCTCTAATCCATCATTAAGTATGATGATCTGAGTTTCAGTTAAACCTATGTGTCGGTCAGGCTGTTGCACAACCCTCCCACTACGTCGAGGCATTCTCAACTCTTAAGAAGAATGTGAAGTACTAGTTTCAACAATAACTCTTATTGAAAGACCTACTCGATCAACAACTCTTGTTGATCTATCTGTAGTTTTTCTGGACATCTCAATTAATACTAGCTTACTGCGAGGTTGGTGATTTTTAATGTGGTCTTCTTCTAGGAATGTCGCATTTTTCGATACAAACACTTTATCTTCCTTAGGATCATAAAAGAGACCACCTTTTGTCTCTTTATGATAGCCTACAAATAGGCATACTTTTGAATGGCGTTCCAATTTCTTTGGATTTTTCAACAACTCATGTGTTGGCCATCCCCAAATCCTGAATTGATGTAAACTACCTTTACGTCCTCTCCATAACTCGTAAGGTGTTTCAGAAACACTTTTTGAGGGAACCATGTTCAATATATACACCGTAGTCTCTACTGCGTGACCCCAAAAAGAACATGGTAACTGAGCATAATTCATCATAGAACGAACCATGTCCAACAGGGTTCTATTGCTTATTTCTACAACACCATTTTATTGAGGTGTGCTAGGTGCTGTGAGTTGAGATTGAATTTTGTGTTTTATCAAATAGTCATGATGGAAGTGTTTTTATTCTTTTACCTAATTGGTTTTCAACCTTAGTCTTATATTCCTTGAACTTTTCAAGTGTTACGGACTTATGATGCATACGTAAATATAGCACTATCTTGAATAATCATCGATGAAACTAATGAAATATTCATACCCTTCTCTTGCTCTCACATTCATCAGACCAAAAAGGTCTGAATGTACTAGCTCTAAGGGTTCTTTGGCTCTAAGATCTTTTCCAAAAAAAAAATCTTTTAGTCATTTTTCCCTCTAGACATGATTCACATGGAGGTAATGAACTGTCTTCTAATTGATTTAGATGACCTTTCTTAACTAAACTCTCAATCTTGTTGATATTTATGTGACCAAGTCTTAAGTGCCAAAGATAGGCATTTGGAGAAATCTTTCATTTTTTATTCTGAGTTTCAGTTGTTTTAAACATCTCTATGTTCAAAACGGCCTTTATCTTAGTTGGTTTTAACATGTACAAGTTATTTTCTAGTTTTGCAAAATAAACCTTGATATCTTTTGAAGTAATGAACACTTTATTATTTTCAAAAGAGACTTTGTAATTTCGTTCTTGCAAACACATAATAGATATTAAATTCCTTTTCATAGAAGGAATGTAATAAACGTTTTCAAGTAAAATGCGTCTATCTCCTACAAATAACTTCATATCTCCCACTGCTTCAACTGAAACAACCTCCTCGGTTCCTACCTTAAAGGTTGTTTCGCCTTCTGTAAGCTGTCTCCAGGAACTAATTTCCTGAGCGAAAGCATATATATGATTAGCGGCACCTGAATCTACTATCCAAGTCTTTTTCTCAGTTTTCACCAAGCACGTCTCAATGACAAGCAAATCATATTTACTTTATCGTGCTACTTTCGTATCCTTATCTATGAAGTTCAATACGTTTTGATTTAAAGATGAGTTGGAAGATAGAGGACATTCCTCTGTTAAAACAAATTTCAAATCATCTTTTGCTAGTATATTTGATGTCCATGTTGAATTACCGTAAATTAAACTAGAAGCGTGTAAATTTGAAGAATTCGATATGCTAAAATTTTAAACAAATTCTAATAAGTAAATTGCAATTAAACCCAATTCAATTTTAGCAAAAGTAATAATGTACCCCGATTTCATTATTTACTTGCAATGATACTATAGTGAGTTAGGATAAGATCTACTAAGGGGCAATCAAATACTCAATCACTAAAGCAAGACATTCTTGAATAAATACTATCTCCAGAATAACTCTTATTCCTATAGTCATTTAGTTACTGTTTCAGTCAGAAAATTATTAAACTTAGTAATTCTGTAAGTGTAACCCTCCATTTTCAGACATCGGAGGTCGATCCTAACGATGCTACAAAATTGGAAAGTCAAGGTTGGGAATGGACCTAAGAAATCCTAACCATTTCTGAAGTTTAAGTTATTCTGAATCCCATGTTACAACCTTCCAAGGGGATAGTCGTCGTTAAACGACTAACAAAGGTTGCCTAAAGTGAATATGTGATAACTTGTAGAAATACAAGTTATTTATGCTGCCTTCTCTAGATATTGCGGCCAAAAGTGAAGGAATATGCGTCGATTGTATGAAAATTAGCTCAGAAATACAATAATTATAAATTGTCGCAATTACACCCACTAACATCGTTAAGATGGTAGAAGAGGATATTTTTACTCTGTTTTGCAGGAAAACCAAGTCACCGCTTGCGATCAAGGCTCAACAAGAAACTGAACAATGCATCTCTATTACATTGCACCCGTCAATCAACAATGAAGAGACGATTAACGAAATGACGGCGCAATGCGACAGTCGATCCTGAGCTGAATTTCAACCGCATGCGGTAATAAAAACAACACCGCATGTGAGCAATCGATCGAAAGATGTAGCTGAGCAACGCAAATGCGGAGGATGGTGACACGTGTACAACTGACCGTTGTACAGATTTAACGGTCTGATTGCATAATAGAAAGAATATTTATACCTTCATCTTCTGAATTTTCATAACAAGAAGTGGGGTCCACAAGCCAAGAGTCAAAGCTTTTCACCTATAAATACCCCCATAGAATTCAGAAAAGATATACTTAATATGGGTATAATTTATACAAGGGCTAATTGCTGCTGAATTTTTAAGAGAGAAGCTGAGCTGAGTACTGATCGGAAGAAATCCGAAAGAGAAGAGACAAGGCCGAGAGGTGAGTCTAAGTGTGATTCTGCCAGATCCCCGCCGTGAAGCTTTGTGCTTAGATCCCTGCTACCGGTTGAGCAACCTTGAGAGCAAGCCTGAGAGGGAAGCTCAGTGCGATTCGTCCCTGTTTTACCATAGAGATGTGGGAACGTGGCCGATCATTGAGAGGTGTACGCCAAGGGAAAAGCGGAACCGTACTTATATCTTTAGCGCAATTAGGAAACTTGTGATATTTGCATTAATTATCTTTTCTGTTTTTGCTTCATACATAAGACTTGTCACCACATTACGCGATCTTTGCATAATTTTCACAGCCAACCTTGACCTCGGTATCTTGTATCATGAAACCTGTATCATGTATCATCTTAGCTTAGATTTACTTCAACGCAATTTACTTTAATGCAATTTATGTTATTATCGCATTTTTACCGTTTTACTTTACTTTATTGCATGTTTAATTTCTTGTACACAAATTCTTTTATAAATTGAAAAACCTCTGGTCGCATGTATCACAAGCATAACGCAATAACCTAAAACAGTCCCTGTGTTCGACCTCGGATCACACCGAGAAACTTGCAGTGAAATTATACTTGGTTTCAATGCAAGGAAACTTGTGACAACGCACAGCATACTACAAGAACATTTGTTAATAATGCATATCTAGAAGTAGTATCACATATCATCATGGCACAAAATTTATGTCCTCATATATCGCTACGCGTATGGCCAAGATAGAAACATTCATCAAATTTGTATCCATATCCATATTTGTATCAACTCATTGTTTAAGAATTAAAATTTTTTGTTAATAAGTTTATGGCGCCGTTGTCGGGGATTGGTTGACGGTTTATTGTTTGAGTGTGTTTGTGGTATTTGCAGGACAAATCTCCTTGTACTGGTTGTTCAACGCGAGAAGCAGCTTGACGGTTTATGAGTACTGGTGCTGAACCAGAATTCAAAGCTGACCCTGAGATCGAGCGTACCTTCCGAGCACGGGAATGTCGGAATCGGATAAGGCGAAAGAAAGTAGCGAGTATGGTAGATAATAACAACAATGTGGTTCCCGTAATAAATCAAGAGGTTGTTAGACCAGCGTAGGATCCTGTTTTCCTGGCTGTTGATCGCAATATCCCCATGAGGAATTATGCGACATCCAACCTATATGATTTTTTGCCTGGGATTTCGAGGCCTACTATTGAGGAGAACGCAAGGTTCGAAATAAAGTTGGTCATGCTACAAATGATCCAAAATGCAAGGCAATTTGAGGGTCAGCAAGGTGAAGACCCACATGCCCACCTGACCAGCTTTGTCGAAATGTGCGGCAACTTCTCATTACCTGGCGTAACCCCGAAGAGTATTAGACTGTATTTGTTCCCTTACACCTTGAGGGACGAAGCCAAGAGGTGGGCTCATTCACTGGAGCTGAACGAGATTACATCATGGGATCAACTGGTGGAGCGATTCATGAAGAAGATTTTCCCACCGGCCGTCCACGCAAGGCGACGAAAGGATGTATTGAACTTTGAGCAAATGGACAATGAGACCCTGAGCACTGCCTGGGTGTGATTTAGAAGATTGGTGAAAAACTGCCCGCATATCGAGATACCTGATTGCGTCCTAATAGAGACATTTTACAATGGCCTGAATAGATCGACGCAGGCTGTTGCTGACGCCTCCGCGATAGGAGATTTTATGGATAAGACGTATACATAGGCCAAGGTCATCCTTGACTGCATATCGCGGAACATGGATGATTGGATTGATGATGATTATGGAGGAGAAGGCTCTAAAAGAAGAAAGAATGACACTGTCATTGTCCCTGTGGAGACAATGACTACACTGGCCGCTCAGATGGCCGCAGTGACCTCAATCCTCTAATCGATGGCAATCAATCAAGAAGCCATCTCCCAACAATCAGCACAACCCACTACACCGACTCAAGTGACCGCAATAAGTTGCGTTAATTGTGAAGGGGCTAATGTAGCAGAAATGTGCCCATCGAATCTCCAGCAAGTATGCGCCATCCAAAACAACCCCTTCAGCAACACCTTCAATCCTGGCTGGAGGAGCCATCCTAACTTCGGTTGGAGAGGCAATCCTAACCAAGGGGGGCCAATCAAATATCAGAGTGGCAGTCGAGGAAATCCTGCTTTTCACCATAACTCAAACCAGGGGCAACAAAGGCAATCGCATAACCAGCAACCCTCATCATCAAACACTTCTGGAAGCTTGTTGGAGACCCTGCTTAAACAATATATGGACAAAAATGATGCAGTGATGCAAGCGCAGGCGTCTTCAATTCGAAACTTGGAGATCCAAGTGGGCCAGCTGGCATCTGAGCTGAGAAATAGAGCACCAGGAACGTTGCCAAGCAATTCAGAAGCCCCAGGATCCAATGGAAAGGAACAATGTCCCTAGGACATTGGGCAGGCAAGCCGGACTGCCTACAAGGGTGTGGATTGCGCTTATTCGAAGAAACGCATCTTTCGGTCCATATCTCACAACTATGTTTAATGCTTTCTTTAATTTCTGTCTTATTGAATTCTTGAATTTTCTCCTTACTTCTACATTTAATTCATTTCATGATTTTATGAATTTAATTCTTCATCTATTTTCTTTGCATTTATTTTTATACCGTCTTTAATTCTTTGAACTTTTCTGTAATTAATGCATTAGTCTTTAAATGATGAATGATTGAGAAATAAACAGAAATTTATTGCCGCAAGTCTTAGCAACTTGCGTTGATTAAAAAATAATAATAAAATAAAATAAAAATAAATGAAACAATCAACATCTAGTATGCAAAGCGATAATGGACGCATCTTAAACCAAGTAAGACGCGTTTTGCATTCATCCAACTCAAATGCGTGGAAACCAAGGGGTGTGTTGCACACGTATGTGTCCTTTGTCCATCCTTAGCTAAATTCACTATGTTGAGGTATCCTTCAGAAATGTGTCAGTTAAGGGGTGTGTTGCGGGGGTGTATGTGTTGTTGCCCGTCCTCTGCGAAGATGCACTTGCGTTGGTGAGCACATTGCGTTAATCCTTATCTTGCGTCCATTCGAATAAAATATTGAAGAAAATTATTTTTGCATTTGAGAAGTCCAATCGTTTCGTATCCCAAAAGCAATGATGATTCTGCAGACGAAAAGACGCTTTTCTGAAATTTCATAAATGAGGGAAGTTCGAACAATGAGCCTTTTGAGCTTCTCGAGGCCTGTCGCCGCAAAAATCCCGTTGGGCCCACTGCGGCCCAACCTATAAATAGGAACCCTTCCCCATCTGTGAGTTTTTTTTTTTACCTCATTTGCACTCTGAAACATCCTAGCGCCAGCATACGAAGCCTTCTTCTTCCAAAAACCCTAGCAAATTTTTCAGTCTTCCCTAGCTGACTAGCCATGGCTGACCAAGCTTCTCAATCTTCTACTTTACCCTCAACCCCTTCCTCTGACCAAATCGCCATGTGAGAGGCAGCATTCCTTGCTGCCCAACCCCATACTGTCCCGAGAATCGCCAGTAGAACCCACAGAAACCCATTGTTCGTCCAGCCTCCTCAGTTCAAGAGGAGGCACAGCACTAAAAATACCCCAGTTCCAACTCTTCATGTCTCAACTGAGAGTGAGAAGAAGAGGCGTGATGACAAGGAAGTGTTTGGCAACATTCTGAGTCATTTGGAACAAGGAGGGGGATCACCCGAGGCAGGGGTTGTAAACCAACCACTGTCCACGGAGGAGGTGACGACAGTGTTGGCTGAAGAGGCGGTGGTGGCCGAAGAAATGGTGGTGACGGAGGCAGTGGTGGTTGAAGAAGAGGCAGGAAGAGATACTCTAACCTTAAGGACTCCTGAGGTAACTGCCCACACAGAAACCTATGATGGACGCTCCAGAATTACGGTGAAGGAGACTAAGGAGGCTGAAGTTATGTTGAAGACTCCTGAAGTTGCGATAGACGTAGGTGCAATGGAGATGCAACCAGAAAGAGCTGAAGAGGAAAAGAAGAAGAAGAAAGAAAAAGGGAAAAAGGCTGGAGAAGCTGAGTCATCTCACCATTGCAAGGAGAAAAAGAATAAAGTAAAGAAGAATGATGATGAAGATGAGGAAGAAGAAAAAGAAGAAGAAAAGAATAATGCGCTAACATGAAGAAAGACACCTAAAAAAGGAAGAAGAAAGGAAGCAGAGAGCTGCAAGCTCGAAAAATGATGGTGAATCAACCTCTGTAAGAGGACAGGGGGGAAACAGCGCAATTGATGGAGCCGGCGCAACCTGAAACAACGCAAATGGTTGCGGCGGAGGAAGACGAAGAAGGAGAAGATACCCCCCTGATGCGGTGTCGCAGGGAGAATGCGCCGCAAGGGTCTACTATTGACCCTCAAAAACTGATCATCGCAATAGAAGAAAAGGAAAGAAGGAGAAAGGATGAGGAAGAGAGACAAGAGAAAATGAAGCGAGTGAAACTCATCACCGCAGAAGGTGATAGAAGGAGAAAACTGCATTATGAGGAAGTTCGCCACAATAACGAGATCTCAAGGCTTGAAGAAATAAGGCAGAGCGAGAAGAAACAGCGTCTTCTGCTGGCCTCCGAGCAGTTTGTAGAAGAGTTTAAGAGAGAAGAAAGAGAAAAAGAAGAGGAAGAGAAAAAGAAAAAGGAAGAAGAGAAAAAGAGATTGGATGAGGAGAAGGAGAAGAAGCATGAAGCTAATAAGAGGCGCTTACAGAAGAAGAAGGGCAAGGAACTTACCAAGCGAGAGAAGAAGAACAACAAGGAAGGCGAAAGAAAATAAAGGCAACAATCTCGCCTTGCGTTGGCCAAAGGAAAGGGCAAAGCGGTCGTAGAAAGTAGCAAGCCCGCGTTGGAAAAGGCACGTCCATCCAGAAAGAAAGAAAATGACGACTTGTTGATGGAGATGTGCTTTTACCCTGTGCCAATGCCATTACCTGACCACATCACAAGCGTGATCGTGGAGCATGGCTGGGACACATTTTGCCAGTGCCCAGCCATTGTTGTTCCAAAGGTAGTGCGTGACTTGTACCATGGACGGCTACATGGCACTAAGGACGTAGTAACCATAAAAGGAGAAGTGGTGCCTTTCAGAGCAAAGGACATCAATGAACTATACCAAATGAAGGATAACCCGGATGCACCGGGTAAGCAATTCATTGATGATCCCACAGAACAATAGTTGGAAGATGCGCTGCGAGTATTAACGCAACCGGACACGAAGTGGTTGGTTTCTTTAAAAGGCATCAAGACCCTAGTGTCCAAGACTCTGCTTCCGGAGGCAAGGCTTTCGGTTTATCTGGTTAAGAAGTGGTTGATCCCAACTTCCCATGACAAAACCATTTCAAGGGATCGAGTTATGGCCGCATATTGCATTGCGCGCGACATTCCTATCGATGTGGTCCGGTTGATCGCAAGTCAAATTCGAGGCTTTGTGGGGCACATTAGAGGACAATACTTCTTTCCATGGACTGTTTCAAATCTGTGCCTGTCAGTGGGCGTAGGCATTGAGGAGGAACCCATGGAAGAAGTCCATGGCCTCATCAATATCAAAATCCTGAGGCTGCTTCTCAAAGACTCCCCGCATTGCCCAGAGTTACCCTTAAAGAGGCCCACAATCGATCTCAATACGCCATAAGAACCCAAGCCAAAGAGACAGCGCAGAGATGATAAGGGAAAAGGGAAAATCCAAGAAGAAAAAAACGCAAGATCTAGAACCTTTGGACTCTTTACCCTTAGTAATCCACCATCCAAGCCCTTCGAGCCCACCTGCTCAACCTTATTCTCCACTCAATGAGCATTTTACTAACTTTCTTCTCACTCCAATTTCTCCAACCGCATTCCCACCAATTTACTCACCTACAGCTTCATCACCGTAACCTTCCATTCCATGGCTGCATATTGATGATCCACACGATTTGGGTGAAGGCACCTCTACCCAACCCCAAAACGATGCTGGCGAGACATCGCAAGCACAACCTTCCATCCCCTCTTCGGTTGCAGAGTTCGCTGAAATGCAATCCCTCTTCTCCTAACAACAACAACTCTTCGCTCAACAACAAGCCTTCTTCAACCAGAGGTTTGATGTGGTAATGGAGCAAATCGACGATATACAGCATAGTGCTGCTATGTCAAGGGAGGCGTTGATCAATATTCAGTGCAATATTTATAAAGTCCATCACCACCAAAGACAGATTGCAGAGTGCAACCATGAGTACTTTAATTTTCTCACAGCTTATCTTCATGGTCCCATGATGCCTCCGCATCTCAGGCAGCAACTGAATTTTGAAGAAGCTCCTGCAGTACCACCTTAAAATCCTCCTCCAGACCCTTCTACTCCTCACCAATAAGTTTTACATTTTTGCATCCATTCTATATTTTTGTTCAGTTCATTATTTTTCTAAGGTAACGAAATTCTTTTATTCTTTGTATAGGCATAAATTTTTGTATTGCGTTAATTTTTAATTCTTTGTATACTTTGTTAATATTCAATACAATTGAGTACATATTCACTCCTTTCTGCCTGTGCCTTTTTTTTTATCATCTTTTGTCAATATTTGCGATGTTCTGATCTTTTATTGTTGCGTTATTAATTGTGCTGCCATGATGTAATATATGTTTATACTTAGAAACATTTCTCATACTTTGTAAATTCTGACCAACACTTAGTTAATTCTTAGTTTAGCAGTACTTTACCTTTTATCTTTCAAAGTTCTGCTCAAACCTTCTTTTTGAAATTTTTATTCTAAGTGTTAGTCTAGTCCATCCAAACAACACAATGAGGACCTTGCTTATCTTTAAGTTTGGGGGTGGGGAAGGTCTGAGCAGATAAGATTAAGAATATGTGATGATTAAGAAAATGCGTTTATTTTTCATTTCCAAAAAAAAAATCTCAATAAATTTTCATACAAAACTCCAATGTCAACGCAAAGGACAACCTAAAAAATGTTCCCAACCTGATAAGAGTTTAGTTGTGAAAGGAGCCTGCTCATAGTTGGATGTTCGTATGACACCCGTAGGAGCAAGGAAAAACGAAGGTGGGTTTCCAAGAACAACGCAATATGAAAGACAATAAAAGAGTGTAAGAGACAACTCCTCTGAATATCATGATTTAAAGTTGAAATTGCCACACAACCATAGTTGGATGTTCGCATGACACCCATGGGAACAAGCCAAAATGAAGAGTGTAACCATGACCAACAGTCCCTAATAAATAACGCAAAGTTTGACCACTGCATATAGACATATCAAGTTGTTTTGACAAAGAAGAGATAAACATTTTGTTTTCAAAATTAGAAAAGCATCTTTGAGCAAAATTTTGTTATATAGAAGACTAAAGTAGGGCTTTGCTCAGAATTAGCAAGGATAGAAGGAAATTGCGTTGTTAAGAAATGTGCTTAAGTGTAACATTCGGAGCAGTCAATCGACGCAAAAATATAGGAGAGGAATTTAGCTTTATTGCCTTAGTAGAAGATATTCTTAAGGACAAGTATATATCTAAATTTGGGGGTGTGATAACTTGTAGAAATATAAGTTATTTATGCTACCTTATCTAGATATTGTGGCCAAAAGTGAAGGAATATGCGTCGATTGTATGAAAATTAGCTCAGAAATACAATAATTATAAATTATCGTAATTACACCCACTGACATCGTTAAGATGGTAGAAGAGGATATTTTTACTCTGTTTTGCAGGAAAACCAAGTCACCGTTTGCGATCAAGGCTCAACAAGAAACTTAACAACGCATCTTTGTTACATTGCGCCCGTCAATCAACAATGAAAAGATGATTAACGCAATGACGGCGCAATGTGACAGTCGATCTTGAGCAGAATTTCAACCGCATGTGGTAATAAAAACAACGCCGCATGCGAGCAACCGATCAAAAGATGCAGCTGAGCAACGCAAACACGAAGGATGGTGACACGTGTACAACTAACCGTTCTGCAGATTTGACGGTCTAATTGCATAACAGAAATAATATTTATTCCTTCATCTTCGAAATTTCCATAACAAGAAGTCGGGTCCACAAGCCAAGAGTCAAAGCTTTTCACCTATAAATACCCCCATAGAATTCAGAGAAGATATACTTGATATGGGTATAATTGATAGGAGGGCTAATTGCTGCTGAATTATTGAGAGAGAGGCTAAGCTGAGTGTCAGTGTGACTCTGCCAGATCCCCGCCATGAAGCTCTGTGCTTAGATCCCTACTACCGGTTGAGCAAGCCTGAAAGGGAAGCTCATCCTTCCGCACGATCAATCCACACCGGCAAGCAAATCTCCATCCAAATCGGCGCTAAGACGTTGGCACTCATTTGTATTAGTTTCTAACTCTATTTTCATCAAGTGTATTTCATCTTCTTAATCTCTTCATTCACAAATCATGTATCAAATGCTAAATAGTTTTATTGAATGTCTTGATTGTTTCAATTTCCACTTCTCTGTCTATTTTCGCTCCTTCGTTTATCGATTTCTCCATGAAGTTTTCTTAATACCTTGGTAATTAATATGGATTAAACGAGTAACTTAATCTGTGATAAAGAGATAAATGCATTTAGCTAAAGCATGCTAGACGGCCTCTTCACCTGCGAGAGCAGAAGTGAAGATGTCATTCTGATCTGTCGAGAGAAGGTTAGAAGAATGCGTTAACTAAAGCAAGTAGTACTTCCAAAGATGGAAGCAACCTTGCGTTCATTACGTTCATCCCTGTTTCAACAAAGAGATGTGGGAACGTGGCCGATCACTGAGAGGTGTACGCCAAAGGAAAAGCGGAACCGTACTTATATCTTTAGTGTAATTAGGAAACTTGTGATATTTGCATTAATTATCTTTTCTGTTTCTGCTTCGTACATAAGACTTTTCACCGTATTACACGATCTTTGCATAATCTTCATAGCCAACCTTGACCTAAGTATCTTGTATCATAAAACCTGTATCTTGTATCATCTTAGCTTAGATTTACTTCAATGCAATTTACTTTAATGCAATTTATGTTATTATCGCATTTTTACTGCTTTACTTTACTTTATCGCATGTTTAATTTCTTGTACACAAATTCTTTTATAAATTGAAAAACCTCTGGTCGCATGTATCACAAGCATAACACAATAACCTAAAACAGTCCTTGTGTTCGACCTCGGATCATACCGAGAAACTTGCAATGAATTATACTTTGTTTCAATGCAAGGAAACTTGTGACAACGCATAGCATACTACAAGAACATTTGTTAATAACGCATATCTAGAAGTAGTATCACATATAATCATAGCACAAAATTTATGTCATCATATACCGCTATGTGTATGCCTAAGATAGAAATATTCATCAAATTTGTATCCATGTCCATATTTGTATCAGCGCATTGTTTAAGAATTAAAATTTGTGTTAACAACATGCAAGCGCAACATAGGAATTTCACGATCCAACTGAACTACTTCCCCTATTCACCTTGATATTAACTCATGCAAATACTTTCCAAATGGAGCTCACTCCCAGGGTGAGACAAAGTGAAACTTGAATCTCACAATGTGAACTCTTAAAGACGTGAGAGTTAAAAACAACATATCTTGTATGTTATTAATCTCCTACTGAAGTGTTCTTACATATCATATATGTTATTAATCTCCGAATGAAGTGTTCTACTTGTTCGGGTATTCTTTTACTTAGGTTTATTCCGACTAAATAAACAACATAAGTCTATGTCGTTTATCTATGTATAACATTTATAAATGGATTTAACCTACGATGTCTAGGTGATAAACCGATTTTATTACCTCACACCGCTCATGTCTGCTCATAAAACCGGTTAACAACGCTCAATTATTCAGCCATAATCCCCAAGTAGGAGATGTTCCGTAGACCATCAACTTAAATACCTCCCCGGTTGAGTTTTTAATTGTGTTTTATAAGATAACAACCTATTTTAACTATTAAAATAAGTGGTTAACTTACGTGAGCATGCAACTTGTCTTTGTTATGGATTTTAATGTCTAATCCAATTTTATAATACCTTATAAAATAATAGACATGTTTTGCATCCATAACATACATCAAAGGTATTCATGAAGGAAACTCGACATGAGGAGATTCTTGAGTGGAAGCGGATCGTCCAAATTCCATTAATTATTGAATACAAAAGTTACAGTAAACATATAAATAGATATGCATTCAAGGTTAAATTACAGCATGGTTTTACAAAGAAAACAGGTTTAAAAAAACCTCACCTTTGAAGAACCTTTCTTCTAGTAATCCCTCGTATGAGCCATGAACAGAACTCCTTCCTCGCAGATCTTCTTCTTCACGCACGGACACTACCAAGCAAGAACCCTCTGTATTCTCTTTTGGGATTCAAAGTCTCAAGGAGTTGTGGACTTTCCTTGAGTCCTAGGAAGAGGGAAGGAGATGGAGAGGATGAGAGGGAAGATTTCTCAAAGAACTTTTCTCTTTCAAATTGTGAATCCATAAAGAAGATGATTCCCTCAACTTCTTTTATCACTTGTTAGTTTTCTTTGAGAGAATATGTGGAGGGAGTTATAACTCATTCCCTTTTATTAATTTCAAATAGATTAATATATATATATATATATATATATATATAATAACTACTTTATTATATATATACACACTATATGTGATATCAAATATAACATGTAGCCTATAGTTTTAGCATCAAATACAACATAAACTATAGATTTTATTCTCTATTAACTATACGTGGCATTTATATTAAATCCATTTATATGAATCTCATCCATATAAATGATATTTGGATCATATTCAAATATTTTATTCCTCTCAATATAAATCATGTTTATATTAATTACATGAATCTCATTCATATAATTGGTATTTGAATCATATTCAAATTCCTCTCATAATGTATCAAACACATTTTAATTAATTATATCATATATAATTGATTACCTCAATTTATTTAAACACTTCAAATTAATCCAAAGATTAAATCCCTGTTGAGCTACAGTGGGGACCTTATAGACCTGTAGATTGAAGCTCCAACGGTACTTGCATAATTAATTAAACTCTTTAATTAAATTATCCAACATCCGTTAACTGCCAGTCACTCCACTAAAGACTGACAGCTACACTCTTCGCACTACAGATAAATTTTTGTGTCCATTGGATATAACCAATCAACAGTGCGATGTTCACAAATTGCTCGTAAGTACAGCTGGGCAAAAATACCATTTTCCCCCTGTTATACCTAACTCCTTAAGTACCACTAATTTCTCTAATGAACAATAAGTCATAGCCCTATTATGTTGGGTTTTATGTCCTAAGACTCGTGATTTGTAAACAATGGAACTTATTTTGAAAGCTCAATAAGGTGTTATTGAATAGATGTTTTGCTTGATAGAAATCTAATAAACCTAAAAGTCCCTTGACTATTGGATGAGTACTTGAACTTTATGTGGAGACATAAAGGTGGATCAAGTTCGAGTAAATAGTCAAAATGATCTATAGTATATGAATAAGTTTGGATACCTTATTCTGGTAACACTATTGGGTGCGGACTACTCTGTAGTTGTTACAAAGAGTTGTAAAGTGCTACAAACGAAGTGATCCTAATTCGTTCATGTTGGGACATGAGGAGTGGGGGTGTCCTTATGCAAAAGGGTTTGTACAAGATCGGACAACGAAATCAGTCACTCTTACTTTATAACGCTGTTTACTGTTTAAGATTGACTATTTCAAAACGATGACCCAGGTAACTTGACCTTAATCCTGAGCTAACTATGAACTCCTGTTTATTTGGAATTATCCTTAGATTTGCATAGGTGAGGGTTGGCTCAACAGCGCCAGCTCAATAACCTCCCATTTCAGGGGTAAGACTGGATAGATAGCTAGGGATATAAGGTGCAAGACGAAATTCACTCATACTCGCTTTTAGGGATAGTAGAGAGGTTGTTCCTTTAAGTGCTAATTCTGGGTCTTGAACAAGAGGCCCCGCCCTCTCACTAGCCCAAGAGGGACTCAGTTTTGTTGATTGGACCACAAAATAATTTTTCATTAGGGGATCAGTGGGGACTTAAGGAACAAGAGATAATTTCGGGGGTAAAATAGAGATTTGACCCAGCCGTTATTACGAACAATCTGTGAAGGGTTGACTTACTAATCATGGAAATATTGAGTGGACATAATATATCCACAGTGAGGGGAGTTCAACTACGGGCCTTAGTGGAGTGACCCATTAGTTAATGAATGGGGTTCGTTCAGTTTAATGAGTTTAACTGTTTAATCTCGGATCGTTGGAGTGAAGGAAATCATAAGCGAGATTTTCATGAGCAGTAGAACAAGACTATTCGAAATTACAATAAAAAATGAACATATGTCTATCTCAATCCTATTGTAAAACCCTTTTAAAAAACTTGAGTTCACCCTAAGTCCGTATGCAACTCTGAATTATCGTTTTTAGGTCTAATTTCCTTTATAACACTTATAATCAGAAACAACCACAAAGCTAACCTAACACGTGCAAGGCATTCATAACGATTATCAACAGCCTAGGTGTCATGCTCAATGCATTGTCCATTCATTGTTACTTCTTTTATATAACACTTTGCATATAAGTACCATACATCACATATATAAGCAACCAAAGTTGATGAATCAGGTAAAATTGCCTTAAAAACGCAAAAGGAAAGCTAACTATTACAAAGACAAGGAGTCTCTGGCTCAAACAAGCGATGTTGGAACCAAGTATAATTCCAACGCAAGTTTCTCAGAGTGATCTGAGGTCGAACCCAGGGATTGCGGTGATTAATGTGATATTGATGTGATATATGTGACCAGGAAAATAAAAGAATAATGAATTGGATTTGAAATGTAAAATGCGATGATAAAAGTAAAGTGAGGATAAAATAAATTGCGGTAAAATAACTTGCAATGATAAAATAAATTGCGGTGATAAATAAAGTGCAGTAATAAACAAATGAATAAACAATTAAATATACAAATTGAGGACTGGTTGTGAAGATGTACAAAAGTATCTGATGAATGCAGTGGCAAGTCTTATGAAATGACTCAGAAAGAGAATGGGTTGAGGGAAAGGACATCGCAAGTTCGTCAATCTTATTGAGGACGCAACTAAGGTTTCGCTTTCCCTTGGCTTACACCTTTCAGTGATCAGTTGCGTTCCCATATGTCTATGGTGAAACAGAGATGAACGGAAGGTTGTTTCCATCTCTGGAAATACTTCTCGCTTTAGTTAACGCATTCTTCCAACGTTCTTTCGAGAGACGGAATAACCTCTTCACTTCTACTTTCACAGGTGAAGATGCCATCGAGCATGCGTTAGCTAAACTTAGCTGATTTCTTCAACAAGGATTAACTTACTCGCTTAATCCTTCCCCTTACCCTGGGGATTAGTTACACATGATGAAGAAAATGGATGATGAATGTATGGAGAAGAACAGAGAGATGACAATGAATATGATAATGATATTTAAATCTAAAGATAAGTGCTTGTTACAGATAATGAATGACAGATTAGAGATGAACACAATGGATGAATAGAAAATGAGAACAAATACAGAAAGCATGTCAATTTCTTGACACGCATCCCGATCGGAGACGATTTGCTTGTCGGCATGTAGAAGGAATGGAGTGGAGAACTTTCCTCTCAGGCTTGTTTTCTAAGTAGAAGTGATCTTTTGCACAGAGCTTCTTCTTCGGGAATGGGAATGAATTTCTTGCTCCAGAGACTTACCTTTCGGTCTTGTCTCGTCTTTCTTCCCAGATTTTCTCTAAATTGTCTCTTCAGACCAACCTCCTCTGTTTGAATTTGATGTAGCTATTTATAGACCTTGGCACCTTCTATATCAATGGTCCCGCTCTAAAAAGCTGAGTTTTCCTGCCATGGCTTGGTGGAAACGTCCGCTTTGCTCCACATTAAATTTGTCAAAATCGTACAACAGAAAAGCTGTACAATTTCAAAAGTCCTTGTGAATGTGTCGCTCTTTACATCTACAATCGATCGCCATATGCGGTATAATTTCTTTAATCTTTTTATCAATTGCTGCATGTCGTGCAAATGCATTGGTCATTTTCGTTCTCGAGCGATTGTCGCATGCGCTGCAATTGCGTTGTTCTTTTTCGTTCTTGATCGATTGCCGCATGCGATGATAATGTGTTGTTCTTTATTTGTCTCGAGCGATTGTCGAATGCGGTGACCTGTTTCCTGCAAAACAAATACTTAGACATTCCATTTTGCCATCGCAATGGGGTTAGCGGGTGTGTTTACGACACTTTACAATTTTTCGCGTTTCTAAGCCAATTTCTATACGGTCGACGCAACTTTTCCTTCTTTTTGTCGTATAATCTGAATAAAACGGTATAAATAAAACGGTATAAATAACTTGTATTTCTACAAGTTATCACACCCCCAAATTTAGATATATGCTTGTCCTCAAGCATATCCTCGACTAAGGCAATTTAGCTCAAATCCTATCCTAACTTTGCGTCGATCGGCTACTCCGAATGCTCCACCTCTACATAATTTCTCAAACCTACAAGTTCTTCCTTCTATGCTCTGACATTTCTTCAACATGCTCTACTTTATTCTTACCTAAGGCAAACCTCTGCTCAAAGTTCACTTCTTGTTTTGAAAAGAATGTTTTACCTATCCTTGTGAAAACAACGAAGTGCGTCTTTTATGCAGTGGCCTGATGTGCGTCTTCTTATAGAGAGCGTTGATCATGGTTACACCCTTTGTTTTGGCTTGCTCCCACGGGTGTCATGCGAGCATCCAACTTCGGTTGTGTACCAAGCTCAACTTCAACTCTTGATCCTTAGCCAAGTTTTACTTTTGCTGGTCAATGGAGTTGTCTCTTTTATTCTTATTTTCTCTCTTTTTTTTTTGTATTGCGTCGATCTTGGTAACCTACCTTCGTTTTGGCTTACTCCCACAGGTGTCATGCGAACATCCAACTACGAGCAGGTTCTTTTCACGACTTAACTCTTATCAGGTTGGGATTTTCCCTTGCGCTGACAGCGGAGTTTTTTTTTTCTCTTTTTTTTTTTGTTGATGATGAACACATTCTCCTGATATGACCGCATCTGCTCAGACCTTCCCCACCCCCAAATTTAGAGATGCCCAAGGTCCTCATTGCGTTGTTTTGGACAGAAAAGACAAAACACTTAGTCAAAATTTTGAGAAGAAGGTTTGAGCAAAGACTTGTAACAGAGAAAGTAAAGTAGAGCTATTGCGATGAATTGTCTAAGTGTTAGGATGAAAATGCAATGTATAAAGAAATTTCACTAAGGTTACACATTATACTCCTCATGGCAGCGCAAATAAACAATGCAAAAGAAAAGAAAAGAATTACCGCAATAAATTGACAAAAGATGATAAAAATAAAGAGGTCAACGCATAAGGAAAGAATGATTACTCAGTTGTATAAAATTTGTCTAAGTACACAAAGAACTATAATGATCGCAAATTGTAAGTATGTATAGAAGTAAGTATGTACAGTAGTATACAAGGTATAGCTTTCTATATAAGAAAAAATTGAATGACCGCAAAAAAATTCAAAACTATAAAGAAGAAGGTGGTACACCCCCAAAATTTAGATTTGCGGCGGGGCTCTTGGTGAGAAGGGTGTTGCGAAGGAGCTCTTTGTGGTGCTTCTTAAAAGTGTAGAGGCTGCTGCAGATGTTGAGGCACCATGGGACCATGTAGATATGCAGTTAAGAAATTGAAGTACTCATGGTTGCGTTCAGCCATCTGTCTTTGATTCTGGCGAATGGTAAAAATATTGCATTGAATATTGACCATCGCCTGTCGTAGCTTTGTGTTGCTCTGTCGCAACTCCGTTAATGATTGGTGGAAGGAGGATAGCTCTTGAGCTAAGAAGACCTGCATATCTTCTAAGGCAGCAGCAAGGGATGCGGTGGAGGGTTGCGTCGGTTTGAGGTTGAGCAGAAGGGACTGCTCCTAAACTGTGTGGGTCATCAACATGCGGCGATGTTGGCGGTGAAAAGTGGGGTGGAGATGGATGGCGGGTGGACGCTGCTGAAGATACAGGGTTGGAGTTGGGGGAAAGGAGGAGTTGGTGAATTGTTTAGGAAGAGGGGAAATGGGTTCATTTGTTGGGCTTGGTGGGTAAATGACTAAAGGCAAAGGGTCCAATGGTAGACTGGTTTGCTTCTCCGGTGAACTTCCTTGGATGATTTACCTCCCTTTGTCATTGCAACGTGGCTTTTTGGGTCTTGGTGGTTGCGGCGCATTTAAATCAATGGGGGTCCGTTTTAGTGGAAGCTCAGGGCAATGCGGCGAGTTCTTAAGAAGCATTCTCAGGATCTTCGTGTTGATGATGTCGTGCACTTCTGGCATGGGCTCTTCGTCAATGCCCTCGCCCACAGATAGGTATAGGCTCGAAATTGTCCATGGAAAGAAGCACTGACCTCTCACACGTCCAAAAAAACCTCGGATTTGCTTCGCAAGAAGCTGGCCCACATCGATCGGAATGTCGCGCGCTATACAATATGCGGCCATAACTCGATCCCTTGAGAAGGTTCTGTCATGCGATGTTGGGATGAGTCGCCTCTTCACCAAATAGGCTCAAAGGCGCGCTTCTGGTAGTAGCTGGTTAGAGGCGAGGGTTCTTATGCCTATTAAGAACACTGTCCACTTGGTGCCCGGTTGCGTTAATACTCTCAGCGCATCCTCCATATGCTCTTCTGTAGGATCATCAATCAATTTGTTACCTAGTGCTTCCGAGAAATTCTTCAGCTGATAGAGCTAATTGATGTCCTTTGCACTGAACGACACTACCCTCCCTTCGACGATCACCGCATCTTCGGTGTCGTGGAGCTAGCCATGGTAGAAGGCCCTCACTACCAATGGAATTACGATGGATGGACTCTGGCAAAAATCTTCCCACCCATGTTCTACGACAACGCTGATGATAAGATCCGGTAGTGGCGCCGACGTAGGAAAGAAGCCCATTTCCATCCATAAGTCATCATTTTTCGTTTTGGTTGTTGGGTGCCTCATGATCGACGCAAGCTCGCTGCCCTCCACTTTTGCTTTGCCCTTTTCCTGAGCAGACGCAAGGCGGGACTTTTGTCTTTGGGTGCGTTCCCTCGCCTTGCGTTGCTCTTCTTTTTTCTTTTCCCACTCTTCCACTTATTTTCTCTTCCGCTCTCTGACGCGCTGAATATTTGCTTTGTAGCATCTCTCATTTTCCTCCTTTTCCTTCTTCTCGACTTCTTCTTCTTCTCTCATTTCTCTTTCAAATTGCTCAGAGGTGAACGCAATGCGTTGCTTATCCTCGAGCCTTCTTCTCTCTTCCTCTTCCGCCCTTGCGTTGTCATAGCGAACCTCCTTATCGTGAAGCTTTCTGGCCAAATCGCCTGATACGATGATTTGTCACGCCCGTGACATTTTCTCTTCCTTCTCCTCTAATTTTCTTTTTCTTTCCTCCTTCTCCTTTTTTATGCGTTGAACAAATGTTGGGTCACTTGTGGACCCTTGCGGCACATTCTCCTTGTGACACCGCATTAGAGGGGAGATGTCAGGATCTTCTTTGTCGTCCGATGCAACTAATCTGGAATGCGGTGATGAAGCTAGTAGTTATGCTGACACCCTCTCTTCCACCCTTGTGGTGGTTGATTCTCCGTCAACATCTAAACTTTCCGCCTGTTTCCTCCTTTCTTCCTCTTTCTTCAGGCGCTTCTCTTCTCACCTACGCTATTTTCTTTCACTTCTTCTGCCCGTTTTTCTTTTCCAGACGGGCGACTTCATCTTCTTCCGCCCGTTTTTCTTCAACTTTTCTCTTCTCTTTCTCTTCATACTTCCCCGTCTGCTTCTTCACCTTCATATCCTCCAAAACAGCCCTTATGGGTCCCTCGTTGGAGTCTGTCGAGGCAGTCTCCTTAGGATCCAAAATGGTTAGGGCCATTCTCCGCGAAGCCACCGCTAACTCCTCTGACGACAGGGGCTGGTTCACTATTCCGGCCTCTAGCAACCCCCCATCTCTTTCTAAATGGCTCAAAATACTCCCGAATACCTCCTTGTCGTCTTTTTATTTCAGTTCACTCTCAGTTCAAGGCACTAGGAGCACCACCTCAGGTCTAGTGATAGGGGCACTCTCCGTGCTCGGCCCCTCATGGTGGGTGGGTGGTATTACGGCTACAAAGGTTTTTCGCCTGGGTTTTCCGGCGATTCTAGGGGATAGCTTCGGCTAGGTGGCGAGGCGGCAAGGAAGGTCGCCTCCCACGCGGTGATGGGCGCATGGGAAGGGGACGATGGCTGGGAAGAGGAATGGGATGATTGTCCGGTTCAGGGGAAAGAAGTTGGAAAATATTTTGTTCTTCGGAAGAAAGTTCGGAAAAGGATGATGGTATGCAGAGAGATTTTTGCTTGGGGTTTTTCGCGAAGAGATGAAAGTGAGCTCCTCGGGCTTAAGGAGGTGCGATCTATAAGTTGGGTCTTGATGGGCCCAACGTGATCGCTGCGTGGCAGGCTTTGGTATTCCAAAAAGCTTGTCGCGCCCCTCCCATTATGATTAGTAGGAAAGGACGTCCTTTCGTCTGCTGAGTAATAATTTTCTCGAGAGCTAAAGTGATTCAACTACCCTCTCCGCGAATATTTTAACATTTTTTTTTATTTTATAGGACATGCGCAATATTTATTTGTTAACACAATGCATCCGTTACCGCAAATGCATATTTGTGGAGAACAGGCACAACATATGTATTAGCGCAACACAACCATCAATGCAACGCATTTCTAGAGGATGGGCATGGTATTTCTACCAGCGCAACACACCCGTCAACATAGTGCGTATTTTCGTAGGACTAGCGCAATGTACATACGAGTGCAACTCATCAGTCAACGCAATGTTGTTTTAGAGGACGGGCACAAAGTGTATATATTAACGCAAGATACACCTGTCGTCGCAATGCATACCTGACGTTATTATGTATCACTAACATCGCAACACTTATCCCAAAACCAAATTGATAAGACGTTGCGGTGTTCATTACATCATTCATTCACAGAAAATTAAGATCAACGCATGATGAGACAAAATTGGAAATAAATTCAACTAGGTAAGAAACTAAATTAACGAAAGCAGAGATAGAACTAAATTCAACTAGACAGGGAAATACTAACGAGTTGCTGAAAAGAAAAAACACATTGACCTACGTTAGGTTTTAAGCAAATACCCGTTGCAAAACAAAACAACATCCAATAAGGTTTTAGCAAAACTAACATGAACCCTGTGTATGACATCTATTTTCGCAATGACACTTCAAAGGTTTAGGACTAAAGCCGCTGAAGGGAGGTCAGTTATCCCTCCTCTGAATTGAGAAGTTCTCAACTAGTCATTAATACCATAACAACTCTTTTTCCTATAACGACAAGCCACCATTGATTTGGCCAAGAGATCATTAACTTATTTAACAATCTCCCGTAAGTGTGACCCGCCATTTTAAGCCCTAGAGGTCCGTCCCAAAAGGCCAATTTGAAGGAAAAAAATCCGATTGGGGTAAAACATAAAGCGACCCTATCCATTCTTGGAGTTCACTTGATATTGACCAACTACACAAAACCCATCCAACGGGGGATGCTCCGAAGGCGACACGAGGGCGTACAAAATGATCCCACGATGTGAACCAATGACAGAGACCATAGGACGTGTTAACACACACCCTTCACCTACTTACTATAAATACTATCTCCGTCCACCTTGATATTGGCTCATGCAAACACCATCCGAAGGGGAATGCATCCTGGGCATCTCAAGGCCAAGCATGAATCTTACGGTGTGAACATACAGGGAGAAACGTAAGTGGAATCATAGACATATCTTATACGCCTCTGCCTCCCACTGAGTATTTTATAACCTAGGATTTAGTTTACTTAGAAAAAATGGCTAAGGATTTTAACTAAGTGACTTTTAGGTTTTCCCAAGAGTAACTTTTACCTTGGATAGTGAAACAACTTTTGATCATCATCCATTAAATACTTTAACAGAGTCTTTGACCAAAACATCGCATGTTTGTTGAAAATCCATCTAATTCACCTTTCCAGGTAGGTTACCAAGTAGAGGTGTTACGTTTCCATCAACTTGAGAACCCTAGCCTAGCTAGAACCCTCCTTAGACAAAAGGTCCCTTATAGATAGGTTTACAACAAATTTAGTCTTTTATTCCAACCAATTTAATCCTATTAAACCGATTTTAAAAGATTAATCTAGGTTACTAAACTCTTTAGAACCACTTGAACTTAGGTCTATCTCAATCCTATTATAAAACCCTTTTAAAAAACTTGAGTTCACCCTAAGTCCGTATGCAACTCTGAATTATCGATTTTAGGTCTAATTTCCTTTATAACACTTATAAACAGAAACAACCACAATGCTAAGCTAAACATGCAAGACATTTATAACGATTATAAACAGCCTAAGTGTCATGCTCATTGCATTGTCCATTCATTTCTACTTCTTTTATAAAACACTTATACAAAACAGCAATGAAACAAGCAAAACATGCTTCCATTCACCCTTAGACTATAACATTTATAATAAAAGGATGATGCATGATAATGCTCAATGCATGCAAAATATAACTCTTATATTTCATGATGCATGCGCATGCTTTCAAGTAATTTCTTCATGCAATATTATAACATTTATAATACATGATGCATGAATAATTGCACAACCTAAGATGCATATAAGTACCATACATCACATGTATAAGTAACCAAAGTTGATGAATCGGGTAAAATTGCCTTAAAAACGCAAAAGGAAAGCTAACTATTACAAAGACAAGGAGTCTTCGGTTCAAACAGGCGAACCGGGTCTTGAACCGCTCGGCAAAGCATCTCTTCTCCAACCATCCATCGTGTACTAAGCATCCTGCGATCGTCTACATGATAAAACAAACCTTTGTTCTATCGCTTACCAGCGCTCCTAGAGCTAAACGATCATTTAGCATTTACTATTCGATCATTCAGAAAATCCAAACGATCGCTTAGTTACTACTACACGATCGTGTACCTTTACTAAGCGATGAACCCTGAAGTACACAATCGCTTAGCACACTCCGCACAATTCCCACCTTTCGCAATCGTCTAAGTGACTACGATACTGCGAAGCACCATCGTCTAAGTGATCGCTTAGCTAGCGTCTCCGTATCGCATACGCGCGATCGTATAGGTAGTAACTAAGCGATGAAGCTTGCTAACTACACGATCGTCTAGCACGCATCTTCTACTAAACGACGAGCATCGCATGCTCCCACTACGATCGCCTACGGGATCGCGCAACCAACATTACGTGATATGGTAAACGATTTACCCCATTGCTTAGCATTAGCTAAACGATCGATTAAAATATTACACGATCGTCTAGAAAAAAATATCTAAACGATCGCTTAGTTAAATCCCAACGATCGTTTACCTAAGGCTGTACAATTCGACCAACGCTTGGTCTTCTTCTTCGTTGAGAATTGTATCGCCATGTGCCGAAGCTTCATCACGAACGACTCGATGAACTCGAACTTTTCGAATTACAGACTTGATTACAAAGTTAATTTTGCCCAAAAACACGGGGGCCCTTACAATTAACACTTTGTAATATTGAAAGCTTCAACAAAAAGGCAATTTAAAACCCGAAACGTTCATCAAATTCATCCACAAATGTAGAAAACGATTAACTACAAATGCAAAAACCCACTGTGACTGAAAAATGCGTTCGATTCAGGTCTGTAATTTGGAATATCAGAGAACTGGCTTTGATACCAATTGAAGGAAATCGTAAGAGAGATTTCCATGAGTAGCAGAACAAGACTATTCCAAATTACAATCATGAATGAACATATGTTTACAGTCAACTTTAATACAAACGGTTATAAAATTCATATAGAGAAATTACAGCATGAATAAACTCAAATGAAAGAGGTCAAACTCTACGCAGATATGAGGATGCGTCTCCACGCTCCAATGCACACGAACGCTTAACCAACAGCGACCTCGAACGCCCGATCTACACGATCGCAACATAGACGAACTCTTCGCGCTCGTCCTCAATGATCTCCTCGGTCATGAACTCCTCCGCAACACAAACGGACTCCACAGCACCACGAACGGCCTCCAGAAAACCTCGACTCTGTCGAGTTGAGTCTGACACCACGAACAAGGCGACCTTGGTATTCTCAGTGTGAGAATCTAGAGGGTGGACTCTGTTCGGACTTGGTATGAGGTAGACGAAGGAGGAAACACTGATCGCGTACACGACTGGACAAGTGGGAGATGGCGGAGACCTATCGTATAGGTCGATGCCCAATCATTTAGATAAAGCTATGCGGTCATCTAGCAAAAGCTATGTGATCGTTTAGTCTATCGTTTAGCTCAGTCTGTCGCCTACAGACACTACATGATCATTTATCTTGGGCCAGCGATCATCTAGCAAAACCATGTGATCGTTTAGTAAATACTGCACAATCGTTTAGCTCTACTTTGCACTATCGTTTAGCTCGCCCAACCTTCGTTTAGTAAATCCGAATTTACTTGACGACTTCGTGACTTTCTTTTTGCGTGGAGAGAAAACTCAAAACCTTTTCAATCGTTTGTAAAACATCATTCAAAATAGGAAAACCATTTTCCTTTTAAACTCACAGTTACCATGATTCAATAACCACCCACTACTTTGGTTATTTAAAAGAAAAAGAATTAATTATCTAATTATTAATATTATTATAAACATAAATGATAACCAACTTATCATACTACATTTATAACCTATAATTTTAATATTTCATCTCATGAAACATATAAACCATATTTCTTTTTCTATTCCATGGTACTTAATGTAAATCTTATTTACATCAATCCTCCACTAGATGTATCTTATACATCATATGGATTATATCATATATAATCAAAATACCTATTGTCAATTTTAACATTTCAAATCAACACCAAGAACTGATCCTCAACTGAATCCATTGAGCTACCAAGGGGACCTCATGGACCTATAGCTCGAAGCTCCAACAGTACGTGAATAACTGACTAACTCTTTAGTCACGGGATCCACCATTCGTTAACTGCCAGACACTCCACTAAAGACCGACAGCTGAAC
Source organism: Benincasa hispida (assembly GCF_027475165.1). Taxonomy (NCBI): domain Eukaryota; kingdom Viridiplantae; phylum Streptophyta; class Magnoliopsida; order Cucurbitales; family Cucurbitaceae; genus Benincasa; species Benincasa hispida. Next base: position 39,075,354 of record NC_143487.1, on the reverse strand, counting down.
TTTTTTTACTACAAATATATTATGTGTTCATCTTAACCAATCAGCAGTGCGACAACCCTTCACAGATCGCTCGTAAGTATAACTGAGCTAATAAACGTTATGCCCCTGTAGTTACATCTGTCTCCTTAAGTACCACTGAGCCCTCTAACAAACATAAGTCATAGTCCTACTATGAATGAGTCTTCTCTTCCAAAGATAAGCTGTGGCCACTATGTTCAAGCCTCGGAATCAGTCCTTAAGGGAGCAATCTCTCTACTTATCCCTGCTTCGGGAAAGGAGTGAATTACATCTTATGGATTGAGTTCCCAGCTCCGAGATCAGACAAGTCCCCAAAAAGGTAGGCATGTTGAGTTGGCAATCTGGCCACTCTCACCCATACTAATCAAAGGACCGCCCTTAAAGGCAGGAGTTCCCAAAACATGTAGGATCAAGGTCGTGTCACCTATGGTCGTTTAGGTGAGATGTAAGTCTCTAGTATCAACGACGTTATATACAGAGTCTAGTCATCTCGTGGTTCAGGTCTTATACAAACTCTTTGTATAGAACACCCCCGCTTTACGTCTCCACATGAATGGTCAGGATCTACCATCTATAGTAGTTTACAACACTTGCAAACCTCTACAAAGCGGGCCGTATCCGTAGTGTCACCAGGATCAGGTATCCCACCTTAATCCTTATACTACAGACCTATTTAGGTTATCACTTAAGGCATGATCCACTCGTATATCACATATACATGCTTAAGTTCACATAAGATAACCAAGGAGCTTTATTTATTGGATATGAGTAAATGCTAGAATTAAATAACAATTATTTTATTCATTGAACAATGTGTATCTTTACAAAAGAATGAGACTCCGGGAGAATTAGGACACTAATCCCAACAAACCCATGATCCGTAGGTCCACGATATCCCTCTACTAGCACGAAAATAGATTAACTCTAGAGTAGCGTGATAAGTTAATTTGAAACGTTCAAATTAGAATTAAACAGAATTGGAGAATTTATATTTAAATATGATTTAAATATATGAAAATGGATTTGTGTAAATTTAATTTAATATTAGCTATTAAATTAATTAGAATTTTTTAAATTGTTTAAATAATTATTTATTAATTTTATTAAAAAAATAATTTATGAAATTAATTTGTAAAATTAATAAATTTTGATTTTAGAAATCAAATGTGATTTTAAAATCAATTTTGGATTTTGGAAATAGAAAAATACACAAATGAAAAATGGGATTTTCCAACTCCATCTTTAAGTAGCTCACTAACAACCCACCATCTTCAAGCATCAATTACTCCAAGCATGAGCTGCATCCTATGCAACAAATCTCTTTGCATGATAGTCTGCAATATATTGAAGAGATTAGAGTAAATTTGAGGCAATGCAACCGATAGAATTTTAGTTGAAAATTCAAGTGAAGAAGGTGTTCTTTCTTTGAGTTGCTGTTGTGAGCATTCTCCAAGTTCCCTTTGATTCCAGCTTATTTTGAGTCCTACAACTCAATCTAGAGCATCAAGAGAATAGTAGGGAAGATCTTGTGGTGATCTGCATAAAGATTTGGAGGAATTTGCAGCTGAAAATCGAGATTTCAAAGGTTCTTGAAAGGTATGTCTTGAAACTCATTAAATTCTACTTGAGCATGTTTTCATTTCTGCCAAAATTAATCAATTAGAGTGCTTATCGATCCTCGTTGCTTTTATTGCGTGCTGCTAGCATCCAGCACATTATGACCAAGTCATCTCGAGCCAAGAGAGGGTGCGGCCACTATGTTCAAGACCCGAAATTAGCCCTTAAGGGAGCAATTTATCTACTTGTCCCTATATTGGGGAAGGACTGAATTCTGTTTTGTGTAGCTTAGCTCCCAACTCCCCAGTCAGATTAATCCCTAATATGGTAAGCTTGTTGAGTTGAAAATCTGGCCACTCTCACCCATACAAATCAAAGGATCGCCTTCATGAGTAGGAGTTCACAACTCACTCAGGATTCAGGTCATGTCACCTATGGTCATCCTAGTGAAATGTAAGTCTCTATTATTAACGGCGTTAAATAAAGAGACTAATCACTTTACAACACTTGGGTCGTATCCATAGTGTCACCAGGATAAGGGGCATCTACTACAGACCATTTAGGTTATTATTTAAATAAAATTCACTTGTATGTCTCTACATACTTATTTAAATTACATGAAATAACCTCAGATCTTAGTTTATTGGATTGAGTATATGCTTATAAAATAACATTTATTTTATTAACAATAATATGTTTATACATAGTTTACAAACTACGAGATTATAAGGAAATTTAGGACACCATTCCCAACAATCTCTTACTTGTCCTAAAGCTTAGGGAGACTAATGTACAATACAAATAAAGTACAAAATACAATAAACTGGGACATATACTATACCTCAGTAACAATTCATGCATACTATATATTATAACTCTTTGTAACATATATTCAATGCATGTAACATGCTTCTTATGGTTGGATTTTAAATCTACATAACATACAATATGCACATATATGTTTCAATTTAAATATAATATACATCACATGCATAAATATTTAAACAACACTAAAATGGTTCAACTTTGGCATCCTAAGCAAGCAATAATAACTAATTATTACAAAACAAATCAAAAACTGCTCCAAAACTGTTATGGACCGCCCGACCGGACCCAAACCACCCGAACCTACTTTCCAATGCTCCAAATGAGGCTGAACAAGACCAAATGGGGCAGAACTGGACTCCATGGTGTCTGAACCGAACCAAAGAATAACCAAACTGGCCAAACAGATTTTCACCCCAGTAAACCGTCTCACAAACGTGTGCATTGCTGGGTTGGGATGAGCAACGTTGCAACGCTCCATCCTAGTGTTGCAATGCCACGACTGAAGATAAGTAGCGTTGCAACGCTCTGTGGGCAACGTTGCATTGCTGCTTAGCAGTGGCTTCTTCTCCAGTTTTTGCTGCTAACCACGCTTGCTTCAAACTTCAATTACAGCTCAAATATAACTCTATTGACTCCAATAAAATTACAGACTCTAGAGCATACATATAAGCTCATCAACCAAGAGCCAATTACAAAGTTAACAACTGAATTAAAGAGAAATCTAATGCCAAAGTTAAAATAAAAAAAAAAAAAAAAAAAAAAAAAAAAAAAAACCATATCAGTCACCAAACATGCATCCATAGAAATTCACCCACCAAACTCAATTAACGTTAATTGAGTTCTTAAATCATGCTCTGATACCAATTGATGGAATGAACATTCACACAACAAAAGCAATCAGAATCAATAAGCATCCTGATTACACTTAATTTTAGTTTTAAAAGCATGCAAAACTGATTTTCAAGATATAAGGGTTTCCAGAATATATACTTTTGAAGAATCCTCCAAATCCGAGCTGCTCTCCACCAATTTGAGCTTCAAATCCATAGTAGACCACCAAAAATATATTCTTTACTATTCTTAGCCTTGAATTTATGTAGTGGAACTCTGATTTGAAGTGAGTTGAAGGAGGATTTGGAGAGGGTTTTACAGAGAAAGTGTGCTTTTCCAGAAATTCTAAAATACCAGCAAAAAAACCTTACCATTTATGAAATTGGAGATGTTTTATGTAACATCTACATGAAATCACCCCTACACCAGCCCCTTGACACTTCAAAAAGCCATAAAGAAGTGGGATAGGTGTGTGATTGTGGGATTGTCCAACAAATTCGGACAATTCCACTATCTATTTCCAATTTCAATTTTTAAGTTTAATTTAAATCAAAATTTAAATTAAACCAAAATTTCAATTTTTCAAATTGAATTTTTTTAATTTTAAAATTGATTTAATTTAAATAATTAATTAAACAAATTTAATTAAATAAATAAATAATAATTTAATAGCAAATATTAAATTAATTCAACACCTAATTTATACATAAATCCTATTCATGTAATTAATATTTAAATCAATATTTAAATATTATAGACTCTCCAATTTCGTTTAATTTCAAAAAAATTAAACGTTAATTATGTTGAATATAATCATCTGAACCCTAATTGTAAATTTGAACACTTCAAATTGAAACCCTAATTGAAAATTTGAACAGTTCAAATTGAGATCTTGATTTGCAATTTGAACACTTCAAATTGAAAACCTAAAATCAATTTGAACACTTAAAAATTGAAAATCTTGATTTTTTATTTTGAACATTTCAGAATGACCTTATGGACCTACAGATCATGAGCTTCAACGATTTGAGATTAATTGGCTAAACTCTTTAGACCGAATTAATCAATATTCGTTAACTACCGAGGCACACCACTATAGCTCGATAGCTGTATTCTCCTCATTGCAGATATATTTCTATCCACTTAATTTAACCATAATTAATAAGTCGACCCTTCACAGGTTATTCGTAATAACGACTGGGTCAAATGTTGTTTTACCCTCGAAATTGCATCTTGTTCCTTAAGTTCCATTTATCCTCTAATGAACAATTGGTTTGTGATCCAATCACTAAACCAAATCCCTCTAGGACCAATAAGAGGGTGAGACCTCTTGTTCAAGTTCTAGATTCAATATTTAAGAGAACAACCTTTCTCCTATTCTTAAATCGAGTTGGTGTGAATTTTATCTCGCACTTTATGTCCCCAGCTATCTACCTGGTCTTACCCCTACAAAGGGAGGCTTATTGAGCCGATGCTGTTGAGTCAACCCTCACCTATGCAAATCTAAGGATAATTTTGAATAAACAAGAGTTCATAGTTAGCTCAGGATTAAGGTCAAGTTACTTAGGTCATCTATTCGTAACAGTCAGTCTTAAACAGTAAACAGTGTTATAAAGTAAAAGTGACTTATTTCTTGGTCCAATCTTATACAAACTCATTGCAAAGGATGTCTTCCTTTCTCATGTCTCCACTTAAGCGATTCAGGATCACATTGTTTATACTATCTATAAATTGGTCCGCATCCGATAGTGTTACAAGAATAAGGTACCCAACCTTATTCATACACTATAGACCGTTTTGGCTATTTACTCAAACTTGATCCATTTTTACATCTCCATATAAAGTTCAGGTATTCATGTAATAGTCATGGATCTTAGTTTATTGGATTTAGTCTTTACAAGTGCAACTTATATATTAAACAACAACTTTATTGAATAATATCAATAACATCTTTATTGATAATAGAAAATGTTTAACATTACAAACTGCGAGTTTTAGGACATTCAACCCAACATAATTATTATTTAAATTTAATTTCAAAATTAAAGGGAGGGAGTGACAACTTCTCTCCCCTTAATTTTCTTTCAATTAGACATGTGTGGGGAGTGGGTAGTTGAGTTTTTACGATGGCTTCATCTTCTTCATAGAAGATTACAAAATGACTCACTCAATGTATTGTTTTCTTTCTGAAAGAAAATCTCCTCCCTCTCTAAAACTCTTCCCCTCTTCCCAAAAGAACACAAAGCCCACACCTCTTGTGATTCTCATCCCCTATAGAGAATACAAAGGTTGACCTCTTGGTAGTGTCCAAAGTGTTGGATCTTTGGTTCTTTGTTCGTGATCTTCAAAAGGTTTGTGATCGTGGTTGTTCGTGACCAGAGAGAAGGAATTACATGAAGAATTTATTCTTCCAGGGTAAATTAATTCCTAACCATTCTTCCTCCTCATTCTACATACGGTAAAATTTTTGTTGAAGCATAATTTTATGTTCTCTATAATTTTAATTACTATGAAAAAGAAATTTGGATCATTCTCGCTTCCACTGTAGACCTCACAGTTTCTTCAATTGGTATCAAAGCGACGTTCTTGGTCCCAATTTGGGTTGCATTTTGAATTCTGTTTATGTTGATGAATGTTGAATGGTTTGGGATTTATGTATGTTTTCAGGATTGGACAGTAGATTCTTTGCTTTAATTTTTATAAATTGGTTTGTAAGGGCCCTTTCTTTTGGGCATAATTAAAGCTATCGAGTCTGTAATTTGTTGTTTGAGTCATTCGTGCTATTCCTGGAATTTTTTTTTTTTTTTTTTTGTGAAAACAAGGCACAAATCAAAAGAAGAAATGAAGGAATTTTCCACTGTACAGTAAGCGACTGTACAACAACGTTGCAACACTGCGAATGGCAGATGGAAAATTTTTTCGTAGCATTGCAACGCTAGGTCACAGCATTGCAATGCTGTAAATTTTTTGTTTATGCATAATTTTATGTTCTTTTCCATTTTAATAACCGTGAAAAAGAAATTGGGACTGATCTCACTTCCGCTGCAGACCTCATAGTTCCTGCACATATTCGTCTTGATTGTTTCAATTCATATAGCGATCTCTGTAACTTTATTGAATACAATTCCCAGGTATTTTATTTATATGTTTCAGGTACCTAATCCTTCTGGGATTTACATATAAATATCATTATCAAGAGATCCATACAAATATGTTGTGTCTGTATCCGTAAGATGTATATCTAGACTTTCTACACAGTCAAACCAATTAAATATCTTAGTATAATTGCATCAACTATTGGAGAATACGTCTTCTCATAATCACTACCAGGTCTTTGTAAAAAACCTTATGCAACAAGTCTTGCTTTATTTCTTCTAACCTCATTATTTTTATTTTTTTTTCCTCACAAATACTAATTTATATCCCACGGGTTTGACACCTTCTGATGTTCGAACTACTGGTCCAAAAACCTGACGTTTTGAAAGTAAGTTTAATTTTGCCTTGATTGTTTCTCTCCACTGTAGCCAATCATTTCTACGTCGACATTCTTCAATAGAATTTGCTTCAAAATCCTTATTTTTAGATATAATATCAAGAGCAACATTATATGCAAAAATGCAATCAATAACTACATGAGTCTGGTTCCATCTTTTTCTTATCATGACATAGTTTATTCAAATCTCATTATTATCTTTAGGTATTTCACCTTCCTCACTAGTCATGTTAAGAATTTCTTCATGGGTATTTACATCCTCCACCAAGTCTTCTTGACTATTAATTATTGTTCTTTTTCGAAGATTTTTATCTTTAGAACCCACTGGTCTACCACGCTTCTGTTGTGTTTCAGACTCATTAGTGACAATTTGTAGTGTTGGAATATCAATTTTCGATGGAACATTTGCAGCTGGTATATGTGACTTAGTTACTTGCTTTGCATCTATAAATGCATCTGGTAACTGACTTGCTATATTTTGCAAATGAATTATCTTATGAACTTCAAATTCACATTGATGGGATCTAAATGAGACAATAACGATGCATTCCATGTAATTTCTTTTTCCAACTTCTTAGTTCTTCCCCCTAATATTGGAAATTTTGTTTCATTAAAATGACAATTAGGAAATCGTGCAGTAAATACATCACCCGTCAGGGGTTTAAGATATTTGATAATTAATGGGGAATCATATCCAACATATATTCCTAACCTTATTTGAGGCCCCATCTTAGTATATTGTGGTGGAGCAATTGGAACATGTACTGCACATTCAAAAATTCTCAGATGGAAAATATTTGGCTCATGGCCATAAGCTAATTGTAATGGCGAGAACTTATAATAAGATACTGATCTAATGCGTACAAGCGATGTTGCATGCAAAATAACATGTCCTCCTACGGATGTGGAAAGCTTAACTCTCATAAGCAATGGTCTAGCAATTAATTGCAAACGCTTTAAGAATGATTCTACTAAACCATTTTGTATATGAACATGAACTATAGGATGTTCGACACTTATCCCAATTGACATATACAATAATTATCAAAAACTTGGGATGTAAATTCACCGGCATTATCAACACAAATGGTCTTAATTGTATAATCAGAAAATTATACTCTTGACTTAATTATTTGAGCAAGTAATCTTGCAAATGCAAGATTTTGACTTGATAATAAGCGCACGTGTGACCATCTACTAGATGCATCTATTAATACCATAAAATATTTAAATGATCCACTTGGTGAGTTAATAGGTCCACATTTATCCTCATTAATTCGTTCTAAAAATACAGGTGATTCAATCCCTACTTTAATGGTGATGGTCTAATGATTAACTTGCCTTGAGAGCAAGCATCACATGATAATTCATTAGATTAAAGAATCTTCTGGCTCTTCAATGAATGTCCATTTGAATTCTCAATAATTCTTCTCATCATTATAGACCCTGGATGACCTAACCTGTCATGCCAAATTATAAATATGTCTAGATTCATGAATTGCAGGTTCATTGTCGCATATGTTTCAATTACTCGTATATGAGTATAATATAATCTAGAAGATAAAGCAGACAATTCTTCCAATATATGTTTTTCATTTGAGACAGTAGATATGATATAAAGATACTCCATATTATTCTTTATATCAGTCTCAATATGATAACCAGTGCAACGTATATCTTTTAAATTAAGTATATTTCTTTTTAATTGATTAGAGAACAATGCATTGTCAATTGTAAATTTTGTTCGTCTAGGCAAAATAATATTTGCTTTTCCAAACCCTTCAATTAGGTTTGCAAAACCTGATATTGTATTGACTTTTTCTTCCAACCTTGTCAGTTTGAAAAAATATTTTCTACTTGTAAATATTATATGTGTAGTTGCACTATCTGCCAGATATAGATCTTCTTTACTCATTCTTTAATCACCCAACATATGAAAATGATCAAGGTTTCTTTATTAAAAGAAAATAATCATATAAGAAAAACAACATTTGGAATATACAAATGTTAACCTCTACTAAGAGGAAAAAAGTATGGAGATAAATAAAAAAAAAGCAACATTAAGTCTAGATATTTTCAAAGTCAAATGAAACACTTGATATTCCATCAATTCTGCCGATTTTCTCTTCAAGAGATTAAAAAAAAATCCGCCACATCCAAATTTGTCGTATAGGATGGGTCAAATATGTGATTATCCTGTTATGAAATTTGCTTCCACATTTTTCTCTTTTTCCTTCAGGGATGCTTAATAGAGATCAACTAAGTATTTTAACGTATGATAGGTACGTGATCGATGCCTAGTCATTCCGCATCGGAAGCATTTATTTTCAACACCTTTTGAACTCTTATCTTGTGGAGTTTTTCCTTTATGATCATCATTTTGTGTGGTTCTTTTGAAATTTGAATGATTACAATGACTAGCACGAAAATAATAATTATTTCTTCCTTTGTCATAGTCACGACCTCAACCATGACTACGACCTCGACCTCGACCACAATTATTATTAAAATTCACAGCATTCACTTCAGGGAATGGTATCGTCTGGTTGGTCGAGATTCATGATTCATCATTAATAACTCGTTATTTTATTCAGTCATGAGAAAATATGAAATAGTTCAGAATATTGTTTAAAACATTTCTCTCGATATTGCTGCGGAGCATATTCGAGCCATGAAATGTAGAAAATATCTTCTCTAACATATAGGCGTCAATAATTTTCTCTCCGCATAACAACAGTTTCAAACTAATTTTAAATAATGCAGAGTTGTAATCACTTATTGATTTGGAATCTTGTAGCCTCAAGTGCATCCACTCATAACGAGTTTTAGGAAGAATAACTTTTTTTTTTTTTATGATCATACCTCTCTTTCAAATTTTTTTCACAAGATACGGGGATCTTTTATTGTAAGAGACTTCCATTTTCCATCCCTTATGAAGACGATGACAAAGGAAAATTATAGCTTTTGCTCTGTTCTGACTGAATGTCGCAATTCCTTCTGTAATAACCTCTCCAAGATTCATAGCATCCAGGTAGATTTCGGCATCAAGTACCCAAGACAAATAGTTACTGTCATTAATATCAAGTGCGACAAATTCTAATTGTGAGATTTATCAGGGTAGCACTATCATAAAATATTGTATTTATATTAGAACTTTAATAGATATTAAATATGTAAAATAACAGTAAATTTATTAATTATAATGAAGAGAGAAAAACCAACATATTTTTAAAACCTACCTTTAGCGAAGAAAACGATAAGAACTCGTGCTAATAACGTATTGTGAATTTGAGGAGCACAACGACGCACAACGAGAATATGGATATGGCGAAAAATAATATAATAATAATATATGATATAATATATAAATATATTAAATAAATAAAATAACAAAGAATGAATTTCTCCACTTTCTCCAATCTTCTTGGAATGATCACTAATATGGATGCATCCTTCAAAACCCACTAAATACCACTACTTATAGGAAATTTGATAACTAGGAGGTGGATTATATGGACACTAATAGTGTGTAATCTTGAGACACATGGAATAATAGATAAGTGACACATGACCAATAAATACTAATCAGAGCATTTGCATTACACCTAATTTAGCATATTTATAATATTTATATATAAAATATTTTAGATAATTTAATTGAATAAGTCTTTATATTTAAACATTTTTTTAATAAATTCTTAATATGTCAAGTTATTAAAACCGTGAACTTTAACCATGTTGAATAGATTAATTAAATTTTAATTTTATATATATATATATATATATAAGAACATTTAATTTTAAAAATATTTTGAATGTGTCCCTGTTACATACAAAATTAAAAATTTATAGACTTACTATACATATTTAAAGTTCATAATTTAAAAAAATAAAAAAAAATCTGTCCCTGACAAATCTAAATTTAAAATAACTAAAATATTTTGAATGTGTCTCTATTACATACAAAATTAAAAATTTATAGACTTACTATACATATTTAAAGTTCATAATTAAAAAAAAAAAATTATGTCCATGACAAATCTAAATTTAAATAACTAAAATTGATATTTAACATTATTTGAATTATGTCCCGTGACATATATTTTTTGATCCACCACTATATATATATATATACTTTTACTGGATGCAATATCAATCAATTAATAAAACTTGTAAATTGAAAACACTATGGTTTGTTGTTATTATTGCCCATCATTTTCTTGGATGCGATTTCCATTCCTATTAAAAATCTTGCTTCTACAATAGGAATTCTCTTAATTGTTCTTCTCTTTTTAACTTTTCTTCTCATGTCAATGTCTCTTACAAGATTTATAGTTGAAAACGATCACCAATATAATAGGTTAATATTGTTGATCTCATATTAATATATGATAAATTATGGAAGGAAGGAAAACGAGGAAAAATAGGGACAAAAGAGATAACAGACGAAAGTTTTATGCTCTTTCTCTTAGAATGGATTTAAGAATAAATTGAAATTCACACATCTTAATAGTGGAAAAATGTTTGATAATAATTTTATATTTTAAAATAATAATATTAACGAGGACGTTTTTCAAAAATAGAAAAATAAACTAAAATATTTATAAATATAACAAAATTTCACCGTCTATCTACAATAGATCGCAATAGACTACTATTTGTATCTATCATAGTGTAAACACATAGTAGTCGCAGTTTATCGCAGATAGACTGTAATATTTTACTATTATTTATAAATATTTTCAACAGTTTTGTCATTTAAAATAATTTCTCTATTAACAATAATTTTTTTTTTAGATAATAATAATCATTTTTATGGGGGTTTTTAAAATAGAAAAATAAGATAAACTATTTATACAAAATAGTAAAATTTAATCATTTTAGACTTCTATCAATTTCTATCATTATTATATGTTGTTATTAGTGTCTATCAATATTTTTTTTTAATTTCTGTAAATAGTTTAACATTTTTCTATCAGTAAAAAGTTTCTTCATTTTTATAGTAGAAAATCTATTGGTGTGAAATAGTTGTAAAAATAATTTCTAAAACAGAAGGGTTTCTTTTGTTACTTTACAAAGTTTAATGAAAAAGAAAAAAAAAAACTAAAATTAGCTTAGTCCAAACATAATCCTTACACGTTTAATTTTCCACCACATGTAAGAGGAGGAAAAAAAAAGACTTTCATTATTGTGTTTTGATATCTTTTCATAAATAATTGGTCAAATATAATCATTTTTTTCCCGAGAATTTTAAATATGTTCTCATAAAAAAAAAAAAAAACAAAAAAAAAAAAACCCAGAGAATACAATAATTCTTTAAAAAAGTGAAAATACAAAGTTTGTTTAATTTTAGTTCTAAACTTTTTTGTTACCCAATTTTAATTTTTATATTTTTAATAAATCTTAAATTTAATTATTTAAAGTTTTTTTAATATAATAGGAGGAAATAAAAAAATGCTAATAGATAACAGAAAAAAGTCAACAATAAACTATTAATAAGAACTATATTTAAGATTTATGAAAAATACATGATCTAAAATTGAACCATTAAAATCACATGAATTTATTGAATAAACTTAAAAGTCCCAAAACTAAAATGGTAATTTAACACTCAAAAAAAAAAAAAACCTACAGTGGTTAACAAGTTTAAGTACAAATTGAATTTCGTTTCTTGAAAAAAGAACCATTTGAATTTAAATATCATTAAACTAATCAAGAAATAAACGAAAACGCCAAAAACCAAACTCCGTAAATTTAAAATGGCATCCTAATCCTACATGTGACATTGTTCAGATTCCCACACATAAATTTTTGAACTAATAATAAATTACAACAAATAATTAAATAATGGTTTGAAATTAGTATTTTTATTTATTAAAAATTATTGGAGCCTTTACTAATTTATATTTTGATTAAATTATCTCTAAAAGAAATTATCCAACAAGTATTTTTTTTTTCTTTGAGGTCTAAATATTCAAATCTCTAATGTTTCACTAGCTAACACCAACAAATGCATAATATGAAAAACAACTTGAACGATTAAGCCAACAGAATTAAAAAGTTAACCTATTTTCTAAGTATAAATAAAATAAAATTACAAATTAACTAATAAGATGGAAATTTCTTCCCCGAGAAATATAACAGAAAATAAAAGGAAGAACAATTAATAAGAGGGAAGAATTTGGTTGTGAGGTTTATAAATATTGGGATTGGTATATAGGTGTATGAAGAAGAAGCTTCATTGTGGCTTACGGCAAGTAATAATGGCAAATTTGATGAGATCTTTATTGAATCCTTCAATCATCAATGGCATTACCAGTGCTCCTTTTATTGTTTTCCATCCTGATTTTGTAACAATATAACCCAACCAAATAAATATGCTTTTCAAGTGCTCATGAACAGTTTTACGAGAAAAAAATATATATTTCGGATTTTTAGATTTTACGTTTACAAATATTAGGTTAAAATATCATTTTAATCTTTATACGGTTGGTTTAATTTTAGTTTATATACTTTCAAATGTCTAATTTTAATCCACATATTTTTAATAAGTCTTAAACTTAGTTTATTGTAGATTTTTTTTAAATTTTGTAGATATATAAACATATTGTATTTCTTATCATGGAAATTATTATTATTATTTGACTAATTTTCATAGAATTGACTTTGAAGGACTAAAGTTAAGATTTATTGCAAATGAGAGACTAAATTAGACATTTAAAGGTATAATGACTAAAACTGAACAAACTTGTATATGGACCAAAATAGTATTTTATCCTAAATATTAGTTTTGCTTAAAGATTATTATTTTTTATTTATTTACTTTTTACAAAGTGTTTTTAAAATCCAAACAAAAATTTTCAAACTAAAGAACAAGAGCTTAACTCAACTGGCATAGTATTTGTATTATCGAGGTTCGATTCCCCACCTCACATTTTAATTACAATACCTTTTCAAAAAAAAATACTAAAAAGATAATAATATATTCAAACTTTACATCTTCTTAGTAATAAAATCTAAATACTTATATTTACTAAACATAAATATTAATTATAGTCTCTACTAGGAAAACTAATCTCTATTAGCATTTCATTTATAAATTTTAAAAATATATTCAAACAGTTTTTTTTTTCTTACATTAAAGTTGTTATTATTATTTAACCAATTTCACTAAAAATTACCATTAAATAAATAAATTTAAGATTTATATAGAGACTAAAATGATATTTTAATCAATTTTAAAAGTATATTCAAACAGTTTTTTTTTCTTACATTAAAGTTATTATTATTTAACTAATTTTACTAAAAATCACCATTTATATAGAGATTAAAATGATATTTTAACTCAAAAAATGTGGTTTGAGAAAAGAAATATGGAGATTTTTTTAATTGAGTAAAATAAAGAGTTGTTTTCCGATATAGAAAAATAAACTAAAATATTTATAATTATAGTAAATGTCACTATTTATTAATGATAAATAGATATTGATAAATACTATTTAAAATCATTTTTTGACAAAAAAAAAAAAAAAAAAGGACTTTTCTTAGTGTCATGAATATTTACCACTTCGTAAGAGTGATGTGAAGCCCTTCCAAGTCAATGCAGACCGAATAACTGCAGGCCAGAACGGAGCTACATTCTCAGACCAATCTGCTGTCTTTATATCCTATCAACACCACACAATCCTTTTTTACATGATGTTTCCAACAGTAATAATAATAATAAAGAAAGAAAGAAAAAAAAATTAGTTTATTCAAATAAATAAATATTCAACTTATCAAGATGTTCCACTACGTCCCAAAATTAACTCTACTTCTTATTTGGTCAAAAAAATTTCAAAACCTCGTGACTTAAAAACGAGTACTTTATTAATTCTTTACATTATGGGCCACAACTAAACAAATTCAGTTTTTGTCCCAAATACTCTCCAAGGAATGAAAATATGGAGCAAGAAGTAGAGTTGTCAATTCCATAGAGTTATAAAGTCTAAGGAGTTGTGAACTCCCGAAACTCGTGTAAAAAATTAATAAGACATAAAATTGATGTATTCCAATGGTGGGACCTACAACTTTCTTGAGCAAAACAAGCGGAGTTTACAACTCCAACTCCATGAACTCCTTGGACAAGGAATTGGTGGAGTAGGAATATGGAAATGTGAAGTTGTGAACTTTACTATTTGGAATTCGTAGATGCACGACTAAAAAACATCAATTTTATATCTTAACTCCTGACACTGTAGATTCTAGGAATTCATAACTCTCCAGATTTCACAACTTCACTTTTTATCTAAATATTTGAGTAGTTTACAATATTGAATCTTTTAAACCTCATGATTATGTGAACTCAGAAGGTTTAAATTTCAAAAACCATCAATCATAAATAGATAGAATGCTCAAAGTATAAAAGACTACAATACCTGGAGATTGTGGGATTGGAGTAATTTGACATAATCAGCAGTGGAACACCAAGCAGGGAGATAGAAGCCATCACAAATCTTCTGAAGGAGCTTCTCCTCCCATGGCTGCAAGGATTTCTCAGAAGGTCCAAGGTCTCTATGACACCATGTAACTATAATTATGGTACCTCCAGGGGCAGCAACTCTGACTAGTTCACTCACAAACTGTAGAGTTTGAAAGAAGCATATCAACAAAACACAGCTAAGACAGACAAACAAACACTAACTTTAATAGAAATGGAAGTCATTAAAGTGAGAGTATATAGAAAGAATAACCTTGGATTTGTCAGGCATGTGCTCCCCACTCTCCATGGACCATACCAGATCAAATTCCCCATCTGAGAATGGTTGGTTCAGAGCATCTGCCACTTCAAAACACACCTACCACTCACCAAATATCCTCCTCAAAATCTTGTGAATCCCACATTTATGTCAAACCTTTGATTTTAACCATTCAGATACTTCATATTCCATATTATGTCTTCTACAACTTTTATAATATATCATTTTAATCACAAGATTTTCAACTAAAATATAAGTTTAATTATTAAGATATTATTGAATTTAACAGAATAAGTAACTCTTTTGACCTCTCTGACAATTTTGTCACTTAACTCAAGGATACAAAAGTACAACCTATAGAACAAATCCTGTTCAAGTAAGATCGTCCTATAATTTTATCACTTAACATCAATATAGTCTTATTGGATAAGTTTTTTTTTTTTCTTGACTAAAAAGCCGAAAGTTCAAATCCTTGCTTTCACTTGCCTCTTAATCACTAATCGACCCTAAGACAAAAGCTTATGAGTAAAAGTAAATTTAATTATATATCATCTCATTTGTGGATTTGAAATATGTAAAAGGCCCAACAAATGAAAATGGTATAGGGATCTCCGTAGGCCATGCTCTGCTACCATCTTAAATCACTAATTGACCTAAAAATTTAAACGAATAGATGAAGGTAGATTTAATTATATATCATATAACATTACCACAAACAAATATTTCACCCATATTTCTTCCGTATTCATTTCAAAGATTACTCTTAATTCAAATCACTGACCATTTAATTTTTAAGGACTAAAATAGATCAAACTTAAAATGGTAAACAATGTGAGACGTGGTAATTATGTGGGCAATTCTTTCACCATTTCAGCAACCAAACTTGAAAAGGACTAATCTAGATGGTACTCATTATTTTGGTTGTAATAGTTGATTGAGGACTAATTTTCAAATTTAGAATCAAAGCAAAGAAAACGTCAAAACAAAAGCGTCATGGAAAATCTTCAAAGAAAAAAAAAAGGGAGAATAAACGGAGTAAGAACAACTAAGAACAGAGGATTCAAAGACCTTACACACCTTATCACTTAATCCTTCAGCCGCAGCAATCGCTTGAGCCCGTTTAGCTTGAACAGGGCTCAAAGTGATACCTCTACATTTCGCCCCAAACTTCCTCGCCAAATACCTAGAACTTCCCCCAATCCCACACCCAACATCCACCGCCGCCGTCGCCTTCTCCACGCTGGCGAACCGGAGCGTCTCCTCAATCATCCGGATTTGCGCAGCGCGGTGATCGGCGAGGGAAACGGAAGAATCAGGATCGTAAAATCCATGGTGCATATGTTCGCCCCAAACGCTTTCCCAAAGCCCGGACGACTCATCGTAGAACTCGGCGATTCCTTTCTGAAGGCGATCGGCGTCCATCTGGTCGGAGGCGGTGGTGGCAGCAGCGGCGGCAAGCAGAGGAGAGGTGCGGCGGTGGGTGAAAGAAGAAAAGGAACGGCGGAGAGGGATGGGAGATAGGATTGTGGGTTTGAAGGGATTGGAATGGAAGGAGGAAGGGGAATACGACAAGGTATGGATTGGAGGTGCAGTGGTGAAGCTCATTGTCGTCGTTGGTAGTATAATATAAAGAAGGGAGCAATGGCCGATGCCAATTTGTTGGGAACGTAAAGCAACACAGAGATGCTGAGAGAGAAGCTACAGAAAGCAACAAAACAAGCGATATTTCTTTTCTTTTTCTTTTTCTTTTTTCTTTTGGAAAGAGAAATCGAGTTTAAAGTGTCGTGGGGTATTGCTTATGACACATTTAAAATTGCAGCAAATTTTTTAAAAACGTCAGACTATTTACAAAAATACTCTTAGATACTAATATATTTCTATTAATATTTGTCTATCACATACTATCAATAATAGATTTCTATCAGTTTCTATCACTACGGATAAACTTCTATCGACTTCTATAAAAAAATATTAAATTTTGTTATTTTGTGTAAATAGTTTTCTTTATTTTTCTATTTTTGAAAATTTCTTTTCTGCGTAGGAATTATAATTTATTGGCTAAATTATTAAGAAAAAAAATACTCCTAAATGTTGTGTTGTGGGGTGTTTGGCTCACCAACATGAGTTAAGTTAGAATATACCAAATGAATGTTTAGTTGGTGGAGTTGAGTTCATATATTTTACCAATTCGTCTCAATTCTTCCTTCTTTCAATGTTTTTAATGGTTCTCTCCTTCACCACTATTGGCAACTACAATTGCTACACTCCAAGAAGAAACTTTGAGCTTCAACAACCACCTTTGACGACAACTTTGGTGACCAATTCTGACAACCAACTCCAATAATCAATTCTGGGCTCTGGCAACTATCTCCAACTACAAACTATGATGACTAGCTCCTACAACCACCTCATGCGACCAACTTTAGGCTCTGACAACCATCTCCAACGACAAAATTTGACGATCAATAACTCCAATACCACCTTCATGCGATCAATTGTGGACTCCAACAACCACCTCCAACTACAAACTCTGGTGAAAATCTTCTTCAATAATCAACTTCAACACCTTCGACTATTATAAGACTGATAATTGTTAAAATATATTGTAGGGTTATTGATTATATGAATAATAGTATTTTGTCTACGTTAAGTTCAATATTTATATATAGAAAATTGTAAAATAGATTTTTATTTAATTGAATTCACATATCAAATGAGTATTAAGAATATTTGGAAAATTATGTTTGTAGTTAAAAAGTATGCAAATAACAATAAAAATATAAAATGGAGATTTTTTTGTAACATTTTCTGACAATAATTAGTGAAAAATAGAGATTTATTCTCTGAAGATCCTTCAAATTTGGAGGGAATTAAAGTGGAATTGTTGAAAAAGTTTGGTAGCATTTCATTGGCTGCAATAATGTTGGGAGAGATTCAATTAAAAAAATAATGATAGAGGAAAAATATAAAGCAACAAAAGAAGAAAAAGAAAGAAGATGAAATTCATAGAGAAAAATTAGGAATTAAAAGTCTTGATTTCTCTTTGACTTCCCATTTTATTTAACCATATTCCTACTAGAAATGTAGTGGATTAATTGTTATTCATTACAAAATAAAAATAAAAAACAAAAACTTTAAAAAAATAAAAGAAAAAATTGCAATCCATATTTTATACAAATAAAGATTGGTAGAATTATTGAATAGGGTTTTAAAAACTACACTGGATACTATTCCTATTATGTATAACTCTATTAATAGAAGGAGACAGATTCTATATCCCTTAACTCCATTCTAAAACCCATAAATATAAAGTTTTTTTAGATATCAATTGAAATTCTCTCTCATTAACATGATAATAGATGGTACAACAAAAAACTCTTAATAAAAAATAATCTACAAGCTTACCAGAGCACACCTCATAAAGTGTTTTACAGTGAATATTTGTGTGAGGTTCACGGTTGATTAGATAACACATTGTATTTATCGCTTCTATCTAAAATCTTCTAGCCAACCCAACATTAGAGAGAGCACGCATCTTGCTCTGTCCGACAATGTTTGTTGCATACATTTTGTAACCCCATTCAATTGTGGAGTATCATTGACAATATGATGATGAACAATCCCCTCAACTTTACAAAATTCATTGAACTTAAACTAACATAATTCATGATCGTTATCAATTTACAACCTTTTTATCTTCTTCCCAATTTATTTTCCAATCAAGGTGTCCAAAACTTATTGAAATTTTTGAAGACTTCATTTATATGTTTCATCATAAATAACCAAGTTATTTTTAGTAATCAGCGATTATAAACATGAAGTATCTGCTGCCTTCCATAAACTTAACTCTAGAAGGCCACCAACAGTCTAAATGGATGTAATCAAGAGTCCCCTTTGTACGATGAACACCCCTTAGAAACTTGCAATGATGAAGCTTCCTAAACGCACAATGTTCACACAATTCAAGATCTTACATCATGTGCCTATAAAGAAGATCCCTTTTTGAGAACCTGCATATCTTTTTTTCAATCATATGACCAAGTCTCATATACCAAACTTGATCGTATCCTCCTTGTGGATGGTAGGCGATCAACAACATCATACCCAATTATTGTGGAACCTAACAGAAAATACAAAGTTCTACATTTCATACCTCTCAAAACCACCAAAGAATCCTTGTAGACATATATGACTCTACCTTTACGTTTGAAACTATAACCCTTATTATCGATGACATGTAAAGATATCAGACCCTTCGTCATTAATGGAACATGTCTAACCTTGTCCAAGGTGCATAAGACACCATTAAATATTTGTATCCTAATTGAGCATTTTCCAATTATCTTGAACACAAAACTATTAGCCATATTAATATTCCCTTTGTCTATTTAATTATACATTTGGAAATCACTCTCTTTTGGACACATATGATAAGATGCCCCAAAATAAGGGCCCATACATCATGATAATGTGATTGTTTATTTACAACTAAGGCTAGATCTTCTTCGGAATCAACATCAACTTCTTTAGAATCGATTATAATTTTTGCAATAACGGCAAAAACTTCTTTCTTTTTTTGCTACTTGTTTTTTTTTTCAATAGCCTTTTTTTTATAGTAGCGACAAATGTCATTAGACTTAGAACCCTTGGACTTAAAAATTTATGGTTCTAGTTCAAATTTTCCTTGCTAGAATTTTCATTTCCCTTGCTCTCTTGTAGCAACTAGTCCATATGTTTGACTTTCTATATCTTAATTAGTTACCCTCTGATGGATCTCTCTAGTAAGTAGTGTGGACTTCTCTTCTTCTAAAGCTAGAGTATCTTTCCTAACAATATAAGTATCAATGAAACTCTAGATCATATGATAAAGGCAAATACAGGTAATATCATCATTATCTATCTTAATCTCTACATTACGCATATCTATCAAAATTTGATTTAACGAATGTAGATGATCTTTAAAGGGCATACCTTCCTATATATATAGACTGTATAGACGTTGCTCTAGAAGCAAATTCTTGATTAAAGACTTCATCATTCAGAGACTTTTCAACATCAACCAAAGATCAACGATAATTTTTTTATATAAGACCTCGATGATGACATCTTCAGCCAAACATAGCATGATAGTCAAATGGGTCTTTTCCTCTAGAGCCTTCCATTATTCATCATTTGGGCTACCTTTTTCGATTTATCAGTCAGTGACACCCACAACCCCTACTGCTTCAGCAAGGATCACATCTTGATTCGTCACAGACCAAAACTATTCCTCCTTGTGAATTTGTTGATTTTCATGTTTACAACAAATATCTTTGTTTGTTGAACAAATGTTGAATTTAAAACCCTAACGATTAGGCTCTGATAACATTTTATCATAAAATCGAGAAATAAAGATAAACAGAAAAAATTAAAGAGTAAATTATCAACACACAACTTTATGTGGTTCACTAACAATGTGTTAGCTATGTCCACGAGATATAGGAAAAACAGGTTTATTAGAAAGAATAATATAGATTACAAAACTGAGCCACCACTAAAGTTAGAGAGTTTATATAGTACACTTCCTAAACCCTGGGGTTAAAAATGTATATATCGTAAATATGCAAAGTACGAAAATAACTTAAGTTTCAAGTTTATTGCCCCTAAACCCTACCAGGGTGCGTCGCTTCTGGATCCCGACTCGTTGATCAGGCAACGAGATCCCTGTACTTGGTTGTTCAAAGTGCTAAATAATAGATTGAAGACATTACAACATACAACATTGTTAAAATATTTAGGTCTTGAAGTCTCTTAATAGTTCTACTATTTGTTTTCTTCTTGCTATAATCTATATACCTTAAATGATGGGCAATTTTTTCCTTTAATTTTTAAAACTTTTTTGAGATAAGCAAAGATTAAACAATTAATATGAAGCTCAATTAATATACAAAATATAAAGTATCTACAAGTTGATTTGTTCAATTTTCAAAATTGTTTACATGATTTTGATGGTAATTAGTTGTATAGTAGATATACTTCACATCTTGTATACCGATATACCAAATTTAGAGAGAGAAAATCAATACTAATTCAACATGCATTTCAAGTACATAATCAATGTATCAAAAGTATATTATCACTCGATCAAAATAATACAATACCCAAATGTTACATTGGCATATCAATAGTTTATTGTCACTCATTCCAAATACATTTAAAATATGATATTGGTATATCAAATATATCAGAAATCACTAAAAATTTATTCCGTCAAGTATATCATTAGTATATTGCCAAACTAAGCACAACTTAATTAGCATACAAGTGTGTTAGAAACCACAAGATTTGTGGTTCAATCCCCTTACTCTCAATTGTACTTAAAAAAAGTATATTATTAGTGTATAAGTAGTATATCAATATTTATTCCAAATTCATTCCAATCATAACATTGGAGTATTGATAGTGTAATCAATACTCATTAAAAAAACGTAATTCAAGTATCACTTAAAAATGTAATTCAAATATACGTGTAGCCTATTAATAATATATCAATATATTATTAGTGTATCTATACTCATTAAAAATCAATTTTAAGTATATCATTAATGTATATCTTTTACTTTGCAAGGGTATTGAAGTGTAATAAAGAGAAGTTGAACCTTTAATACAACACATCTAAAAGAGCTAAAAGAAGAATAAAGACTAATATATTAAATATAAATTATATTAGTTGACTAATATACCAAACACAAAATATATCATCAAATATATTGTTGAACAAAAAAAATCGTTAGAAGCAACCAATTGAAGCATAATTTAGGAAATAAGGAATTCAATACCAACTTGGAGTTGGATCAATTAAGCATATAGCTTGTTGAGGTAAAAATTTGAACTTCTAACCTCAAGAGAATGTACAAGTGTCTTAAATAAAAATTTCAACGGTTGTGTATAATAGTAACAAGCCAAAGTACACGTGTACAAACTCAATTTATTGTTTGTTTTATTTTTTTTTATTTGTTACTTCTTTTTTGAAAGAAAAAATTAATTAGTTTCTCTCCTTCTAAATCTTTATTGAAAAACCGAAAAATTAAGGGTCTGTTTATTAGAGAATTTGAAAACAAAAATTTGAAAACAAAATTGTATTTCATGTTTTCAATTATGTGTTTGGTAGCATATTCAGAAACATAAATATAATTTAAATAATTTTTTAAAATGTAATTGGTATTATATTTATAAATCACAAAACTTGGTGTAGTTATCCATTAAAGAATAGTCAATAACAAACTATCATTTATTTATTTATGAACATGTTACATGTTAAATGTTAAATTTTTTTTTGTATAATTATTATTTTGTGATATTATATAAGTTATAATACATTATATAATATATAATTTACCAAAAAAATAAATTGAGTTTATAATATTAGTTCTAAGTGTTTTTTATCTTTAAAAGTCAAAATTCAATATTCAAAATCTAGATATAATGAAAACATAAAGTTATTGTTTTTATAATTTACACGATTTGGATTAGAGAATCCGAAAACAGTTTTCAGAAACAAAATTTAGGTTGTCTGCCAGACACATATTTGTTGAACTCAATAAATTTGTAAACATAAAATTGAATTTGGATTCTCTATGAAACATACCCTAAACTTCATCTTACACCCGATCCTACAACTTAAATACAAAAGATACACATGCTACAATTAATTTCCACTTGTACCCCTATAGCATATATATATTATGTATGTAGTTATTGGAGGTTTGTTTATCCATGTCATTCTTTTATTTTGATTGATTGCTATTGATTTTCTAAATGTAATAGAAAAAAATCAATTTATTTTCATAAATTAGGGTTGTATTAATTAAAGTCTCACATTGATAATTGTAATCCTATATTTTTTATAAGTAAACCAATTTATCCTATGGTCTAATAGTGATTTATAACTTTTTTATTTGAATTTTATTTCGAATCAACTCATAATCATTAAAATAAAATCATTCATCACAAAAAAAAAAAATCTTACCAAAATAATAAGAAAAATTGTCACGTAACTCTTCTTGAATAAGAAGAGAAAAATAAAGGAAGAAAATAGAAGAAAAAAAAAACCCACTTATTCATTAAAAAAAAAAAAAAAATTGACCTTTTCCAATGGCAAAAAGGTTTGGAAAAGTAGAAAAAGCTTGGGGAGAACTTTTTCGACGTTATTTCAACTGTCAACAGTAGCATCATCAAAGCTTCGTCAAGAAAGGGCTAATTCGACATCAAAATAGATTGAAATTTGTGGGACATTAGGCTAGCGTCATGAAATCTTTGTTCATTTTTTTTCCTTCTAAAAAAGGGTGGAAAAGGAAAAAACCTATATTTCGGCATCAAGGGAGGTCTTTTCCGACCTTATGTTATATTAGTGTCAGTGAATCTTTGTTCAGTTTTTTTAAAGGGTAGGTAATTACAATTGATAATACTTTTAAGATTAATAATTAAGTGTATAACAATAATTTAAAAATTGTGAGTATAGCAAAATCTAAGATTCTATTGTTGATTGACTCCTATCAGTTATAGATTCTGATTGATAAACTCCTACCAACAATATAGTATATCATTAATAGACTCCAATCATTAGATATAACTCCTGCTATATCTGCAAATTTTTCTACATTGTGCTACATCTGCTAATATTTTGTGTCTGATTATTATATTTGCAAGTGCCCCAATTTTTTTTGCAAACAACTTTTTTTGACACTTACATTTTAGCATCGAGAGATGTGGTTTTTTCGGATGCTATGTTTGAATAGCATTGGCAAATCTTTATTCAAATATTCTTCTAAAAAAAGAGTCGAAAAGACAACAATTTTCTTTCCAACAACTTTTCTTGATGCGTAATTTTGGATGTCGGGATAAACAGTCTTTCTCAACGCAACGGATGTGTTGTCAGAGAAGACCCTAATTGTTTTTAATCTAAAACTTAGCCTAACGGTAAATGAAACTGTCGTTAGGATAAAGTACCTTCCCTGACCTTTTAAAAAAGGGCATCATGAAGTCCTAGATCCTCTCCCGATTTGAACAAAAAAAATTTATAAGTTAGAAAAAAGATTGTTGGAAGATCTAACCTTTCTTGTAGTGATTGATACTATCCATCTAATATCAACATTTTTCTTCTTAATATTACGTTATTCTTCACATTTAAATTAAAAAATCTGATACGTGTGTTAATTTTTATGCCATAACGATATTAAAATAAAAATTCTAATAAATGATCTAAATTAATCTATTTTTTAATGATCTAAATTAATCTATTTTTTAATGATCTAAATGATTTTATCTATAAAATTTCAGATTTTAATTCACCTAATTATTATTTTAACGTTTTAGCTGAATCAATATCTGAGAGTGTATTGTTTTTCTTTTTCTTTCAAAACACGGGGAGAGTTCTATTTGGTAACCATCATTTTATTTTTTGTTTTTGATTTTGAAAATTAAGCTTATGGGACATTGCTTCCATCTCCAAATTTATTCTTTTGTTATCTATTTTTCACAAATGATTTAAAAAGTTAAGCCAAAATTTAAGAACTAAAAAAATAGCTTTCAAAAAGTTGTTTTTGTAAAGAATTTGGTTAAGAATTCAACTATTATAGTTAAAAATGATACAGATTATTATAATAAATGTGGATAAAATAAATTTAACTTTAAAAACAAAAACAAAAAAGATGAAATGATTATCAAACAGAACTTTAATTATTCGTGTAACTATGAGGTGACAAACGTGTTACACTTTTTATCAAAATTTGTCATTTTATATGAAAAATGAGTCGATAATAATGACTTCTGTGGGTGTGTTACTTTGTATTACATAAAAAGGAATGTGAAATTTGAACAATAATTGACAATTCTATTTGCAATTTTAAAGAAGTTAAAGCATCTTTGATTAAACTAGGTTTAAAATAATTATGGAAATAATGAAAGTTGGTAGAGTGTTTGGATAATATAAAATTAATTAAAATTTTTCGTTTGATTAATGATTTAACATGATATTATAACAAAGGTTTTGAGTTCGTATCTATTTTTCTCTTTAATTAATATTAAATATCACTATAATACTTACCATCTAAACTTAAAATGAAACATTTAAAAAAAGAAATTAAGATTAAATCCCTACGACTCAAGAAAATAGTTTAGGAGAAATAGACTAAACTACCCTTAATAGAAAAAATCATAAACAAAATAACTTTTTTTTGTTGTATAATTTAACCCAACATAAATGATCAACTACTCATATAAGTATCTCTAGTAAATTACTTGTATTATTTTTTTTTCTCTACCAAGTGTTATTGTTGCTTTTTTCCCCCTCTCTCATCCAAGTTGTTGCATGATACCAACTACAATTTGTTTCTCATAATGACAATGTCAAACACAACAAACTAAAGATAAGATTTCCATTAGAAAAAGTGAAGATAAGATTTGGTATAGATACTTAAGTATAGAGAATCATCAACTTGTCCTTGTCTAACTAATGAATAATTATGACATTTACGATCTATTTGAATACTATATTAAATAATATGAAATTTTATCTCGAAATCAATTAACAATGATAGAAGTAGTCCATCTATCTTATAAAGTATGTGAGACTCCTTAATTTTTTCAACATTTGAAATTCTCAACATTTTTTATCCAATTTTCTACACTACAATTTTATTATGAATCCATGTTTACTAAGAGTTACTATGCACCTGACATTGTGTTGTCATAAATCTAATTTGCCATGTGCGTATGGTGAAAGTATGACTACTTATTTTTTATGATATCAAATTAGGTAATTGCTAAAATAATCATATAGTTCAATAATTGACATAGCATTTATACCACCGACTTCATTCATCTACGGGCTAGCTCAAAATTGCCTTTGTGAGTCTATTTTGAGAAGAAATAGGGAAACTCTACGTTACCCTCTTATAAATGCGCCATTATAAACTTTATGAAAATACTTTTTTGAATTAGTTAATGAAACTCTATTATTTTAGATTAGGTATGGAGGTTGGTTCAATTTTATTGATTTTGGGGTCGATCAAGAATCAAGTTGAACCATTGGTTTTATAAAGAACCTATCCAAACTAATGTTCATTAAAGAATAAAACTAATAGATTGATTTTTATTTGGTTCATTTTTTTTCTTTCAATTTTTTATTTTTATTTCTACTTTTTTTAATGGGTTCTTTTTGCTAATTTCTAATTATGATGGAGTCTATTTCTTCCTTCTTTTTTTTTTTTTTAAATAGATTTAAGTGATATATTTTTGTTACTTTTCTTGGCACTTTTCTAAATAACAAATATATATGATCCATAATAATTAGTCTTTTTCCCAAATAACAAATATACATGCATCATAATAATACTAAAAGATATATAATGATAGAGTTATTTTTAAATGTATATATACACTCGATTTGATTTGGTTTGGTTTTGATTGGTTTTTTCAATCAAAAACCATAAATCAATACTTTTTAGTTTTCTCCAAATACAAATTAAGATATTCAATTTTATAATAAAAAATCAAACCAAATGAATGGATTGATTTGGTTCAATTTGATTTTTTAAATTGTCAATGTTTTGTTGTAGTCCAAATTTGGATTGACATAAGCATAAGAGTTTTTATCAGAAACACCATATCAATTTATTTGAATTAGTTAATGAAACTTTAGTTGTGGCTTAGTTCAATCATCATATACAAAAATATGATATATACTTATATACTAATGTTGAAATAAAAATAAAAAAAGAAAGAAAGAAAAAAGAAAAGAAAAGTATTAAGTGCACGACTTTTTTTCATCGTTCTTAACCGCTGGGTCCATTTTCGCACGGATCCTTGTGATCCAGACGAAAGCATGAGAGGAAAACTTGAGAGTTCTTCATCTCCTTCATCCATTCCGAGTGACGATCGGAGCCTTCTCCAGAGTTAGATCTCGAGAGAGTCAACTCCACCGCTCTTCTATGGCACCACCGACAACCTTGACATACATCTGTCAAGACATTGCTTCCAATTAGCTTTTTCCAAAGGGTGATCCGATTACTTTAGAATTCTTATAATTGAGCCACTAAAAAGGAAAAGTTCACCTTATTGGTAAAATAGTAACTATCGATTGTTTTAGGTCTTTTCAATCTTACTTGTATACCCTATGTTTCTTCTCATTTTAGTTTTTATTTTTACTTTTGTTTTAAATTGATTGTTTTTGTTATTTTCAAATGAGAATTGAGGCTTTTTTCTTTTTTATAGATTGAAGTTGTACTTTTTTGTTGTTTTTCTTAGCACTTTTCTGAATAACAAACGTATGTGATCATAATAATTGGTCTTTTTCCTAAACAACAAACATATGGTCCATGTACCCAATCTTCTTGGGTATCACATGTCCATTAACTTTTTATTTTGGTTTGTTGTGAACTGAAGGGATCGAACACTTTGATCCCACGACAGAAGCAATGGACTTATGTTCTTTGATTTCATAAAAGAATTTAAAATACGATAAACGCAAAGGGGTTAAGCACCACACCTTGGTCGATACATGACTGCAGAAAAAACTCTTCTTGAATTAGTGTCCTTCTCCTCGAGATCTTCCTCTTCCATGAGATCTTTCTTGCTATGACTCTGGCAAGGATCTGATTTGTGGGAATCTTCTTTGAAAAAATTAAGAAAAAAAGAAATGAGATTTTTAAAGAAATTTTCTCTAAATTTTTTGGAGAGCTTATTCTGATAACTCTCTGCAGAATAATTGCAGAGATGTGTGGTCCATGAAGACTCCTAATAATATTCTACAACCACTTCTTCTCAACAAAATTATCAAAATTCCCAAAAAATGAATATTCAACCCTTCACAAAATAAATCCAAAACTTGTTAAAAATAAACCAGCTATATTAAATGACAACTCAAGTAAACTAAACTAAGACCTATTACAAGTTCTCAACTCAAACAACTAATTAAGAACCAACTTAAATTTAAAACAGTTTTAAATTCCAAACATTCAAAATAACCAAAATTCACCAAGGCACCCTATACCCACCTAACTTGCTCTGTAACACAAACTCACAAGGTAACATCTTACACTTTCTAAAAACAAGACCATCGATGTTCCTCTAAACATGTTTTATGTCAAACCACATAAATGACAACATGCTCTTTAATCATAACCAACTCACATAATAGCATTTTAGTATGTATTACATATTAAAATCAACACATGGAACATCCATGCATATCCAATCAACTTAGAGCACTTCACAAATTCAGAATTGTTAGGGTTGATGTCTTAAATCTTATCGGGTTCTATAGTTTGTAATTGTATTGTAAAAACATTTTATTTATGTGATAAAATATTTTATGTTTTATTTGAAAATTAGTTGCATTAACCACAAACCAATAAACTAACATCCAAAGTTATCTTATAGTTTAAGCATGTATGTAGAGACATACAAGTGGATCATGTTTAAGTGATAACCTAAATAGTCTTTAATAGATGGATAAGGCTGGATACCTTATCCTAGTGACACTACGAGTATGACCCGCTTTGTAGATGTTACAATTATTGTAAGCTATTACAAATTATCTGATCATGATCAATCATGTGGAGACATGTGAGTGGAGATATTCTATACAAAGAAGTTTGTATAAGACTAGACCATGAAACGACTAGTCTCATTATATAACGCCATTCATAATTGAGACTTACATTTCATTAGAATGACCATAGGTAACATGACCTAAATCCTGAGTGAATTGTGAACTCTTGCCTATGAAGGCAGTCCTTTGATTTGTATGGGTGAGAGTGGCCAGATCATCGACTCAACAAGCCTACCATTTTAGAGATTCATCTGATTAGGGAGCTGGGAACACAGCTACACAAGAAGGAATTCACTCTTTCCCCAATGTCGAGGTAAGTCGATAAATTGCTCCCTTAAAGGCTGATTTCGGGACTTGAACAATGTGACACTACACCCTCTTCTGACTCGAGAGGGTTTGGTCATAGTTGGACTATGATTTATTGTTCATTAGAGGGATTAGTGGTACTTAAGGAGTTAGATGTAACTATAGGGGCAAAATGGTAAATTTGGTCAAGTTGTACTTACGAGCAATTTGTGAAGGGTCATTGTATTGTTGGCTGGTTAGATCCAATGGATACAGAAATATATCTGTAGTGATAAGAGTGCAGTTGTTGGTCTTTAGTGGAATGTCTGACAATTAATGGATTGTGAAAATTTTAATTAAAGAAGTTTAATTAATTATTCACGTACCATTAGAGCTTCAAGCTACAGGTCTATGAGGTCCCCTCTATAGCTCAATGAGAATTAATGAGAGTCAAATTTTGAATTAATTTGAATGGTTCAAATTAATTGAGAGAATTAATTATGTGATATAATTAATTTAATCTAATTATATATGATATAATTACTATAATGCATTTGATATATTATAATATAAAGTTTATTTGACATAAAATAAATATTTGAATATGATTCAAATATTTATTATATGAATTTGATTCATATAATTAAATTTAGTATAAATGAGATTTATATTAAATTTCATTGGTGAGAAAATAGAAACTATAGATTATGTGTTATATTTGATATAACATATAGTTTAATATATATTATATGCTAAGGTAGTTATCATATAAATATTTATTAAATTGATTTATGAAAATAAATCATTTTAATTTATTTTATTTCAAAAAACATTTTGGGAGGGAGTTGTAAGTCTTTCCCCCTCTCTTTTCTTTAATACGTGCTAGTGGGACAGGGGAAAGGATTTCTTCTTCTTCTTCTTCCTAGTGTGGTTTCACAAAAAGATGATAGGTCCACAAAAAAGTTCTGAGACAATCTAAATCCTATCACTTCCTCTCATCTCTCTCAAAATCTCTCTCTTCCAAAATAGCCAGAGTATACAAAACTCCTAGATTCTCACCCAGAGAATACAGAGGTAACATTCGTAGTGATGTCCTCATTGACGGTTAGAGGGTTCGAGATTGTACGTGACAAGATTCAGAGAAGGAATCTCATGAAGAAGGGTTCTTCAAGGGTAAGGTTTCTTAAAATCATTTTTTATTCTGTAATATTTGTTTTAAAACATGCTGCAATTATCTTTTAAATGCATAATCAGTATGTTTTTGCTGTAAAATTTATGTTCTGTAAATTTTGGATTTGCGTCTGATTCCATGTTCTGCTCAAGGACCTTCAAAGGTTCCTTCAATTAGTATCAGAATCAAGTTTCTGGCCCAAAATTTTTCAAAATTTTCAGATTAGTTTTATAGTATTCTGGTGGGAATTCTGCAATTCATGTGATGAATGTTCTATGGAATTTATGGCTTTACAATTATGGATTGTTTTTGGGATTGGGCATTAACTTTACTGTTTTCTTTTTACAAAACTGTTTTGTAAGGACTCATATTTTGGGGCATTTAAATGTGATCGAGTCTGTATTTAAAGTTTTGAGTCGCTCGTGCTATTCCTGGTGTATTTTCTAGAGAAAACGAAGTCCAATTTGGAAGAAGAAGAAAAATCGTTTGATTGTTGCTAGGCGATGTCTGCTATGCGATGGCACTAGGTGTGAGTTGCTATGTGATAGCACTGCGATTGTTGTTGTGCGATAGCACTGTGCGATCGTTGTTATGCGATAGCTCTGTGCTATCATTACTATGCAATATTACTGTGTGATTGTTGCTAGTGATAACTCTGTGCGATCGTTGCTATGCCATAACACTATATGATCATTGATAGGTGTGGCGTAGGATGATTGTTGCGAACATTGTTGGGCGGTTGGGTCAAGTGGTTCAAGACCCAATTCACTTGTTTTGAACTAATTGACTCTTAATTTGTATTAGTTTGCTTTTTTTTTTTTTTTTTTTTGTAGGTGTCCACTCCTAGTCTATTAATTGCCTTTAAATTATGCATGTGATGTATGAATATTTTTATTATTATATGTCATATTGTATGCCATATAGTATAAAATCCCACCGTAGGTTATGCATTTCATGCACCATTTATATTATAATTGTTATAATATATGTTTAAATGCATGATATAATTTTATAGCATGTTTACGCATCATATAGTATAAATGTTATAATATATGCATGCATGCATTAATAACATATACATGCATCATTTATATTATAAGAGTTATAATATATAGTATGAATATATGTTTAAAGTATGTTATTAATAATTTCATTACTTTATTAAATAATTGTTATATATAGTTAGTAATGAAATGGAACTACATGAAGTATGATATTACCTTAGGTAATTTATAATTGTTATAATTTACTAAGTATGTCATTCGATGAAATTATATGATTTTAATTTATTTCATTTACTTATAATTGTAATAAAAAAATGAAATTAGAAATTAAAATCAATAAACCAGAATTACATGCAAACCTTAGGTTAAATTCATTTTTTTAAATAGTTTTAAAATATGAATTATATAGACCTAAGATCACTTTTCTAATGAGATTATAAATTTTAAGTTTAATCTTTTAATCGGTTTAATAGAATTAAATTGATTCTTAATTAAAAGATTAAATTTGTAACAAATGTATCTATAAGGGACCTTTTGTCTAAGATTTGTTTGTCTAGGCTGTGGTATTTAAGTTGACGGAAACGTAACACCCCTACCTAGGAACTTACCTGGAAGGTGAATTAGATAGATTTGTTACAAGATGCAATGTTTAATTAAAGTTTATTAAAATGTTTAATAAACATTAATCAAAATTGTTTAACTATCCAAAGTAAGTGTTACTTTTTGGCAAATTAAACAAACACTTAGTTAAAATCAGTAGTAAGATTTTCCTAAGTTAATTAACCCTAGGTAAAACACTCAGTGGGAGGAAAATGGGGTAGATGATACTTCATTTTTCCTCTTCACGTTTCTCCCTAAAAGTTCATATCGTGAGATCTATACTCGGCCTCGAGCACTTGTCTCCCTATGGATGGTGTTTGTATAGATCAATACCAAGGTGAATGGAGAGAGTGTTTATAGTAAGTGGGAGCGGGACAAGTGTCAACTCATCCCTCGTCTATCTCATTAGTTTGAAGTAAAGTTTCATGCTTGGCCTCGTGTCACCTTAAGTGTCCCCCTACAGATGGCATTTAGCATGACACTTTATTCAAACTCCAGAAATGGATAATGGTTACTTTAGTTTTTACCCCAATCGATTTTTTCCTACGGTTGGCTCATTGTTGCAGAACTCTATAATTTAAAATGAGAGGTTATACTTACAAGAAATGTTAAATGAGTTTAACTATTTCTGGACCAAACAATTATGACTAATAGTTATAGTAATAAGGAGTTGTTTTGTCTATTGGTTGAGATAGTCTTATTTCAGTGAAGAGGCACCTGATCACCTTACAGTGGCTTTTGTTCTGTCTCATTAAAGCATCATTGCAAAAATAGATGTCATTTAGAGTGCATTAGTTTTTTTTTGGCTAAAATTGATTGTTTTTTTTTAAGTAGTTTAATGCAAATAGACTAATTATAAATAATTTGTATGGTTTCAACAAACTTATCTGAATATGACTTCCGCAATCCTAAATTTACTCGTCGCTAACAAACTACCGGGAGAGAATTACGCTTCATGGAAAAATACGATCAACACCATCATTATCATCGATGACCTTCATTTTGTCCTTATGGAGAACTGTTCTCTTATTCCGGCTCTCAATGCTATCGAAATGTTCGAGCAGCATACAAACGATAGACATGGACAAACGAGAAGGCCTGATCGTACATCTTGGCAAGCCTTTCCAAAGTCTTGGCCAAGAAGCATGAGCTCGTACTCACGGCCTGTGAGATTATGGAGTCCCTCTGGGGAATGTTTGGACAACCATCTATGCAGCTTCAGCACGACACTCTCAAACACATCTTCAATGCCCGTATGCAAGAAGGGACATCTGTTCGAGAACATGTTCTCAACATGATGGTCCACTTCAACGTGGCGGAGATGAATGGGTATGTCATCGATGAAGCTAGTTAGGTTAGCTTCATTCTAGAATCTTTACCTAAAAGTTTCCTATAGTTCAGTAGAAATGCTATTATGAACAGAATTGACTACAGCCTGACCACCTTGCTCAACGAGCTACAGACCTTCCAGTTCTTGATGACAACTAAGGAACAAAAAGGTGAAGCAAATGTTGCTTCATCCTCTAAAATATTCCACAGAAGTTCGACCTCTGAAACAAAGTTCGTGCCTTCTTATTCCGACACCAAAAAGTGGAAGAAGAAGAAGAAAGGTTGAAAGGGGAATACTAATCCATCAGTTGCTACCCAAAAGGGCAAGAAAGCCAAGGTTGCAAAAGGAATCTATTTCCATTGCAACCAAGAGGGGCATTGGAAGAGGAATTGTCCCAAATACTTAACGGAAAAGAAGTAGGCCAAGCAAGGTAAATATGATTTGCTTGTTTTGGAAACTTGTTTAGTGGAGAATGATGATTCGGCTTGGATAATTTATTCGGGCGCACTAACTACTTTTGTTCTTCATTTCAGAGAACTAGTTCCTGGCGGCAACTGAAAGCTAGGGAGATGACGATGCGGGTTGGAGCTGGGCACGTCGTCTTGGTTGTTGCAGTTGGAGGTCTTTAGCTGACTTTACAGAATAAATATATTTTACTAGAAAATGTATATCTAGTTCTTGGTTTGAAGAGGAACTTAACTTTTGTAAAGTGTTTGTTAGAACAATTATATTGTATTCATTTCTTTGTAAATAAACTGTTTATTTCAAATAATGCTGTTAATATTTCTTCTACAAAGTTGTAAAACAATCTTTATGTGCTAAGACCGTTAGCAACTATATATAACACTGAAACATTTAAAAATGCAGTAACTCAAAATAAAAGACTTAGAATTTCTCTTAAAGAAAATGCCCAACTTTAGCACCTGAGATTATGACACATCAATCTCAATAGGATTGAGAGGTTGGTGAAGAATGAACTTCTAAGCGAGTTAGAAGAAAATTCTTAACTGGTGTGTGAGTCATGCCTTGAAGACAAAATAACTAAAAAATATTTTACTGGAAAAGATTATATATAGGGCCAAAGAACCCTTAGAGCTAGTACTTTTAGACCTCTGTGGTCTGATGAATGTAAAGCAAGAGGAGGGTTTGAATATTTCATCACCTTTATTAATGATTATTCAAGATATGGGTATATTTACTTAATGCAACATAAGTCCGAAGCTTTTGAAACTTCAAAGAGTTTAAGGCTGAAGTTGAAAATGCCCTAAATAAAACGATTAAGACATTTCGATCTGATCGAGGTGGAGAGTTTTTGATCTTACATTCCAGAACTATTTGATAGAGCATGGAATTTTATCCCAATTCTCAGCACCTGGTACACCTCAGTAGAATGGTATATCAGAAAGGAGAAATTGAACCTTGTTGGACATGGTTCAATCTATGATGAATTATGCATCCTTACCGGACTCATTTTGGAACTATGCAGTATAAACTACAACATATATTTTGAACTGTGTTCCATCCAAGAGTGTTACCAGAACACATTTGGAATATGGAATGGTCGTAAAGGTAGTCTATGCCATTTTAGGATTTGGGGTTGCCCAGCACATGTTCTTAAGGATAAACCTAAGAAACTAGAACCTCGTTCAAAATTGTGCCTATTTGTAGGCTACCCTAAAGGAACAAGGGGTGATTACTTTTATGATCCTAAAGAAAATAAAATATTTATGTCGACAAACACTACATTTCTAGAGAAGAACTACATTAGGAAGCATAAACCCCGCAGTACGATCATGTTGAATGAAATTTCTAAAGAAACTACTGAACCTTCAACAAGAATTGTTGAAGAACCAAACACCTCAAAAAGATTTGTTGAAGTTGGTTCATCTAGTAGGTCATGTCCACCTCAAGTGTTGAGGGAGCCTCGACGTACTAGAAGGGTTGCAAACTCGCCTGTTCATTATTTAAGTTTTACAAAAATTCTAGTTATGTTAGCTGACAGAGATGTTGAAGATCCGTTGTCTTACAAAAAGGTAATGAAGGATGTTGACAAAGATGAGTAGATCAAAGCTATGAATCTCGAAATGGAGTCGATATGTAAACCCCAAATTCTACATTTTCTATATAAGTATGTTTAGCCATGAGGATATTATGTTAAATAATTGATAAGTGAAATTATGGTATAATACAGGGAATTATGAAGAAAAGAAGAGAAATTTTTTTTTAATTAATTTTGGCTGAAATGCACTTAATCATTACTAGGTGAGGTGGCGGTTTGATAATTCATACATGGGAGGCAGTCGGAAGTATAAAAAGGAATATGAACTTTAGAAGCTCGGTTTTGGCAATTAACTCGAGCGAATTAAGTGAGATTGGTGCCATTTGAAAGATGGAAGAGTATAGTTTTTATGGTTAGGTTGCCAGAGAAAGATCACACAGGAAAAAGGTCGAAAAGTGAAGAAATTGCAGAAGAGCCAGGTGCTCGGATTAATCAGGGCCAATGGTAAAGATTGGAAGCTCCAGGCCAAACTACAAGGAATTTAGGGCTGAAATTTTAATGAATTCAATATGTAAACAGGCAGTTGCTTGTGAAGATCAAGCAAGCAGCGCACCCGAGAGAGCAAAAGCGAGACAAGGAAGATGTAAATCTCGCTAGTTTTTGTGCTAAATCTCACTCAGGAGGAGAATCTCGCTGAATTTTTGGACTAAATCTCGCTAGTGTTGGTAAGTCTCGCTATTGGTGAAGTCTCACTAGTGTGGTGCTTGATCTCTCTCATGAGGATGATCTCGCTCATGAGGAAGGTCTCGCTCATGATGATAGTCTCGTTAGTATTGGTGATCTTGTTGATGAAAGTTTCACTAGTAAACAAACTATTTGAAGTATCTTGATAGGAATTCTAAGGAATCTAACAAGGAATTATGTCATTTCAGGCCAAGAGGAGCTAGGAGAAGCCTATAAACTATTAAGAGCCCAGACGAGTTATGAGTGACTAAAATGAACTTAATGTTTTAAATGTTTGTGTATAAAAGATCATGCAATTTCAGTAATGTTTGATGATAAGTTTATACGTTCTCAAGCAACAAATGTTTTATGAATTGCATGGCATTTTTTCTCCAGCGTGTATATGTTTTATCGCATGCCAAGTTTATATGTAAATTCGTTACAAAAGTTAAGTTTCTATGATGAAGCATGCACATCCAGCTAAAGGCTATGATCGAATGATTCTTAATGTAAATATTTTACTATTAAAGCTTGATATGCAGCAACCTGAGGGATTCATAACCCAAGGTCAAGAGCAAAAGGTTTGCAGGCTTAATCGGTCCATCTATGGATTGAAGCAAGCTTCTCGATCTTGGAATATAAGATTTGATACTACAATCAAATCTTATGGCTCTGATAAAAATGTTGATGAGTCTTGTGTATACAAGAGGATCATCAACAGTTCAATAGCTTTCCTAGTATTGTATGTAGACAATATTCTACTTATTAGGAATGATGTAGGTTTACTAACTGAAGTTAAGAACTCGTTAGCAACCCAATTCCAAATAAAAGATTTGAGAGAGGCTCAATTTATTCTAAGAATTTAGATCTTTAGTGATCAAAAGAACAAAACACTAGCTCTGTCTCAAGCATCATACATTGATAAGATGCTCGTCAAGTATTCGATGCAGACCTCCAAGAGAGGTGTATTACCTTTTAGGCATGGAGTTATATTGTCTAAGGAATAGTGTCCTAAGTGAAGGAACTCTTATCAAAGAGAACCCATGAGCGGAAGCACAATCGATCCAAATTCATTATGACAGAATTACAAGCATTCACAAAGATAAAAACCAGTTATCCATCCTCTAACAAATTACAGCATGCTTGAGTAAATAAATACAAAAGAAACGAGAGACATAATTTTGAAGAACTCTTATTCTAAAGACCTCTCGCTCTCGTGAAGACTTGGACCAGTAACCTCTCGCTGTCTTTATGATCGTCTAGTCTATCGTCTGGTCAATCATTCATTGTCGCTGAGATCACAAACAATCTTCTCCATGAACAGAAAACCTCTCGAACACCACCACTCAGCAACCTTGGTATTCTCGGAGTGAGAATCCAAGAGATGTGGGCTCTGTTGGATTTGATAGAGGGTTGGAGGAAGCAATGATTGAACTATACGACCAAGCAAGTAGGAGAGTATATTGTCTATCATATAGACTTTGTGTGCTTGATAGTTTAGTAAAACTCAATAGGTACACAACCGTTTAGGAAAACCAGGCTTGATCGTTTACACGATTGTTTAGAGAAACTCGCTAGGCATGCGATCATTTAGTAAAACTTTACACGATCGTTTAGAGAAAGGCGCTTACACGATCGTTTAGGCTGTCGCTTAGAAGGCAATCATATAGTCTCTCTTCAGCTAAACAATTAGTAATCCTCTTAATGAAGTGATTTTTTACCAAATGAAAATATTTTTCATTTTATCCTTCAATTATGAAAACTGAACATAACTTCCCACTTCATGCACGGTTAAAGGAGAAACCGCCTACAATTATCGTATAATTGTTTTAATTATAAATAAATATAATAACTAATTTATCATATTATATTTATAACCCATAGTTTTAATCTCACATCATATGTAACATTTAAACCATAGTCCTTTTCTCTTTTACTTAATATAAATCATATTTGTATCAAAATCCTCCAAATAATGTATCTCATACATTATGTCAACTATATCACATATAATTGAACCAGTTTAATTATATCATATATAATCAAACTCTCTTTTGTCAATTTGAACACTTCAAACTCACTCAAAAACTGATTCTCAACTTGAATCCATTGAGCTACTAAGGGGACCTTATGGACCTGTAGCTTGAAGCTCCAACGGTATGTGAATAGCTTACTAAAATCTTTAGTCACGAGATCCACTATCCGTTAACTGTCAGGCACTCCACTAAAGACCGACAACTACACTTCTCAATACAGATATGTTTCTGTGTCCATTGGATATAACCAATCAACAATACGATAACCCTTCATAGATGCTCGTAAGTACAGCTGGGCTAATTTACCATTTTGTCCCTGTAGTTACATCTAGCTCCTTAAGTACCACCGATTCCTCTAATGAATAATACATCATAGTCATACTATGAGTGGACACCTCTCGGGCCATGAGAAGATGTGTGACGCCACATCGTTCAAGTCTTGGAATCAGCTCTTAAGGGAGCAATCTATCTACTTACCCCTGCTTCGAGGAATGAGTGAATTCCATCTTGTGTAGTTGAGTTTCTAGCTCCCAGACGAATCTCCAAAGTGGTAGGTATTGGTCGGCAATCTAGTCACTCGCACCGATGCAAACCAAAAGACCGCCCTCATAGGCAGGAATTCCCAACTCACTCAGGATTAAGGTCATGTTACCTATGGTCATCCTAGTGAAATGAAAGTCTCTGTCATGAACGACGTTATATAACGAGACTAAACACTTCGTGGTTCAGTCTTATACAAACTCCTTTGTATAGGACACCCTCGCTCGCATGTCCCTACATGAATGATCAGGATCAGACCATCTGTAGCACATCACAACACTTGTAACTTTTTACAAAGCGAGCCGTATCCGTAGTATCATGGGGATAAGGTTTCCTCCTATATCCATATACTACAGACCATTTAGGTTATCACTTAAGGCATGATCTACTTGTATGTCTCCACATACATGCTTAAGTTACAACGACAACTAGGGATCTTAGTTTGTTGGTTTGTGGTTAATGCAAATAAAATATCTCATATTTCATAGACAACAATGAATAAAATATCTCATATTATTACATCACAAGCGTTTTTTTTCATACAGGTGTTTACAAACTACAAGACCCTACAAGAGTTTAAGGCATCAACCCCAACAATCTCCCACTTGTCCTAAAGTGGTGTTGTGGCTAAATCCCAAGAGCCTCGAAGTCACAAACGGGGGAAGCACATAGAGCGGAAGTATCATCTCATCCATGAGATTGTGCATCGAGGGGAAGTGATTGTCACGTAGATAGCTTCGGAGTAGAACGTTGCTGATCCATTTACAAAAGCCCTCACGACTAAGGTGTTTGAGGGTCACCTGCAAAGTATAGGTCTATAAGACAAGCCATGTTTAAACTAGGGCAAGTGAGAGATTTGTAATGGGCATGTTGTGCCTTAGTTTATTAATTTGTGTACTTTGTATTTTAGTTTGACTTTTATAGTGTACACCCTACTAGCTTTAGGTCAAGTGGGAGATTGTTGGGGTTGATACCCTAAATCTCGTAGAGTTCTATAGTTTGTAATTGTATTGTACAAACATTTTATTTATGTAAAAAAATATGTGATGTTTTATTTCAAAACTAGTTGCATTAACCACAAACCAGTAAACTAACATCCAAGTTTATTTTGTAGCTTAAACATGTATGTAGAGATACACAAGTGGACCATGTTTAAGTGATAACCTAAATGGTTTGTAGTAGATGGACAAGACTAAATACCTTATCTTAGTGACATTATGAGTATAGCCTACTTTGTAGATGTTACAATTGTTGTAAAGTGCTACAAATGATTTGATCTTGATCATTCATGAGGAGACATGTGAGCATGGATATTCTATACAAAGGAGTTTGTATAATACCAGACCACGAAATGACTAGTCTCATTATATAACGCCATTCATAATAGAGACTTACATTTTACCAAGATGGTCATAAGTAACATGACCTGAATCTTGAGTGAGTTATGAACTCCTGCCTGTGAAGGCGGTCCTTTGATTTCTATGGGTGAGAGTGGCCAGATCGCCAACTCAACAAACCTACCATTTTAGGGATTCGTCTGATTGGGGAGCTGGGAACATAGCTACACAAGAAGGAATTCACTCATGCTCCAACGTCGATAAGTAGATAAATTGCTCCCTTAAGGGCTGATTCCAGGGCTTGAACAATGTGACACCACACCCTCTCCTGGCCCAAGATGGGTTTTGTCGTAGTTGGACTATAATTTATTGTTCATTAAAGGGATTGATAGTACTTAAGAAGTTAGATGTAACTATAGGGGAAAAACGGTAATTTTGGTCCAACTATACTTATGAGAAATTTGTGAAGGGTCATAATACAATTGACTTGTTATATCCAATATATACAAAAATATATCTGTAGTGTGAAGAGTGCAGTTGTCGGTCTTTAGTGAAGTGCCTGACAGTCAACAGATGGTGAACAATTTAATTAAATGAGTTTAATTAATTATTCACGTACCGTTGGAGCTTCAAGCTATAGGTTCATGAGGTCTCCTCTATAGCTCAACGAGAATTAATGAGAATCAATTTTTGGATTATTTTGAATGGTTCAAATTAATTGAGGAAATTAATTATATGTGATATAATTAATTTAATCTAATTATTTATGATATATTGATACATTGTAATATAAAATTTATTTGAGAGGAAATAAATATTTGAATATGATTCAAATATTAATTATATGAATTTGATTCATATAATTATATTTAATATAAATGAGATTTATATTAAATGCTATTGGTGAGAGAATAAAAACTATAGGTTATGTGTTATATTTGATATAACATATAGTTTAATATATATGATAAGGTAGTTATCATATAAATATATATTAAATTGATTTATGAAAATAAATCATTTTAATTTATTTTATTTTAAAAATCATTTTAAGAGGGAGTTGTAACACCCACTCCCTTTTTTTTTTCTCTAATACGTGCTAGTGGGGTAGGGGAGAGGATTTTTTCCTAGTGTGGTTTCACAAAATGATGACAGATCCACAGAAAAGTTCTGAGACAATCTGAATCTCATCACTTCCTCTCATCTCTCTCAAAATCTCTCTCTTCCAAAATAGTTAAAGTCCACAAAACTTCCGGATTCTCAACCAGAGAATACAGAGGTAATATTCGTGGTGGTGTCCTCATTGACGGTTAGAGGGTTCGAGATTGTACGTGACAAGATTCGGAGAAGGAATCTCATGAAGAAGGGTTCTTCATGGTAAGGTTTCTTAAAACCATTTTTTTATTATATAATCTTTGTTTTAAAGCATGTTGTAATCATCCTTTAAATGCATAATCTGTATGTTTTTGCTGTAAAATTTATGTTCTGTAAATTTTGGGTTTGGTTCTGATTCCATGTTCCGTTCAAGGACCTTTAATGGTTCCTTCAAGAATAATATGTCATAATTATACATAATACAAATAAACTGTGCAACATGATCATACACAAGCAAACAGTGGGTAACTCAAATTTGGCATCAAAATACTATGGGTAAGTGTTGAAAC
Organism: Benincasa hispida; assembly: GCF_027475165.1. Taxonomy (NCBI): domain Eukaryota; kingdom Viridiplantae; phylum Streptophyta; class Magnoliopsida; order Cucurbitales; family Cucurbitaceae; genus Benincasa; species Benincasa hispida. The sequence goes on along the minus strand of NC_143487.1, from coordinate 39,033,609 downwards.
TCATTGAATAGGGGGGGAAACACTACTAGAAGACTTTTGAGGCTGCTACTAAAGAAATTAGAATTATAATTTAAATGTACTTACAGAGCAGACCTCACATGTGTATCACAAAGATACGTGAACCTTTGAAGTATGGAAGAGTACTAAAAGTATTTGACAGTAAAGATGTGGATGAAAAAAGATAACAGACATGTTTAAAACTCCATCTAAAGCATATGGGATAAGAACATCACATTCATGAACTAGAAGATCGTTCGGGTCAAAGCCATCTGCACCTTGAAAATTTACTAGACTGCTAGTCCTTTCTTTATAATCAAGTAGGTCGTGTACATTAATACTATTTGGATTCATTACAGTGTCAGTGATATCACCCACTGCAACTTTTCCTCATTTTTCATGGATAAGTCTTGCTGCCCAAGATCTCATGTTAACAATTCCCTATTAATTGCAGTTTAAAGAGGTTTCTTCAATTGAGTGTTGAATTATTTCAAAGAGAATGCAAAACAATTTAGCACGACCATTAAATTTGCAAGTTTGAATTCCAATTTACCTAAATAACAAATGTCAAAACTTTGACTTTCTTCAGCTGAATTACATTCTAAATTCATCCAAAAACCAACATCACCTCTACCTCTTATAACATCCACAAAAAAACAAAAATAAAATTACATTATAAATTCATCTCACACCTATAAATCACGATAAAAGTTAATTTACAAAATATTTTTCTATATGATATATTCATTACAGGCAAGAAAAATACACAAGCACCACTAACATTTACCGTCATACTTTCATTCATTAACTAAGGATGTGAAATTTCGTGCTAATCCTATCTAAAAAATAATAACATTGTTCTCTAAAAAATAACCATTACCAACAGAACAAAAAAATCTTCAAAATTTTTTTTCAAAGGAAGGCCATTATGGTACACACCATAATTAAAGTATAAACATGTTTATAAACTTAAATAACTAAATAACAATATGAGATAAGAAGTTCAATTTTTTTTTTCTGGAATGAGAAAAAAAAATCCAGATACAACACTAACAACTCATCAAGATGAAATTGTTTTTCCCTTTCTTGGCATTCATACAAAGAGTTTGAAATGATCTCTTGGTTTTAAGTTAGTAAGCAATTTAATTTTCAAATAGTTTGATTATTTGAATAAAGAAAGGTCAATGTTGTATTCTTTGAAGACTTCAAACCATTTAAGTTTTTATTTAACTTAGCTTAAAGAGAAAAATTACAAATATTTGGACAAACCCTTGCACTATTTTGATGTGTTTAGTTATGAAAATTACCTAAAGAATAATGATGACTTTGCCAAGTCTTATAACATCTACTAGTTTTCTCAAACGAGAATTCCATTCGACATAGTTGCAATCTAAAAGCATAAGAAAAAGAGAAACACATATCATAAGAAACACCTAAAGCTTCTAAACATTAACAAGAACAAAGGTACGCTACGTTCATTAAACGTTTATAAGAAAAGAAAGAGCATTATGCACACTTATATGTGTTTATTAATCTCATCAAAATGAAGGCATCAAGCTCATGAACTAACTCTTTAAGTTCCTCACACTATAAGTGCATCCTTGACCTTCCTACCAAACAGAGCACGTGAATAAGGCTATTTTGTGTACACAAATCCGAACCAAAAGACCTCGTAAATAAGCATTTTTGCTTCATTTCTTGAAAAGGCAAGTATCTGAATAACCTTAACATCCAAAAGCATGAATACATATATTATAATCACATACATTAAATTCAAAGCTTCTAATTTCTCTAAGCTTGACAAAAATCTTTTTGAACTCAACCCTCATGTTTGATTTCCTGAGAGCAACCAACAACTCATTAAAAATAAGTGCATTAGGCAAATAAGTAAAACTAGTTGCAGCAGTACCTTGTCGTTCTTCATTATTAAAAGCATCGAATAACAATAGTACCTTTTTGTCCTCCAGTTTGTTTTCCTTAGCACAACTACAAGAACATAGTTGTGGTGTTGAGCTTCAAGCTAGCTCCCAAGTGTTCTATATGGCCTAAAATTTCAAGGACAATATCGAATTTTCCAGACCCGATAAAAACTCTAAAAGCTAAAGAAACACATCCAAATAAAAAATTTGAATTTGCTAAAAGAACAAATCCGACCACAACATAAAATCCACTCAAAGACAGAAGATTCCCCATCTAACTACCTTACATTTTGGAAGTAAAACATAAAATTTCCACATCAATTCTGCAGATTCCAAAATTAAAATTTTCAACATTTTTAAAAGAGTAAAGGATTTATGTGATCCAATTGCTAGATCTAGCTTGGGGGCTGCAGATTGGTGATAGTGAGAGAGAGAAGAAGAGAGATTGAGAGCTCAGGCGATGTGGAACTACTTGTGCGTGGGTTAGAGAGAGAGTTCGGGGGGGGGGGGGGGGGGGGGGGAGAAAAAAGGCTCGCCAACAACGCTAGGCGGTGGAGGTGAGGCGATCAGAGCAAGGGTCATGGCCAGCAAACATGCGGTCGAGGAAGCACTGTGGGCATTGGTCAATGGCGCTAATGGCGAAAGATACGACTCGACGAACAACTGGCTGGGTAGATGAAGTGTGCAACAACTTAAGGCTTGGACGGAATAAGAAAATGATGGGAGGGGGTCGTGCAACGTGCAGAAGAAGGAAAAAAGGATTTGATTTTTTTTTCTTTTTCTTTTACTATCTTTTATTCTTTATTTAGGAAAGAGAGAAACAAGATTTTAGAGGGAAATGAAAATAAGGAAGGGGGAAACAAAAAATGAAGATTAAAAAACTTGTTTAGGATTTAAAAGAGAGAATCACTTATAATGTCGGTTTTAAATTGATATTATAGGTACACCTACAACGTCAATTTAAAATCGATATTAAAGATCCGATTTTTTTTTTAAAAAAAAAGAAACTGACATTTTACATCCGTTTTTAATTTTTCCAACCGACATCAAAACCCAGATTTCTTGCAGTGATACTATAGACCCTTTAGGTTATCACTTAAACATGATCCACTTAAATGTCAACTATATATTGTTCAAGATTACTATAAGAACCTTGGTTTTTTAGTAGTTAATGGATAACTTAATATTGTATATTTAATAATTAAGTTAATCAACTAAGTAATTATGAGACTTTAGGACACAAATCCTAATACAAACAACATCCTGTTAGGAGACATTACTTTCAAATGTAATTTCTGAATTACTGCATGTCATCCTTGCGTAAAGGCCATGCTAATCTTCTATATGTTGTTCTAATTTTATCAGATGTTCTCAAAGAGGCATTCCGAACCATATGCATTCTATCCGGAGAGGTTCCTCTTTTTATTATTTCAATTTTATCGAATGTCACTTAAGAAACCATTAAGTTAGAGACTAAATTGAACAATTTCATCAACATTATTTGGGAATTATGTCACACCCCCTCCCAGATTATCACCAACCCTTTGTGGTACTTACTGCCTAACTGACATCCTTAACCTACTTAAAAAACCTGGGAAATACAAACTCAACATTCAATATGCTTAAAGAACCTAAAACAACTTCAACAACACCCAGGGTTCAATAAACAACATAATTACAACGTATATACAGAAACAAAGTTCAATGGGTCCCAATATTTATCACTAGTCCCTAACGTGAACACACATATGTACCGACATTTACATATAAACACCTAAAACTTCTCTTTATCTTGAGCTTTAACTAGAATCCTCGAGTGGTGAATCAACAGTGCAGTTAACTTTTGGGGAAATGACCACTACCTAGGGAGGAGGAAAACATTTAAAAGGAGTGAGCTACTAGTCCAGTGAGTGACCAGTTAACATAAACATCATGCTTTAAACTAAAAACTGCCAAGCAAACTCATACTTAAAACTTTAAAACATGAAGTGGCTAGAAAACATTAAACATCTGTATCCTTAGTTGAGATAACCCTTTTGCTCAATCCCTCAACGTCCATCCTTGGTTGGTGTGGAGTAACCTTATCACTACCAACGTCAACTCTACCTACGGCACGTGGTAATAACTAAGTACTGTCATACCTTAGGTACTACTACCTAGATACCTTCTCATAGTCCTTCGATATCGGCTCAACATATACATCATAAACATATACATCATAAAACCTTAATCATTAAAGCATGTATACTTGGAAGCATAATAACATGAAACATGAGCTTTAACATCTTTATCATATAAACATAAACTTAAAATGCATGCTTGTGATCATATAACCCATAAAAGCTTAAAACATGCTTCCATAAACTTCCTTTTAAACTAGCATGCATTAATAGCCCTTTAAAAACTTAGTTTTCTTGGAAACTATCTTAAACAATCTTTTATAGTAAACAAGCATGAGTCTAAGCTTTTAAGTGAAGCATAGGTTACTAAAACATTTAGAAAACTCTTAGTTTTGTCACTCACTGCCTTAGGTGTTCCTCCAAGGGTTGATAATCCTTTACTATTTGCGTTAACCCTATAGACATGAATAACATGTTTAGTGATAACGAGCAGAAATGCACGTTATTACAGCGCAAAGATATAAAACAATGAAGGATCACGACAGTAAAAATATATAAAATTGCGTCCAAAAGCATTAAGTTTATAACATTATGATCGCATGCGTCAATCGCATTAAAAACAGCTAACTTATGTATTTTGTGCAAAAAAATGCGTTGGCGCAAGGTGGAATTACGATCCAAAGAATTTAGCGTCCGAGCGTATTAAGAGATTACGATCGCAAGGCTATGCGATCATATGCGCTCGCGAAAATCTGTTTAAGAAGGTGGCTGCATAGAGCCGGCGCATCAAGGTGAAAGATTAATAAATCACGTTGGGACAGAAAGCTGATTATGGTCGATTCCGAATTAAGTTGACAAGCCGTTAATGACACATTGTAGAAAGTACACTCAACTTTTCGGTGAATTATTCAGCGCATCAGACAGAGAATTAATGACATCCCATCAGTGCAATCATTCGAGAGAAAAAGTTTTTCACCCTGAAGCTCTATAAATACCGAAGGCCACCTTCGTTAAAGAAGTTAGCTGAGTTTGGGAGCTCGGTTCTACGACTCAGAATATATAGTTTTTCTTCACCATAGATAGCGGTAGTCTGTAATTTTCTATACTTAGAAGGCGGAAGCGAGTGAAGGGAGAATACACCGAGAGATCATCCTTGTTAACTCGGAAGAGTGCCAGGAAGAGTAAAAAACAGAGAGAGGGCCAACTCTTGCGGAAACAAGAACATCTTTTGGGCAGAATAGAGATAACTCAGTGTAAAAGTCTTGGGAAGCAAGATATTGCTACCAGACTTTCTATCCTTATTTTCCATTATCATTTTGTATTCTGAACTTATTGATAAAATGGAAATTGCATCTTTATATCTGTCTACTCTCTTTACATTACGCATGAATAGCTAAAACTATCGAATGGGTTGAGAAGCACTTAGCTAGCATAACCTGGGATCTTCACTTTATGCGATCATCCTGTATTATCTATGTGTCATTCGTCCTTTAGAGATACTCAGGAGGGTAGTCTAATGATAGAATCTAGGCTTGGAAAAGTCAGATTAGAATCTAGGCTCGGGAGAGTCAGATTAGAACCACATAATCAAGAGATAGAAGCTTAGGAATAAGTTTTGTTTGTTATTAATGCATCACATGCACCCTAAAGATAGGATATGATTGTATGCAGTCACCTTGTACTTGTGTGCATCTTTCATCATCGCATAGGCAAGAAGTAGAGACTTAGGAATAAGCTTTATAGACATCATCGCATACATCACATGCGTCCTAAAACTAGGAGCTATCGCATTTGCATTGGAAAATGAATTGTTGTCGCATAAGTGTAGCATGATCGCATAGATTGAACACAATCTCAGGAAATGCTAGCTAAAGACCTTCTCAACCTGTTCTTCTGCATACTCATTGTATCTCTCGCATTATTAGCTCTTTTCTCAATTTTGCCGCATAAACTGTATACTTTAAACAACACATCAACCAACGCATTGATTTATTTGTTATTGCAAAGTAATCGAAAATTATCATCGCATACTGTTCCTTAGTCCATGTGTTCGACCCTGGGCTTACTAGGCAACTTAGTAGGGTTTATACTTGGATCTTGCTAAGAAAACTTGCATGCACAATGCATATTCTACCATCGCATTCTACACCATTATTTCATTGCATTAACAACACGCATCATTTAGTCACTGCCATTGGTCTCCTTGTGAGACTATCTCTCATAAAGAAGCTTAACATTTAACTTAAAACATCTCTTTCTAGTTCAACGCATACCTTCTTATGTGTTCAACACTTAGAAAAATCTTTAAATACTAAGGGTGAACCATGCAGCCATCAAGCATTACCCACGCGTCATCATATGTCTTAGGTGCTCAACTAGTCGGACACCAATGCCCACTTATCGCAACCTTGCGTTCACGACCTCAAGCTCAAGCCGTACACCTTTGTGCCATTCAACACACCCTCGCGCACAGCCCAGCACATGCCTTGCGCACAACCAACTCCTCATGCGCACCTACAACCTGCCTGGGTTGTGTTGCCTATTTGCTCAACGGTTGCAGCTATCTGCTTATTCAAACCAACATTTCAAATTCATCTTTGATCTCGAATAACTTTTAATTCAGGCCTTATCTTGGAAAACTTCCTTCTACAAATTTGTTTTAAAATGTCTTAACTTGCTTATCTTAGAATTTGAGCTGAACTCCTCTTGGTTTGTCCCAAAAACTCCAATCTTCACCACTGGCCCAGATTCAATGGAGAGCCTGACCTTCTTGGAGGAAACTTCATATTTCCCTTGTTTCCTTAAAAATTCTCTTCCGACAGCCCAGAAGCTTCAAATACACTCTTTAAGCTTTCAAATGACTCTAGAATATTTCTTCTACCACAAGTAAAATGCTCAAATCGAGCTCTTAAATAGGGCTTTCTTTTATACTAAAGACTGCATGCCCACAATTCATCCTTAGGTTGCCAACTCGCCCACTAAGTGGGTTTAATTCTCCAAACCTTGACAGCTGGCTCACCTAAGTCGATGTTAACTTATGATCACCCCTTAAACCAACGCATGGCTCATCATCATCTTACCAATGCAAGGCACACCCCGCGCACGCATCTACTTGGTCAACGTATGCCTCAACGCGTCTTGCACCCATCGCCTTGTCCAAGGTCATCGCTTGGCTTTCCTTGCTTGCAGCCCTTGCCTAGCCAACGTATAGTCAGCCACATGTTTAAGGCCTTCTTGTTCTGTCGCGCGCATCCTTTCCCAACTAACCTCTCATGAGGCTTGGCCTACGCATAACTCATGCCCAACACATGGCACACTTTCGGCCAACACTTAGTCCCCTACTCCATACCTCACACCTATCATGCACCCATCTAACCTCCTTGAAACATAGCTGTCGCATACCTTTCAATGCATCAAGACCTTCAATGCAAGACTTCCACATTTAGCCAAAATTTTCTTATTAAGTGCCCACACACCTTGCTACCCGAGGTCATCATCCTCAATACTTAGAACATTTTCTCCTTCTTTAACCACCCTCAACTTTTTCCTACAAATATATTATTAACTTATACTTAATTTTACTTAACATACTTAAATATGGAATATAGGGTTCGAGGTTTACAACTTGAATCTAGATTTTGAAATCTAAGGGCTAAGTTGGCATCTTACCATGATTGCAAGGGACCAAATAGATAACTTACCCTACAATTCTTTTACCTTTTGATCATCTAGACATATTAACTTTTAGCGAATACCCATCTCTTTAAAGTATCTTCCTTCCACAGTATAAACTTACACAATATCTTTCTTAGGATATTTTATACAATTTTTATCCCTAAGCATGAGCAGTACAAATTCTTAGTGAGACATTAATCTACTTAAAACATAGTTGGGAGTAATATTAAAATAGTCGAAATCATTATATATATACTCAAAATTACTTTTATAAATATTTTTGATTATTTAAAATAATTCTATACAAAAAATATATTTAAAAATATAAATAAAAGCCGAAAGTGATTTTTAAATATTAAAAAAAAAGAAGTAAGTTTAATCTTTTCAAAATTAGTTGAAAATATATCTTTACCTAATTGTGAGATGTTTTGCCAAGAGAGTTAAAGAGAGTTCTTTGATACCACTTAATTGTTATCCTTTTTGTCCCTTTGGTTTTAATTGTGGGATGTCAAGTTGCCCAAAAATGTGTGGGGGCATTCTTTGATTGCCTCCTTGCTGTTGTCCTATTTGTCCTTGCTTTCTTTGACATTTCTCTACCAATGGGACTTTAGGAGAAGTTTTTGTGGGCTATTTTTACTTTCTTTTTAAAGAAAGCTATTTCTCAACCTTTCTGCTTCATGTGACTCTGATTGAGCAATCAATATACGATAAGGGAATAATAATTTTTTAGGTCTCGTTTAATAATCATTTTATTTTTTATTTTTTGATTTTTGAAAATTAAGTCTATTTTCTTCTCATTTTTCACGATGATTTGTATAATGGTTGAATTCTTAGTCAAATTTCAAAAACAAAAACTACTTTTTAGAAACTATTTTTTTTTTAGTTTTCAAAGTTTGACTTGGTTTTTTAAACTATCGGTAAATAGTAGTTAACAAAGGAAGAAATTTGGAGGGGAAAGTGGTGTCTATAGGTTTAATTTATAAAAACAAAAAATAAAAAACTCAATGGTTACCAAACGAATCCTAGTTAATCTGGATTCGGATTTTGAAAATTGTTTTAAGATTTTGTGTTTTAAAAGTGCAAGTTTTGAAGTCAACATTTTTATATTATCAGTATATCTAGATTTTAAATTTAAAATTTTAAAATATAGAATTATATGAAAAAGAAAGTTGACAAATATAGTATTTATGTTGTAAAACTCATTTCATTTTTTTTATCTCAAATTAAAATATGCATTGTGAAATGTATTATACAAATTATATGAAACGAAATAATAATTATAATTTGTTTTTAACATAAAACATGTTCACAATTTAATTAATAATAATTTATATTTAACAAATATTTAATGGGTAATTAGAACTAGGTTTAAATAAATATATTTCGAACAATTAATTAATTAGAATATAATTAATGAATATATTACCAAACATAAATCTGTAGACATGAAATGCAATTAAATACATTGTTTTTATATTTCTGTATTTAGACTACAATTAAAAATTATCACCTTCTGTCTGTTCCCTAAGGCAACTTTTACTTTACTTCTTGTTCAATAATATGTCTTTTTCTTTATTATATTTGTTTTGTTGAGATGGTACAAAGAAACCATGGAGTTGATAATTTAGATTTTTTTTTATGTTTTCAGATTTACTGATTTCAATAAATATGTGTTTGACATATAATCCGAATTTTATTTTTGAAAACTGTTTTTAGATTTTGTGATTCATATGCATATTTTGAAAATAAATTTTTCATGTTTTCATTTTATCTAGATTTTGAATTTTAAAACATTGAATTATAGTAAATAAAGATATAGATATTTAGGAATATAGAATATCATGATATAAATCCAATTCATTTTTTTAAAAAATTAAAACATGTATTATAAATCATATAATATTACAAATAATAATTATACATTTTTATAAATATAAAATATATTTTTAAATAAATTAATAATAGTTTATTGTCAACTAATATTTAGTGAGTAACTACAACTAGCTGATTTATAAATAGACTACTTGCAAAAGGGCAAAATAGGTTAAGAGTAATTAAGTCTGTAGCCCAAACTTCTTGTATTTGCAAAAATGGTAAAATTTCAAGTTATTGAAAGAAAATGTCCCAAATACCCCCACTGTTCAGTTTCCTAATTTGTAGGGTTAAAATGGCAGTTGTAAGATTACCAAAAATAGCAAAGTTGTTTCAGCCCAAACATTAAGAACAAGTCCAAAATATCTTCACTAAAAACATGCCTCAAGTTGTCTTTCTAACCGAAAAAAAAAAAAAAAAAAAAAAAAAAACACCTTGTTTACTTCCTAATATACCCTTATATACGGTTGATATACTTAAAAATGATATACGTATTTTAAATAAAATAATGAAAGATTGCTTTTTAAGTTACTATGGATATATTTTGAATATGAGTAAAATAAATATTTATTAATTTTTGATATACTATTCATATATACTTGAATCATCAATAAAATGAAGCACAAATATTTTACTTCAAAGTAATGTTACTAATTGATGTTAATTTGATCTAATATTGAAATACTGCTAATGCATCTGATATACCAATAAAATGGTCATGTTGATTTTGTTGTAACATACTATTCATATTCCTGAAAATTTTTTATATTTGATAAACTGCTGATATACTAATGACTTGAAAATTGTTTGACATATGATCTACTATTGATATGCTTGAATGTTGATTGTTATGTGATACACTTCTGACATTCTATTGATTTTCTTGAATGTTGTTTTTTTTATATGTACTAATATAAAATTGATATACTTAAAAGTTGATTGATATGTGATATACTACTGATATATTATTGATATTCTTGAAGGTTGCTTGATAAGTACTAATATACTGTTGATTGACTTGAAAGTTGTTTGATATCTGATACTCTATTGATATATTTGAAAATTGATTAGTATATAATATACCGTAAATTTACTTGTTAGTTGTTTGTTATCTTATTCATATATAGTGTTGGTATATCAGTTATATTAACTCTACTTATTAAAAGTTTATTGGTTGATATATATCTTTGGCTTATTAGTTGAATGATGATAAATCTAAAATGAAGTATATTAGCACAGTTAATCAAATATGTAAAGTCTCCACGATGCACTACTCTGATATACCACATGTATATTATATTATTAAACATCAGTGATTAAAGATTATTATGGAGTATAAATAGTATATCAGTAATATAATACTGGATATATTTCATTTTAGTGGTATATCTGATATACTACTATACACTTGGAATATCATATCTTTCATCAAGTATTTATTAATTGATGACTGAAACACTCGTGTCTATATATGATATACTTCTATATATTTGAAATATCATGCTTATAAAATGAAACATGCATACTTTATTAATATACTCTCTTTTCATATTATCATATGTGACCAATACACTTCTACATTTTGATATTAAATTAATAAGCTTATCGATACATTTTTATATTAATATATTAACTTATTGATACACTTTGATTATGATACACATAAAAATTTATTTTGGGTTAGCTACTTTTCAAGTGAGAATGGTTAGGTTCAGTCATTCTTTTGCTGCCTTATAACAAAACATAAAATGTTACGGGTAGAACTACTGTTTATTAGCTTAATTTTCTAAAACATAAAGAAGACCCAAATAATTATCATACCGGATCTGGTTATCAGACGAGATCTAAAGTATTAAGTTTGAAAACATTTTAAAAAGTGTAATATAAATTTATTCATTGTTGTTAGATATATTTATATAATACACTTGAAATGTTGATTAAATATATTTATATAATGTCTTACTTTAAATATTTACTGATTGATGTCTAATATTCTCATATCTTATACTAAATAGTGCTAATACATTGAAGTAATTAATATCGTTGCTTATTGATGTATAATAGTATGTTAATGGACTAAAGATCTAATATGTTTGTTGATTGATATTTGATATACAGTGATTATACTCAAAAAAATTAATAAGTTTGTTGATTGATATCTGATATACTAACGATTGTACTAGAAAATTTAATATGTTTGCAGATTGATGTCTGATAGATTAATGATGTACTCTATAATTTTGATTTTATATACTAAAAAATCTAACAAGTTACTATTGATGAACTTCTAATATGTCTACAACTACAATTTTGTAATTCACATCCGAAATTTTCATCATCCCACTGATCACTATTAGAAAATAATGATTGGAAACTTAAACCTAATTATAAAATAGAACGAAAATATAAAAACGAAACAAAATAGTGATAACTTACATTGCTACGGACAAAAGACCTAAGATCATACTAATAAATGAAAAAAAAAACACACGATTAATATAAAATAATTTTGGTATATTCGTGGACTACTATTGATCTACTCTAAATTTGACAATTTTGTAATTCACATCCAAAATTTTCATCATCCCATTGACCACTATTAGAAAATAATGATTGGAAGTTTAAACATAATTACAAAATAGAACGAAACCATAAAAATGAAACAAAATAGTGATAACTTACCTTGCTACGGACAAAAAACCTAAGATTATACTAATAAATGAAAAAAACACACGATTAATATAAAATAATTTCGGTATATTCGTGGACTACTATCGATCTACTCTAAATTTGAGATATTCTTTATACATATGATATATAATTAAAATCAAATTTAAAAGTAGAAAATAGATACATTCTTCAAAACCTAAATAAAAAAAACTCCCCAAATTGAAAAAAAAAACTTTTAATTTAAAAATACAATAGTCCCCAAAATAAATAAAAAAATCGAAATAAAAGTGAATACAAAAATGAAGAAAATATGACGAAAATAGAAAAATTGTAAAATACAAAATTTTCCATGAAAAATGATGATGATTGAGACAACAGAAAATTGAAAAAGTAAAAATATGTACCTGAGAGAAGATTTGATGAAGGCAGCTCATGAGAGAAAAAAAAAATCAAAGATGAGATGTGATGAAAAAATTGAAAGTGAAAATGACGTTCGAGGAAAAGAAACAAAGAGCAAGAGAAAAAAAAATTGAAAGTGAAAATGACATTGAAATATTAAAAAAAGCAGATTTCTGTTCCTTTTTTTATATATATATTTGCAAAGTTAAATTTTTTTTGCTATAATTATAAATATACTAATTCATTCTGCTACCTAATACAAATTTTCTATTTATAAATCAATTTTATTAGGTTAACTATTCCTATGTTCTATATCTTTTCTTTAAACAAGGACCAATAAATGAAGGTCAATTATTATTTATTTAATTTAACAATGAACTTGTTTTCCATTCATAATAATTTAATTTAACACTTATGACAAAAGGTTACAAATTGCTAAAATTGTAAATAACAACAACATACATCCACTTGATACTTGCCTTCTTACTATGTAATTAATCTTGTTTATATTTCCATTAGCTATATAGAGTTAATTTCTAGAATTATAATAATCATAAAAAAAAGTGATTGAAATCGGTTTAAAACAAAAATTGTATCAATTAAGTTACATAATTCTAAATTATCTTAAAATATTTTTTAATAATCGTATGGTGCATTACAAATTATCCCTTAAATCATAGAGATTAATGATCGTTATGAACTAAATTGACCAAATTGAAGATTCAGAGACCAAATGCACCAATCCCTAAAAAATTAGATAACAAAAAGGTAATTTTCACTTTTTTTAGTCGATTATAGTTTTCCCTTTTTTTTTTTTTTTTTTTTTTTTTTTTTTTTTTTTTGACTTTCTACTTAAAAGGCCTTAATTGTAAGGCTAAATTTATCTTCTACACTCCATTTATTACATAAACAGTCCAATGGATTACAAATTTTCATTAATATTATGGTGTATTTACCGTTAAGACCCTCATCCACTCTTTACATAGAAAAACAACAAAATTAGAAAAAAAAAAAAAAAAACTAGGGTTCTCTGCCTAGGGTTTTGTGTATATATGTAACCATTTAAATTTTTTAGAAAAGAAACAATGGTTTAAATCCCTCATTTTTCCCATTTCCCCCCAAAACTTCTCACCTTTATTTCTATTCTCTTTCTCTTCTTCTTCCTCACTCTCTTTTTCTTCTTTCTTCATTTATGGCTTCTTCAAATTATAGAATCATCTTCTCCTCCTCTGAAATCAACGAGCAAAGGAGGTTACAAAGCTAGTTGAAGCTGGCCAACGAACGGACGAAGTCGAATCTGAAGTTGCAAAGATCCAAGAACGGATATCCACAATGGATATGGGTTGATCGACACCGAAACTTACCTGGGTGACACTAGAGCTAGTGGACGGCTTCAGATATGAAGTTGGAGGGCTCCATGGATGGACGAGGATATGTGAAGAGAATGATGAAGCCAAATATGAGGTTGTAGATGGATGACAGCACATATAGAAGGGTGTCCATGATGGATCTTGGTTTGGTCGCTGGATATACATGGGTATATTTGAAATAATCCATATATATTTGGAGTTTATTTCAATAATAAGACAGTCACGTGTCGATCTGGGCGCCACAGGTGGATTGGGACAAACTTAGATGGGGTATTCATGGTGGGAGGTGGTAGCGAACACACACGAATGCGCAGATGAGCAAATGGGCAGATCAGGTTAAGAACGACGTAAGTACTGGATATGAGAGGCAACATATGATGCTTCAATTTTTTAGAGCTTATATAAGATTTTTCGATATATACTGAGATATATGTATTTCTTCCTTGATTTTTTAGAGCTTTTTTAGGATTTTCAATATATATTATGATCTATGCGCAGTTTTTCTCCTTCTTCGATTTTTTAAAGCTTTGTAGGATATTCGATATATACTATGATATATGTACTTCTTAGGTGATATTTCAATGTATACTGTGATATATATCTTCAATTTTTTATTGAGACTTCCTGTTTTATGATATACACTAATATATGTTGAACATTAAGTTCTTTTGTGATTTATATACTAGTAGATAGCTTTTTTTATTTTGAAATCATGAGGTTTTAAATTGAATTTGAATCTTAATTGAGAATTAACGATTTCTGTAGGGAGCTTCTGCTAAATGTACTTGAATGGAATTTAGTCAATCTTACTGTTGTATTTCATACATTGGTTAGAATATTTACAAACATCTAAGACAAATGTTCTCAAATAATCATGAACCTAAACTATGATATATATGAGATAATAACGCAAAATATAAAAAATTTCAAACTAAAGAATGAACTATAGTAGACAAAATCAAATAAGTCAGAAGTCATATAAAAATTGCATTAGAATGATATATATATTAGACATCGAGGAAATATATTACAAGCACACAAGTGAAACCTAATTATAAGTGCATACATATCAAAACATCTCAGATATATACCAAATAAACAATGAAATATATTACATGAAAACAAATAGTACTCAAAACAAACAATGAAATATAATATATAATATAAAAAATCAAACATTAAAATGCATTTTCTCTTTCCAATTAAAATAGAAAAAATTATATTAAATGCATTTTCTCTCTTCAATTGAAGATAAGAAAAAAAATGCATTTTCTCTCACCATCTTGAAGAGAGTTCCATAAATAGGATAATATATGTAAAAATGGGGCATAAAAATAATAAAAAAATGGTAAATTTGTATAAAAATAATCTCTTTTTGTTTTTTTGAAAAAATTCAAATCCGAAGACATTTTTCAAATATATGGCCGGATGTTTTAGGTAAAAATCTATTTTTTAAAAAGAAAAAAAAAAAGAAAAGAAAAGAAAAACTTGTTTTCTGTGGTTGCTTGGGCCAAAACCATAGGGCTTATTTTTCTTACCATCGTAGGCTTTGAGGGCCTATTATCTTAGCCTTTATCTTATGGTAATGATTGTCCAAGACTTTGGCCTGATTATATAAATTTGTCCATGTCCATGTACCTAGGTCAACTTCTGCAAATATATATACAAGGGGATATAGAAGGAAAGCCTAATGAGATATAATTTATTTAAGAAAATAAAGCAAATTAACTTTAATTTCATGGGACAATTCGCCTGGTTCATAAGATCATACCCTCTATTTATCATTAGGCTAATCCATGATGGTTCACTACATTTGGAGGAATAGGTTTTTATGGGAAGTTTTGTGTCCTAAGCCCTAACCCGTATTTGAGGAACAAAGGACCAACTTTCAACTTTATTAGATTAAGACTTATTCAATATGTACCCAAATATTGTAGAACAAATTAAAAATGAAAACCTAGAAATAAAAGGATAGAAAAAAAGAGAAATTGCTCAATATTTATAGTGGTTCTACGTTCACATCTACATTCACTTTATCGGATCAGAGAGGGAGAGCCACAAATTGTAAACTGAGAAGACGATACAAGATAGAGTCAAAATATATACACTCCCAAATCACTCTACTCATGACAAAAACGTGTAAACTCAATTAGATTTTCAACCATTTACACCAAGTTGTTAGAGGCATCAAATTACCGCAATAACCCAGAAGGAGAAGAGTAAGAGGAGGATAACAATTTAAAATTGCAACGGATGCGAAGTCACTTAAAATTCACAAATATAATTCTTTTTCTAAAAGAAATAGGTTTCATTTAGTAACTATTTGATTTTTTGTTTTTGATTTTTGAACATCAACTCATTCTTAACCAAATTTAAAAAATGGAAACATATTTTTGAAAACTATTTTTTTTAGTCTTCAAAACTTGACTCGATTTTTTTTTTTTTAAAAAAAAAACATTAATAGAAATTAGATAATAAAGCAAAGAAATTTAGAAGTGAAAGAGGTGTTTATATACTTAGGATGTATTTGGAATACATTTTCAAGTGTTCAATTTAAAAAATAAGTTATTTTAAAAAAATTGAAGTATATGATAACCACTCAAAATAATTTTTAAATGTATTTTCAACAAATTTTGTCAAAAATATTTTTAAAAAATGAGATTTTTTTAAAAAAAATATATATTTTTCTCAAATTAATCCAAACAACTCCATAATTTTCAAAAATAAAAGAATCAAATAGCTACCGATCATATAAGCTTTCCAATCAATGTTGGTATTTTTCATTTTTAAAGACAATAAAAATCAAGATGATTGCAAATTTGCTTTATTTTAATGAAAACCCACGATGTAATTTTATGAAAATTGTCTAAATGCCAAAATTGTGTATAAATGTAATACAAGGTCATATATAACACTAGTGTTCGAGTAATTTTTAAAGAATATACTAGATTATTACATCAGTTTAAAACCTATAAACCTACAAGCTCAAATATATATATATATATATTCTATTTCAAGATTTTCCATTCTCAAACTTGTTGGTGTACGAAATTCTCGAAAGAAAATGTCTTGATGTATCAAGCCAGTGACATCTGTCTATGATAATAATTGTTGCTTGTCAAATATGAATGATTTGATGGGTTATTTTCACAAGTTTTTAAAGAGAGATGATAGAGTTTTAAGTGGGATTTGTACCATCAAGGAGTGAAGTATTGAGCTTTCATCTTTCATGCTTGTTGGTGCCCTTTTTGCTTTGCCTTTTTCTTCAATTCCATTATAATGTCTTTGACCCTTTTCTTTCTTGATGGATTTGTAAATACTTTCTCACCTTTGTCTCTAATAATTCAACAAAGCAAATAAGTTAAGTTTTTCTCACTCATTCAAGAACCCTTTTCATTCTTGATAAATGAAAGCTTGTGATCAATGGTTGATAAATCAATTTTGGTAGGTTTGCCAACATGGATATAACTCAACTGACAAAAAATTTGAAATTTTTTGATGTGGTCATCCAATATGGAATTGCTCCAAGTTAAGCACAGTTCTTATGACCGAGTTACCAAAAAGAAATATGCATCTTATTGGTATAGATAACCTTCAATTCTTTTAAATATTTCTTAACCATGCTTTCATATCCTCATGATCCATTTCATTCAGATGTGATCTCTCTTAAAGCTCAGGTGTTATGTGCACTCCAGCTTCTCTTGATTTGTAAGAAGTAGTTCAGGGATGAACCAAAGGTGAAAGTTAGTGGACATGTAAGCCCGAGTTTAGAAGGGAGACATGAATGAACCTAGATCACATATGAATGAGAGAGATCTTGATGAATGAACCAATCACTAAACAATCAAAATGATCAAGAAAGTAATATTATAACTAAGATGTATGAAAACACACACAATATTTCTAAACTTGCATTTCTTTTACTTAAGGACACTAGCTTTTACACTTCCACAGTAGGGATCCATCTATATCCAGAACATTGGCACAATTGATGGTCTAATTGACCACACCAGAGATAACTCTTTTTACTTCTATTCATGCATACACATTACAAGTTTATTTTATTCATAATTTTCTTTTTCTTTTCTTTTTCATCATTTTTCTCTTCTCTTATTACTTTTTTTCTTTTCATTCTAAGCAAGCAGGTCCCCTTAGTTTCACATTACAAACTATCAGACAAGATGACTCTCTAACCAGTAAAACCTTTTAGAATGACAATAAACATATGAACACCATAAATCTGCTCCTAAACCCAGAGAGTAATAGCAAACCTAAATCCTAATAATGAAACAAAAGAGAAACTAAGCAACGAAAAGGAAATAACAGAATATTTGGATAAATACTAGATATTCTAATAAAGTTTAAAGTCTCATAGTCTTAAAATAGGACTCAAACCGACCTATAACTTATAGAAAAATAAGTTATTTTAGCCTAAAATTGTAATAATCGTGATACTTTAATGAAAAATTGAAATTATAAAAAATAAAAAAAAATACACTTTTGTTCTCCCATGCGCTTAACTATTTGAATCAAGAGACTTCATGTTTAAAGATCAAAATGCTTGTTTTAATTGCAAAAAAAATGAAAGAAAGATGAGCAACCGAATCAAAACCATCCTTACATTAAGTAATCCCATGCAACTAGAGTATATTATCGCATCCTACACATTAAGCCTTAGTTGGGACCTCCAAGAAAAGCAGGTTGCTACGTGGAGAAAGAGAAGTTATCCTTCAACGTGGTTGTTGGGCTTGAGATGAGAATAATGGGTCGAAAAGAACAAACTTACTGATCTTTTGAGCTTTGACAAAACGCTAGTCCTTAATCGAATATTGGAAACCACCTTATTTCTTCACACAAACACAAAACAACGTGCTGAAAACACAATCTGTGTGATGAAGGATCTCGACCTTACACTTTGATGATTGAGATTAGAGTTTTACACCTCTGCTGGTTAAGCATTTCGAAAGACTAACTTTTCTTTTCTTTTTTGTAGAGAAAGAATGAGAGAAAAGAAAAGAGAGAACCATGGAAAGCTGCCAGAAATTGCAGAGGGCGATGAGTCTTCGGTCGTCTATGCGAAGGGAGGTAAAGCTGGAGGTCGTCTAGACGATAAAGGACAAGTCGTCTAGACGATGAAGGCTTTACTGAAGATCGTCTAGACGAAGGCGTCTAAACGATGGTTGTCTACACGATTGGGCTTGCACAAGTAAATGATCATTGGCTAAAAGCTAGACGATCGTTTGCTAAAAGCTACACGATTGGTGGGTCAGAGGTACACGATAGAAGAAGATGATCGGGAAGAAAATGAACACGATAGTTTTACGTGGTTCAACCAAGGAAGGCCTATGTCCATGGAGAAGCTGATGGGAGTTTTATTCAAGATTGCTAGAAGATAAGTTTGATCACTCGATTACAATTTTCACTCTCTCTCTTTACAATTAGTTACACAATATATTTAAAGGTAGCTTGAATTGTAACAAATTTTGTAATTGAATGAAGTTATTTTCACCTTTTTGTATAGCAGTGGTGATCATTTATATCATCATTTTGTTCATATTTTATCCTATAAACATTTGAAATTGTATTTCTTTATTTCTCTTCTAGCTTTTGTAGAACTCTAAACTTTTATATAGTTATAACATGACACTGTCTTATTCCATCTTTTTTCATCTTCCATTATACTTATTTTTGATATGAGTAACTGAATCTAATTGGTATTATGACTACTAATGTTTCGTGCGACTATAATTGGTAGCAAACAATTTAGTCTTTATTGACACGAGACAATAGACAATGTATAATTTCGTTTGGTCGATTGAGAAATGTAGTAGCTCTTCTACTTGGGAGTTGATATTGCTACTTTTAAGCTGATTCTTGTTTGGAATCTTTGTGTTCGACCTTGGATTCACCAAGTATTATTAGTTTCCTTAAGGGTTTACACTTTCATTCTTGAGGGTGTTTGTTAAGATTGTTGCATGAACGAGAAATATATCAATCGTATTTAACAAGCCAACATGGACCTTTGAATTGGAAACATGAAGTCTACCCAAACATCATAAAGATATGACTTCAATTCTTCATGGGATTGATTTTTGTTCAATATAAGAGAAGAAAATGAAGAAGACTCATAGAAACTAGCCTAGAAATTGAGGAAAAAAACCAGCTAAAGAATGTGATATAATGAGATGCCAAAACTATGAATTTATAGAAACTATCATTGCAACGTCTAGACACTATGGACAGTATCAAGTCATTGTCCATATCTTCATAAAATGATAAAATTGGAGAGCACCCATCTAACTTCCTTCAAATTTCATAGCATCGAGATGTTACAGACATCGTTGAGACACTGTTCTTTCGAATTTTTTAACTTGCGAACTTCTACAATTCCCTTGAGACACTAAATGTGGCATTGATATGCTGCCTCTTCGATTTTTTGGCTTGGACTTTTATCTTCATAACTCAATAGCTAAATTTTGGTCTAATTAGCTTCCTTTTTCATCCCCAACCTTTCAAAAGCCTCTGAGTGGTGTCAAATCACTTGATATCTACAAAATGAACAATAAAGCACGTGATAATAATAGAACCAGTCTGAATTAAGGATATTTAATAGCAGATCTAAAATGCTATCAAACACCTATAATGTGCTATTTATTACTTTATTTCATACTAATTATGTTACTCTCACGTGCATAATTGTTTATTTTGTAGAGATTGAGTAATTTGAAATAGTTTAGAGAATTTTAGAAGAATTAAGATGAAAATGGAATTAATTGGATTCAAATTAAACAACTAGATCAGGAATTAGAGAGTCAAAGCATGAAAGCTTAAGAAGGAAGTGCCTTACCCCTAAAAGGAGCATTAAACTACTGTTGTACATTGATTTCAAGCAAGAAGACCCAAAAGAAGAAACATCTCCATCTTGAATTGTAGCATCTCAACGCTATGAAAATCATTCATATTCAACATTGTGATTCACCTTCCTCAACTTTAGCAATATTGCGATGCTGGTCAAGACGGCTCAATTCTAAAATCATGCACTCAAATCCTTCCTTCTGAAGCGTCTCAACGCCAACCTTGAATTCTGAAAGCCACTCGTCTTGTCACAAATATTTCAAAATTCACAGAGATAGTGTTAAGAAACGACCTTTGGCCCTGTTAATGTTGTCAACAATCTATTAAAAGACATTATTTTGTTTAGAGCAAAACGTATTTCAACTAATTTTTTCTTAGATCTAACAATAAAGAACAATGAAGAATTTTAGCAATAGGCAAGATGCTCGATTAGAGTTTGTATTTCCTATTCAAAGGTTGGTTAATCCAATTGTAGGGTTATTAGAATTGATCTCAGTTGTATTTTTCTTTGGATGTAAGTATTCTCTAGTCCTTATTCTTAATTTATTCATAATATTGTCATATTTGATTGACTAAATGGTGATAGAATTGGCTCATATATATAATTTTTTTGTGGCTTTTCACGTAGCTCGCATAATAAATTATAGGGATTAAAGAAAATAATTGGTTTTGTAGGTATCTTGCTCTTGATTGATTTGTCTTGGTCTATCTCAAAGTGTCTAATGCTTTTATATAACTAATATGAATAGTTATCATACCCAGTTGGTTAGGTATTGAGTTTTGACTATAATAAGTAAACCGGGTTTTTTTTAATGAGAAGATTCATTTGTTTTGTATGCCTATTGATTGATTTTATAATTGGATTAAATTGTATCTTTGGTTAGAATGTTTGATAAGATTTAATTTCTCTATTGCAGTTATTTACTACTGATTGACAAGAGTTTTTCGTCAACTCTTGATCAAATAATTACGTTTCTACCTTAAATGTAGTAGTGATGATACAGGTTAAATTCACAGGAAACTGACATATTTCAAAATTAGAATGTTTATGGCTAGAAGTAATCAAAGGAGGATTTATGATTTGATTTGATTGCAACGAAAGTAAATTGCATAAAAAATAAATGAAAGTAAGAAAGTTATGATAATTATGGAAAAAGACTTAGCTTGGGTTTAATTAAAATTTTTCCTAGTACACTTAGTCATCAAATTCTCTTAACATGATTTCAATTATTTGTTTGCATTTGAAAAAATGAATTAGAGAAGCTAATTAACTAATTAGCCCAATTGAATAGATGAAACGGATGCTTATCTAAATGGCCTAATTGCATTAATATCTAGGGCAACATTGAGTTTGAATATTTAAAAAGAAAAATCATGATTAAACATTCAATCGATTTCCTTCTAGGTTGATTAGAGCAATGTTCATTGTCATGAACAATAATTTACTAGCTAACCTAACCTTTTACTTCTTTTAGATCTAGAAACTTAAGCAATTGTAAATCAAAAGCGGCAAATCATACAATCATATATGTTCGTTAGACAATTGCTAGATAAAACAATCATAATCTATTAAATCCAAAAAGAAGTCAACAAACAAACAAAACTAAGTACAAACCCTCACAAGTTTACATAAAAGGGAGAAAATCCTACAAATTCAAGCTAGAACGAGTACCTTAGCCCATAAATGACTTCATGATTGATGGGGACAAGCTCCCAATCATTAAAACAATCATTAAGTGAGAAAAGAATAAGAAAAATGTAGAGGAAAATGGTTTGACGGCTGGATCTTGACCTAAAAATCGAATGCTCTATTTATAGATTTCATCAGTGCTACGACATCTTGGGACATCGCTGCAGGTTGTGCTGTTTGGTATAACTTTATACTAGGATTAATGAATCAACTACCAATCGAGAACCCAATATTCACCATAAAACCTTATGATCTTACAGAAAGTCGTACTTTCTGAAAAGCGATATAATATAGATTAATTTAAGGAAATTGCTTTAGCCTTGAATAGGAAAACCAAAGTTCAATCTTAGAAAGTCTCGAGGGGTTAGAAGATTGGTACCAAGTGTATAGGGATGACCTTCTGAACATGAGGGTCTTACCCCAAGGATAAAAGAGGTTTTCGTTCCTATTATTTTCTTCTTGTTTTTCCGCATCTAATTTAGAACATCGTGTATGGATCCTGTTGGTGCTGATGTGCATGTATGACATTGTCCATCCATCAAAGTACAGAGCACCATGGCGCTACAAGCAAGCATTATGATGCTATCTTGAAAATAGGCATACTGGAAATGGCATCACATCGTAGCGCATAGCAACGTTCTAGTGCTGCCACCACTGCTCAGCTACTGAAAAATGTGCATACCCTAGTACCGCAGCACTATGCTGCATAACCTCAAGAGCATTTCATAATTTCATATCTTTTCTTTGTTAAATGTTTCCAAAGCTCAATTTTGGTTTGTTTTAGTTCCATTATAGATTTAATACTCGATTCTATCTCTCAAGTGCTCATACCTGTAAAATCACTAAATAAACATAAAACTTAGGATCAACCTCGAATAAAGTGAAGTAAGATAGTACATTTTTGGTGCATCAACTACTTATTTATTTTTCCTTTTTGAGCTCACTAAACCAACCATTCTCCCACCCCTACCCCCCTCCCCATTGTTACCTTTTTCTAAAAAAATTAATTTTGAGAACTTGATTTTCTAGTTCCTTTGGTATATCAGCTAGACTATAGCATTTCTACAAGTACTTACTATATGAAGTTGGTATTTAACTTCAATTTTCAAACTCAAGAAATAAATCATATGAAAAAATTACAAAGGTTACAAAATTTCGATAACAAAAAACGAATAGAATCTCAAGATTTTGTGAAATTCAATAGCTAGTCGAGGCAAGTTTACAACGTAGTACCTCGAATACAATCATTAGCTCTGTACAAGTTGAAAGAAGATTACAATGATCATCTCAATAAGATACAACTAGTAAATTCTGATAGAAGATCGTCCTTGAACTATCTGAATCTGAAAAAACTCTTAAATACTTGCTCTCAACTCATTAAAGAAAACGAACAGGAAAAGTCGGTGAGTTTCCTTAACACCTCCTGCAAACCGATGGCAATTGCAACAACAACATTAAGCTTGCTCTTTAATTTGTGAAAATTAGTAGCTGACAACGGTTTAGTAAGAGTATCAAGTATTAATTCAGATGTAAGAAGGTGACGAATTGTAATCTTCTGCTTGAACACCAAATCTCAGACATATTATATATCAAGTTCTACATGTTTTGTCTTAGAATGTAAAATAGGATTCACAATTAAATGTACTGCACTAAGATTGTTACACCATAAAGTAGGAGGGTGAGATAAATCAATACAAAGTCAAAAGAAAATGAATTCATACCATTTCAATGGATACCAGGGCAAGACATCTATATTTTGTTTCTGTGCTTGAACGAGATATAATCGACTACTTTCTGGAATCCCAAGTAACCAAGTTAAACCAAAGAACACACAAAAAACCAGAAGTAGATTTCATATCATCAGGATCTGATGCCCAATCAACATCAGTAAAACCATAGAGAATTAAATCATTAGTGTCTTTAAGTAATAAACCATGAGACGAAGCACCTTTCAAATAATGTAAGATATGTTTAACTAACTACCAACGGAGAGTAGTTAGTGAGTGCATGAATTGACATGCGTTGTTAATACTGTAAGAAATTTTTGGATGTGTGAGTGTAGCATATTGCAATGCACCAACTATACTTCGGTACATATGAGGATCATCAAATTTTTCACCTTGATAAGCAGACAGAATATGGCCACTAACCATAGGTGTGGCAATCAATTTTGCCTCAACCATCTTGGTACATTTTAAGAGATCTAAAATATCTTTGGACGGAGAAAGAAGCATACCTCGAGTAACAGGGTATGAAATCTCAATCCCAAGAAAATAACTAAGCTTGTCAAGATCTTCTAAAGCAAAAGTAGAATGCAGAGAATTGACTAAAGCATCTAATTCATGTGAAGAGCTGATCATGATAATAATATCATCAATATAGATTAAAATATAACAACAAGCAGTAAAGTTAACACGAAACAGAAAATAAGTATCAACTTGGGAAGTTATAAAACCAAGATGATGTAAACAAGAGCTCAATTGCTCATACTAGGAACGATGGGCCTGTTTTAATTCATAAAGGGCTTTCTTGAGATGATTCTAAGCTTGCGACTGAGAGACTCGAAAACCCGAAGGTTGGTCCATATAAACTGATGGAACGAACACATGCGCAGCAGAAGAAAAATGGATCTAAAGTACTCTAATTAGATTAATTATAAAGATAAGCATGCATGCAATCAAACAAGTAAAAGGGGAATAGAACACAACCTTTGTAGTCTTTAAATCTTCTCCAAATTAGCTCCAATCTCCTCATGAATGGTTCATAGACCACCACGAGAGTCTTCTCGACTATTCTCCGGCCTTAGAATGGGATGTTGGAATTCGGTAAATGACTAATTTGGAGAGGAAAAAGCTAAAGCTTTGAGAGAAAAAGGGATGAGATTATCGCATAATCTCATCTAAATCCATTATGGCCAAGAGATCTTCAAAAGCATTAAACACTCCCTTTTAAAGACCATTACATGCAAACATGCAACTTTGAGTTTGATGAGAATTTGACACTAAAAAATCCACTAACTCAAAAAATGGGATTTAGTGTGACAAGTGTCTTCAAATGAAAACAACACTTAACTATGCAAAAGTTGGCATTTTCCACTAATAAATATTGGATCTTTCCACTAACTTGGTCAAAGTTTGACTCTCAAAGTCCAAAGTCAACAAATTTGACTTTTTAACTTTCAAAAATAAAAAATCAATAATTTGACTTCCATTGCATTTATTATCAAGTCAACAAATTGGCTTTTAATGCAATTTTGACCAAATCCATTTAGTTTCAAAATTAATTCTAATAATCAATTTTAAAATTAAATTAATATTAAATAATTAATTAAACAATTTAATTAATTTGATACAATATTAAATCCAACACTTATCCCAATTTATTTGAATCACTATTCATAATCTTGATATTTAAATCTTATTTAAATATCTCATACTTTCTCTCTGTTTATGTTTAATTCACAATTAAACATTAGGTTAAATATATCGTATATATTTAATACTTTGCTCCAAAAATCAAATTTGAACACTTCAAATTCGTTCGTCACGTTGTTCTTGTTGGGGTTGATGCCCTAAATCTCATAAGGTCCTGTATGAACAAACATTTTTTGATTTAAAGTATATGATATTTTAT
Source organism: Benincasa hispida (assembly GCF_027475165.1). NCBI lineage: Eukaryota > Viridiplantae > Streptophyta > Magnoliopsida > Cucurbitales > Cucurbitaceae > Benincasa > Benincasa hispida. Next base: position 39,007,409 of record NC_143487.1, on the reverse strand, counting down.
TCACATTGTGTATGAAATATTTGATATTTTAGTTGCATTAACCACAAACCAATAAATAAGATCCATGGTTATCGTTGTAACTTAAACATATATGTGGAGACATACAAGTGGATCGTGTTCAAGTGATAACCTAAATGGTCTGTAGTATATGGATAAGGCTGGGTACCTTATCTTGATGACACGACGAGTATGAGCCTGCTTTGTAGGTGTTACAAATGTTGTAAAGTGATACAAATGATCTGATCTTGATCATTCGTGTATTAGACATACGAGCGGGGATATTTTATACAAAAGAGTTTGTATAAGACCGGACCATGAAAATTTTAATCTCATTATATAACGCCATTCATAATTGAGACTTTCATTTCACTAGGATGACGATAGGTAACATGACCTTAATTCTGAGTGAGTTGTGAACTTCTGCCTATGGGGGTAGTCCTTTAATTTGCATAGGTGAGAGTGGCCAGATTACCGACTTAACAAGCCTACCATTTTGGTGATTCGTCTGATTGGGGAGCTGGAAACTCAGCTACACCAGATGGAATTCACTCCTTCCCCGAAGCAGGGGTAAGTAGATAAATTTCTCCCTTAAGGGTTGATTTCGGGTCTTGAACAATGTGATACCACACCTTCTTTTGGCCCGAGAAGGATTTAGTCATAATGAGACTATGATCTATTGTTCATTAGAGGGATCAGTGGTATTTAAGGAGTTAGATGTAACTACGGGGGAAAAATGGTAATTTGGCTCAGCTGTACTTACAAGCGATTTGTGAAGGATCATCGTATTGTTGATTGGTTATATACAATGGACACAGAAATATATCTGTAGTGGGAAGAGTATAGCTATCGGTCTTTAATGGAGTGTCCGACAATTAACGGATGGTGGATAATGTGATTAAAGAATTTAATTGGTTAATCACGTACTGTTGGAGCTTCAAGCTACAGGTCCATAAGGTCCCCTTGGTAGCTCAATAGATTTAAGTTGAGAATCAGTTTTTGGGTTAATTTGAAATGTTCAAATTTATAAAAGAGAATTTGATTATATATGATATAATTAAATAAATTAAATTATATATGATATAATTGACATAATGTATATGATACATTAGAGTTTGATTGGAGGAACTAATATTTGAATATGATTCAAATATATTTTCTATGAATAAGATTCATAGCTATTAAATTTAATATGAATATAATTTATATTAAATGCCATAAAATAGAGAAAAAAAAACTATGGTTTATATATTGTATATAATGCAATATTAAAACTATAGGTTATAAATATAATATGATAAGTTAGTTATCATATTTATTTATATTTATTAATCATTTGATAATTAACTCCTTTTTCTCCATAACTACCCTTAGTGGGTAGTTATTTGGTTTTATGAAAAAAGTGGGATGAATGAAAATGTTTTTCGATTTATTCTACGAGACATTAAATTCACTATCGAGTAACTACACGATTGCTTGAGAGACTATACGATAGCATCATTATCTACACGATCAAAAAACTTGTCTATGCAATAGACTTGTTCATTTACACGATAGTGTTGTTTGTCTTATTGATTGTCTTCCTCCCCAAACTCTAAACTTTTCCTCTAACCAAAATTAGCCAGAGCCCGCAACTCTTGGATTCTCACACCAAGAATAACAAGGGGTCTAATTGGTAGTGTCTGTTTGATTCGAGGATCGAGTTACTGCTTGCTGTTTGTTCAAGGGAGTTCCCAAGTTGTTCGATGCATTCGTGAACTAGTTCGTTTGAGGGATTACTTGAAGAAGGATCCTTCAAAGGTATGCGTTGATTCATAATAGGTTTTGGACAATCCGTTTCCACTCAAAGGTTCTCTGTAAACGGAGTTCCTTCAATTGGTATCAGAGCCAGGTTGTTTCTTGATTGTCAAATTCCATTTGCTGTATTGAATTTCGTTTACAGTTTGGTGGGTTTTATGTTTCTGCAATGAGTTTAAGTGTTAAATGTTTGTGGATTTGTTGATGGACGTTTACGGGATAGTTGTCTCTGTTTAATGCTTTCGTTTTACTTTTACAAAAGATAATTGTAAGGGCCCCTGCGTTTTTGGACATAATTTTGAGTCTGTATTCTTTTTAAGTTTTTGAGTCATTCGTGAAGAAGCCTCAGATGCAAAGAGTTTCAGTTCGCTTCGATGGAGAAGACGAAACTGTTGGGATTGGTGCCTTAATTCTCCGGGAGTCTCGTAGTTTGTAAACTTTGTACACATTATTATTAATAAAATAAAAGTTATTTTATTTTCATTTACTCATATCCAATAAACAAAGATCCATGGTTATTTTATGTAAACTTAAGCATGTATATGAGATATACAAGTGGATCATGCCTTAGTAATAAACTAAATGGTATGTGGTATAAGGATAAAGAATGGATACCTCATCCTGGTGACACTACAGATAAGGTCCGCTTTGTAGAGGTTTACAAGTGTTATAAACTACTACAAATGGTTTGATCCTGACCATTCATGTGAAGACATGCCAGCGAGGTGTCTTATACAAAGAGTTTGTATAAGATCAGACCATGGGATGATTAGTCTCTGTATATAACGTCATTGATAATTGAGATTTACATCTCACTAAAATGACCATAGGTAACATAAACTTAATCCTGAGTGTTTTGGGAACTCCTGCCTATGAGGGTGGTCCTTTGATTAGTATTGGTGAGAGTTGCTAGATTGCCAACTCAACAAGCTTACCTTTTTTAGGATTTGTCTGATTGGGGAGCTGAGAACTCAGTTACACAAGATAGAATTCACCCCTTCTCCGAAGTAGGGTAAGTAGATAGATTGCTCTTTTAAGGGTTGATTTCGAGTCTTGAACATAGTGGCCACACCCTTTCTTTGGAAGAGAGGACCCAGTCATAGTAGGACTATGACTTATTGTTCATTAGAGAAATCAGTGATACTTAAGGAGTTAGATGTAACTACAGGGGCAAAACGGTAAATTAGTCTAGCTGTACTTACGAGCGATCTATGAAGGGTTATCACACTGTTGATTGGTTAATATGGACATAGAAATATATCTGTAGTGAGAAAAGTGCAACTGTCGGTCTTTAATGGAGTGTTAGGTAGTTAACGGATGGTGGATCTCATGACTAAAGAGTTTAGTCAGCTATTCATCTACTGTTGGAGCTTCAAACTACAGTTCCATAAGGTCCTCTTGGTAGCTCAATGGATTCAAGTTGAGAATAAGATTTTGGGTTGATTTGAAGTGTTCAAATTAACAAGAGGAAATTCAATTATATATGAGATAATTGGTGTGATATATGAGATACAACAAGTGGAGGAATTAATGTAAATATGATTTACATTAAGTACCATAAAATAGAAAAAGAACTATGGTTTATATGTTTCATGAGATGAAATATTAAAACTATAGGTTATAAATATAATATGATATGTTGGTTATCATATTTATTTATAATAAATTAATTATGTGATAATTAATTCTTTTTCTCTAATAACCAATTGAATGAGAGGTTATTGGAAGTTTTATGGTAATTTTGAGATAAAAGGAAAATGGTTTTCATAAATTAGAAGTTGCCTCATTCGGAAAGTACTCACAATCTAAGCTATCAAGTGAAAAAGTTTCACTAAGCGATAGCGTTGAGAAACTACATGATTAGCTAAGTGATCACTTACCTTTGACTATACGATAGTTAATCAGTTGATCGTTGCTACACGATCGAGTAGCATAGTCTATGTGATAGGCTGTTATTTACTAAACGATCGAGCACATCGTCTATACGATAGACCAGTTTCTTATCTCCCACTTGGTCGATCGTCTACTCGATCGTAGTCCTCCAGTCTCTTCCTCAAGCCAAGATCAGACAGAGCCCACAACTCTTAGATTCTCACACCGAGAATACCAAGGTAAATCATTGTGTTGGTGTCCTTACGCAGTTTGTGAATCGAGTTGGACTTGATTGGGTTCGAGGAGCTGTTGGCTATTCGTGTTGCTCGTGTGTTGTTCGTTGCGTTTGAGTGTTGCTATTATTGGATGCATTAGAGACTGATCGAGGGATTCTTGAAGAATGGTTCTTCAAAGGTATGCATCCTCTATCCCTTATATCATCTTAAAGCATGCTGTAATTTCTGTATATACATGACCTGTTAGTTTCCATTTTTAGACTGTAATGGTTAGTGTTCAATTCGAATGGAATTTGGAACGATCCTTTCTGCTGCTCATGGAAATCCTCATGTTTGATCTTCTTCAATTGGTATCAGAGCCAGGTTCTTCTATATTCTAAATACCATTTCTACATTGAACTACTTTCATAGTTGTGGTGGGTTTTAAGGTTTCTGCCTTGCGTTTAAGAGCTAAATATGTTTGTAGATGTGTTGATGAATGTTTACGGGATGGTTGTCTTTGTTTAAAGCTTTCTTTACGTTTACAAAGTGTTAATTTGTAAGGGCCCCTGCGTTTTTGGGCATATTTAACAAGCAATCGAGTATGTATTCAAAGTGTTTGAAGTTTGTTTGAGTCGTTCATGATGAATTTTCAATGCATGAAGATGCAATTCTTATCGAGGAAGAAAACCAACGGTTTGTTGTATCGTATAGCCTAAGGTAAACGATTATTGAGATTTGGCTAAACGATCAGGTAGAAATGTTGTACCCATCGTGTAGTATTTACTAAATGATCGTAATTCCAAACGATGGGGTAAAGAGTTTACTCTCTCGTATAGTGTTGGTTGCTCGATCGCGTGGATGCTAGAGGTAAACGATCGTATAAAGCATTTGACGCTCATCGTTTAATAAAAGGTGCGCGCACTAAACGGTCGTGTAGTTCAGCATGCCTCATCGCATTGTCACTGACTACCCCATCACCAGGTATACAATACCTTGACGGTTGTTCAACGATCGTTTAGACGATTATTGATAACTTGTAGAAATACAAGTTATTGTGGCTCAAAAGTTGAAACAATTAGGGTCTTTAATGATAAAATCTCATCATTTATAGAGAAAACGCATGGAACTCGAACACTCTCAAACTCATGCAAAAGAATGTTTATTGTTAAAATACTACGACACTAATGCATGATATTGCAAGATCTCAACAAATATTCTAAGTGTTGTAGGCAAAGTCTAACGCATGGGGCATGCGTCGAAGGAATTCAATGCAGGGAAGATTCATTGATTGAGGCTGTTTGTGTCAAATCACCACTTGCCAGCATGGGCATCTAGAGCGGGCGACGTCTGAAAAGAATCTGAGTGTAAAGCGGCTGACCAGGGTATGGAATTTATTGCTGCCCATCATCAAGTTGGAGAAGACCGATGCCTATAAATAGAAGAAATCCCACCAGATGAACGAATCTTGGATCTTAGACCATTTACCTCATTGCATAATTATAAAATTTTAAGACCGCCAATCCGAGGAAATAGAATCGAATAATCTACCTGATTTTTGCTAGAGTTGTGCTGTGGTGACGAGAAGAACAAGAGGGAAGAAAACTGAGCTCGAGAGAGACATTTCTTCCAATTCTTCCATAAGTGGTTGTACACGAACTAGAATTGAGCCAAAGGGGACAAGAGATTATACTCTGTGGCTTGACTCCTTTCATTTCATCCTACTTACCATTTTCATCTTCTTAGTTGATTAAGTGTTGGTTTTGTAAAGATAATCAGTTTCTTTATAAATTCACATATTTGATCTATTATACTTTGCCACTCTTTATTTCTTGTTTATGTAGGATGCATCTATAACTTCATGCAAAATTCCATTTTGAAATGCTTAAACCATCTAAATTAATTAGTAAAAGTAGCTTTAGCTTAAATTATTCGAGAGAATAAGTAAGTCAGCATCAAGTTAAAAATGCTTAGTATATCTAGAAATAGACGCACTAGTGTTTTATTGCATCCTGTGATTGACGCATACATCCTAGAGATAGGTATTGTATGATATTCGCATTGAGAAGTGTCGAATAGAGTCTTAACGCATAAACGGGGATAAACAAGTCATCTCATTCACATTATATTCTTGTTCGTGTACATTTAACTTAGATCGACGCATATCACCTGCATCAAACTCCATTTTTCACACGACCCCTTATCCTTTACTTGACCCTTTTGTATCTTCTTGCACACACACAGCAGCTTAGTGTAAATAAATAATTTCTACATTTACTTAGGATATTTCTACAACAGTTACAACGTAAGGCCTGCGTTAGCTTTAATCTGAATCCCTGAGTTCGACCCTAGACTTACCAGGAAACTAAGTTGGATTTATACTTGGATCTGAGTCAGGAAAACTTGAACGTCTATAGAGGAGTGTCATGCATCCAGTTGCACATCACTAACGCATCAACACGTCACTAACGCGTCATAAACACATAAATGCATCATTCATTTTTATACTTTTCCAATTACTTTATACAATGCACTCCTAAGCTCGAATCACAAAATCAACGAACAAGTTTTTGGCTTCGTTGCTGGGGATTCAGTAACAAAACTAACCAGAGATTTTGCTTGTATCTTTTGTAGGAAAACTGCAGCTGAGGGAGTATTATGAGCTAATCTGAAGCTTGTAAACATTTATGAGTAGGGAAAGCACCCCTGAACTTGTATACGACCTCGAAGTTGAAAGGACCTTTCGACAAAGAAATCGATCTAATCGTCGCCGTAGGTTAAGGAAACAACTACTCAGACAATAAACCAGGCAACAACAAATGGCGGATGAACAAGTGAATCATAACTTAGCTCAACAGCTAGCCCACACTGCGCAAAATCCTATCATAATGGCAAATAGTAGTACGCGTCCCATGCGGGAGTATGCGTTTCTTGGGTTGTATGATTTCTCACCAAGGATCATATATCCAACGCCAGATGGGACAAGATTTGAGATGAAATCTGTGATGTTACAAATGCTCTAATCAGCTGGACAATTTGGGGGTGCTCGAAGAGAAGACGGTCATGCCCACATGAAATGTGTCCTAGAGACATGTAACTTGTTTGTGATTCCTGGAATCACTCTAGAAGCTATCAGGCTATCTTTATTCCCATATTCTCTGCGTGACAACGCAAAGTAATGGGTAAGTTCTTTGGAGCCTGGAGAGATCACGACCTGGGAAAAGTTGGTGGAGAAATTCATGTAGAAATACTTCCCACCCACCACAAACGCAAGGAGGCGAAGAGAGATCATGAACTTCGAGCAGGAAGAAGTTGAAACCTTGAGTGCCGCATGGGAGCGCTTTAAAGGATTAGTCAAGAATTGCCCCAATCATGGACTACCGTTAACCATCCAGATGGAGACTTTCTATGGCGGATTAAACAGAGCATCTCAAATGGCAGCCGACGCAACTACAGCTGGTGGTATCATGGACAAATCTTATAATGAAGCTAAGGAAATACTGGACCACATAGCCAAGCATAATATAGAATGGGTGGATGACACTTACGACGCAAGAGCAGAAAGGAAGAGGCGATCTCAGAATGTGAATTCTATTGACTCTAACGCAATAGCCACGCTCTTTGCACAAGTGGCTACTATCATAAACCTTTTGTAGAATATGTCACTGGGGAACGCATCAAATTTAAAAAAGTTAAATCATGTAGAAACATTCGTATAGCTCATGGTTAGCTGTGTGGGCTGTGGAGATCCCCATTCTTACTCTGATAGCCCACAAAATCCGTAATCGGTATGCTTTATTAAAAATAACCCATTCTCAAACACATATAATCTCGGATGGAGGAACCATCCAAATTTCTCTTGGGTAGGTAATCAACAAGAGCCACACCACTCAGGAGTAAACCAGCAGCAAAGGCAAGGACCGCCGCTTGGATTCTAGCCAACACAATAGCCATACCAACAATCCTTTAATAGAGGAAGTCATGCATCGAGTTCAACATCTTCGCTTGAAAACCTCTTAAAGAAGTATATTGCCCAGAACAATGCATTGCTAAAAAGCCAGGCGTCTTCCATCAGAACTCTAGAGATACAGGTGGGGTAGATTGCAAGTGAGTTGAAGAATCGACAGTCAGGAGTCTTGCCCAGCAATACGGAAACCCCAGGGAATAACCACGGAGTAGTAGAGTTGATGCGGGAGGATGACACAAATACGTTCAAGGTAAATGGACAAGGAGTGAAACCCTACTTTGAAGATGGTGTAGAATGACAGAAGTCATCCCTCAAATTACGCAAAGCCAACTGAGGCTTGCGTCGAAGCATCCCTGTGTTCACATCGACACATATACCAGGGACGCTTCTTCAACCTTCATTTCTTTTGCATTACGTATTTTATGACTGCGTTTGTGTTTACTCTGATTTTTTGCTTATCTTTGCGTTATGTTTTAAGTTGATTGATGATTGTTATCACTTTCCTATTTAAGAGGTTTATTTAATTTAAATAAAAAAAAAATTGTGTACAACCGGAAAAAGCTTAGGATGGTAATAAAACTGATGCGTTGGACTTAAGCCAACGCATGGCCCAAACCGAAAGGACGCATCTCGAAAACACAAAACACTCGATTGCCTAGAAACCCTAGGTACATCCTTTCGTCTACTTAATAAATGAGGATGTTAGGCGCCACCTAACGTCACCACATCCTTTTCCCCCGACCTATAAAACGCAAACCTTCGAAATCTCTTATTCTTCCACCTTTTTCAATTTTAATTCGAAAACAATCCTAGCTCCTGAAACCTTACCTCCCTTCAATCAAGTCCATTACTCCGGTCAGCCTTCAGCAACAATGTCTTCAGGATCTGACAGCCAAAACCAGTCACTAAGCTATGAAGGCGTATCACCGGTAAGTTCCTTCTCATCTTCTTCTGCTTCAATGTCGCCCCCTCCAAACCCTCGTCGAACCTCGAAAACTCCCTTTCTGACCAAGCCTTCGCACGACAGGCCTTCCTTCATATCCCAACGACCATCTCGATCGAAACCCATCGAAACCACCACAAATTCGAAATCCTCTAAAACCCACCAAAAACCCAAAATCGCTGCAAAACCTAAACCAAAAACTCCCACCAAACCAAGGCGGCAGCGCCCTTCTTCCTCTACAGCTGCCGAGAAACCCTATACAAAGCCCGCCCTACCACCATTTATTCCAAATATTATGCCGGTGGATGCAACATATGACCCTATTCCCGCTCATCTCTACACCGCACCATCGCCCGCAGTGCGTCCACTTCCCTCATTTTCCATCCAACCCTTAGCCACCATTTACTCCATTGAAGCAGAAGAAGCTAGCCAACCCCTTCAACTGCCTTCACCCATTGTCATTTCATCTCTTTGGTCGCTGCATACCCCATCCGACATCTCGCCAATCACTCCTCTCAGGCCCAGCTCTAATAGTCCTGCGTCAGAGCAAAATAGCGCAGAACTTGTGGAATTGGCTAGAAGAGACGAGCAAGAAATTTTTAGAGTGATTTTGGCAAGTTTAAATCAGGGCCAAGTAGAAGAGGAACAAGTGATGCGTCCTGACCCTACCGACGCATCAATTGAAATTGATGAAGCGAAGCGTTATGCAATGATGTTTGAAGCAGAGTTGGAAGAAGAATAAGAGGGAGAAAGGGAAATTGGCCCGGACGCGTCGCAACCTCGCCAATCTAATGTGGATGAAGGGCTATCGAAAGAAAAGAGAGTGATGAGGAAAAGGAAATTAATTGTGGAGGATGAAGAAGAGCAGTTCGCATATGGTCCTGAGGATGTAACGCATGAAAGCTGCTCAAGGTCTAGAGTGTTTGAAAAGGAATTGGAGCAATACCAGCCCGCACAACAGGGGCGAAGGAAGTCGGCCCTCCAAAAAGAGTTGGAAAATGGATTAAGGGAGCTGGCGCGGGAAGCTAAAGCACACGAAGCGGGTAAATGCAAGGTAACTGACACGTTACTTAAACAAACCAAAAGGAGGAAGCACCAATTTAGTGACATCCTTGTCGAGAAGGGCTTCTTCCCTGAACATAACCCATTATCGCCATATATAACTGAAAATTTGGATGCAATGGGCTGGGTTCAACTATGCGTTGGGCATACGAGGATTTGACCCAACCTTGTCTACCAATTTTATAACAGTGAGTTTGATATGAAGAGAAATACGACGTTCGTTGATGGTGTTTTGGTGCGCTTTTTAGCTGAAAAAATCAATGAAGTGTTCAATATTGCAAGTAACTTGGATGCAGAGGGAAACTACATCTTGGAACATCCAACTCCAAGCCAAATAAAAGATGCGTTAGGAGTAGTGGCCAAACCTAGAAGCACATGGCAAACATCAAGAAATGGAGTAAAGATCTTAGCTTCCAGGAATCTGAAACCAGACGCAAACTTATGGTATTATTTAATTAAGAAAAGCATCATGCCTACAACGCATGATGAAACATTATCAAGAGAACGTGTCCTGGCCACTTACTGCATCATGCAGCGCAGTTCTCTAGACATAGGGAGGATAATAAGGGACAAGATCAAAGCTATTAAAGCAAAACCACGAGGACAACTCTATTTCCCTTGGCTGATCAGTGCGCTGTGTGAACGCGGGGCATCCCTCTAGGGGATGATTAGGAGGAAATTGATGGTCTAATGGATATCAAGTTGATCAGGCGTCTGCTTCACGGTTCGCCCCACCAGCTTGCCCTACCTCGGAAGGACGCGGTAGCCAGACCTCGACCCTTCCAACGCGCTCCCAAAATAAGATGCATCTGGGTGATTGAACACATGATGAAGCTTCGAAAAATGAAGATTACGAAGCGGAGCATCTACTGATGAAGAAGCGCGGCCAAACTTAAACATACCACCCCCAAAATCACCTTTTGGCCCCGTAAGAAAGGATTCTTGATCCAACGCAGCACGAGACTACCAATTTAGATCAAAAAATCCCTAGTCCCCTTCCTTTTCCCTTACCAGCTCCAATTCCAACTTTTGTACCTCATTCAATTATTTTTGAACCAACTGGGTTAGGGTCAAGCAACGCAGGAAATATTGAAGACCCAGTTGAAAGAACTGAAGAGCCAACACCGCCACACCCACACATTGATATTGACGAGTTGAAAACTTTCATTAGTGATCAACTCAGACCATTGAAACTTAAATTGGCATACAACAAAATAGGGTTCTAAGGGATTACATACAGCAGCAAACAAGAAGAATGCAGGACCAGTTTGTCTACACAATACAATATATTAATCAGGTCCTGGTTGGAATGTTTGCCTTGCCACTGCTACCTGCTCACCTAAGGAACCCTCTGCGCTTTATGGATGAAGACCCTGCCGAAGAACGCAGGGATGACGCGCCAGCACAATAAATTTGGGGGTGTTAGCTACTTTGTTTTATTTATTAATCTTTTGTATTTGTTTGATATGTTTGTTTATTCCATTACTGAGTTATCCAATGAAATGAATGAAATTTCTATCATTTTTCATCCTTGCGGTTGTCCTTAGCATACCTTTTTGTTCTTTAGCTATTTTCTCTTCTTGTGCGTTGTTTTACCTCAATGATAATATGAAATTTACAAGTACAGAGTATGCATTAGGAAAATAAACAAACCTGAACTTTTCTAAAAAGTCTACATGTTTTCTTTCTAATGCATGCAAGGTTTAAATTAAAACTCCTTTCGAAACTCTCAAAGCCTTTTCAAAATTTTGTTTATCTTTTAGCAATGAGGATTTAGCTGATCTCCAAAATTTGGGGTGAGGGAAATCCAAGTTAAGACACACTAATCGAGTACATCAAAAAGAAAGGAAACAAAATAGAAAGATGTTAAACACAAACTCCTCTATCGTTACTCTAAAAGAAAACCTCAAATTGGCATGAGTTAAAAATTGGAACATGCACTTAGCCGTAGTTGGATGCTCGCATGACACCCGTGGGGGCAAGCCAAAACGAAGTTAAGTCTCCTAGACCAATGTGTCCCAAAACTCCTTTATCTAGTTTAAAGAAGTTGTATCTTGAAACGCATGTATGCTAGATATGAGTTTAGTTGTGAAAGCTCTCATCCGTAGTTGGATGCTCGCATGACACCCATGGGTGAAAGCCAAAATGAAAGTGGGATATTTGGAACAACGCATGGGTAACTGAAAATTTATACTTTTTCTTTTAACCAACATTTATTTTAAAAGCATCTAATGCATTACTGGTATAGAAAAAACGAGAATGTTTTGAGAAACGAAAGGAGTTATTGACAAAAAGCTTGCTGCACCTGAAATAAAACATTCTTCCTTTTAGAAAAGAATCAACCTGCGTTATATTTTTCAAACTCTAGTCTCAAGCTTATAAGTGAATATGATGAGAGGTGGACCCTGCACACTAAAGACAATGGAGATAACAAAGAATTATTTGTGGAATGCTCGAGGACAAGTATTGTTCAAATTTGGGGGTGTGATAACTTGTTGAAATACAAGATATTATGGCTCAAAAGTTGGAACAATTAGGGTCTTTAATGATAAAATCTCATCATTTTTAGAGAGAACGCATGGAATTACTCGAATACTCTCAAACTCATGCAAAAGAATGTTTATTGCTAAAATACTGCGACATTAACGCATGATATTGTAGGTTCTCGACAAATATTCTAAGTGTTGCAGACAAAGTCTAACGCATGGGGCATGCGTCGGAGATTGAACTCTGTGGCTTGACTCCTTTCATTTCATCCTACTTACCGTTTTCATCTTCTCAGCTGATTAAGTGTTGGTTTTGTAAAGATAATCAGTTTCTTTATAAATTCACATATTTGATCTATCATACTTTGCCACTATTTATTTCTTGTTTATGTCGGATGCATCTATAACTTCATGCAAAATTCCATTTCGAAATGCTTAAACCAACTAAATCAATTGGTAAAAGAAACTTTAGCTTAAATTATTCGAGAGAATAAGTAAGCCAGCATCAAGTTAGAAATGCTTAGTATATCTAGAGATAGACGCACTGGTGTGTTTATTGCATCCCCTGATTGACGCATACATCCTAGAGATAGGTATTGTATGATATTCGCATTGAGAAGTGCCAAATAGAGTCTAACGCATAAACGGAGATAAACAAGTCATCTCATTCACATCATATTCTTGTTCATGTACATCTAATTTAGATCGACGCATATCACTTGCATCAAACTCCATTTTTCACACAACCCCTTATCCTCTACTTGACCCTTTTGTATCTTCTTGCACACACACAACAACTTAGTGTAAATAACCCATTTCTAAATTTACTTAGGATATTTCTACAACAGTTACAATGCAAGGTTTGCGTTAGTTTTAATCTAAATCCCTGAGTTCGTGTCTGGACTTACCAGAAAACTGAGTTGGATTTATACTTGGATCTGAGTCAGGAAAACTTGAACGTCTATAGAGGAGTGTCATGCATCCTATTGCACATCACTAACGCGTCATAAACGCATCAACACATCATTCATATTTACAGTTTTCCAATTACTTTATACAATACACTTCTAAGCTCGAATCACGAAATCAACGAACAAATATGCTTCACCGCATCGTTGTCATTTAATTGATCATGTAAGGCTTGCATTGCACGATGCGCACTGCATGATTGCATGACCTCATGCTTCATCGCATAGTCAAAGGTACATGATCATTGCTAAACGATCGTTTATGCTCATACAACATTGCTAAATGATTGAGTAAAGAGTTTACTCTCTCGTGTAAGCGATCACAAGGATTTGGTACACGATTAAGGAGACGCATTTCTTCGCCCAGACGGTTCAAGACCCAATTTGCTTGTTTGAACCGAAGACTCATTGTGCTTTATAATAGTTAGCTTTGTTTTTTTTTCTTTTTTTTTGAGGATTTGAGGCTAATTATCCCGGTTCATCAACTTTTATTTAATGTACATTAGATGTATGTTGGTTTATATGCCAAAGTGTATGACATATAGATTTAAAACCCATCTTAGGTTATGCATTTTATTTATGCACCATATATTATAAGTGTTATAATATAGTTTTTGGCATGATGAAATTACAAGAAAGCATGCGCATGCATCATGAAATATAAGAGTTATATTTATGCATGCATTAAGCATATTCATGCATCATCTTTATATTATTAGAGTTATAGTATAAGGGTGTATGGAAGCATGTATGCTTGGTTCGTTGCTTTGTTATATAAGTGTTATATAAAAGTAGCAATGAATGAACAATGCATGGAGCATGATACTTAAGCTTATTTATACGAGTTATGAATGCCTTGTATATGTAACATCGCATTGTGGATGTTTTTGGTTGTTTCCAGTTATAAGCATTATAATGAAAATTAGAACTAAAATCGATAAGAAAGAGTTGCATGCGGACTTAGGAGAACTCATGTTTTAAAAGATGAATTAGATAGATTTTCTACCAGCATGCAATAGTTGATCAAAGACTTCGTTAAAGAGTTTAATGGATGATGATCAAAAGTTGTTCTACTTTCCAAAGTAAATGTTACTTTTGGGAAAACCTAAAAAGTCACTTAGTTAAAACCCTTAGTCGTGTTTTTTCTAAGTAAACTAAACCCTAGGTTATAAAATACTCACTAGAAGGAAGAGATATATATGATATGTCAATGATTCCATTCACGTTTCTCCCTGAATGTTCACATTGTGAGATTCATGCTTGGTCTCGTGGTGGCCTGAGAGCAACCCCTTTCAGATGGTGTTTGCATGAGTCAATATCAAGGTGGATGGAGAGAGTATTCATAGTAAGTGGGTGAAGGATGTGTGTCAACATGTCCTGTTATCTCCTTCATTGGTTCGCACCGTGAGATCTTCTTGTATTGCCTTGTGACGCCCTGAGAGCGTCCCCCTCCGGATGGCTTTTGTGTAGTTGGTCAATATCAAGGTGAACTCCAGAAATGGATAGGATCACTTTAGTTTTTGCCCCAATCGAATTTTTTCCCTTCGGATTGGTTGCTTGGGGCGAAACTCTAGAATCTAAAATGAAGGGTCCACTTATGGGAAATTATTAAGCAAGTTAATGATTTCTTGACCAAATCAATGATGGCTAGTCGGTATAGGAACAAGAGTTGTTTTGATATTAATGGCTGATTGAGAATGTCTCAATTCAAAGGAGGGAAAAATTGACTACCCTTCGGTGGCTTTTTGTTTTAAACCTTTAAAGCGTCATTAAGAAACTAGATGTCACACGGGGTTCATTTCAATTTTTCTAAACCGTATTGGATGTTATTTCAACTAGTATTTGCTAAATTCTAATGTAGATTAATGTGTTTGTTTTTTTGGCAACATGAATGATTTTCCATTAGTTGCCTCTAATTTGACCGATTTCATACATTGGAAAGAGTCCGTTAAAACATATTCCGTGGTAAACGACCTCGAGTTTGTCATGGTTGAGGAGTGTCCTCAAGTCCCAACCCTTGATGCACCACGAAATGTTCGTAATGCATATGAGGTGTGGATGAAGGCTAACTTCAAATTTTTCTAGCATACATGATGCATTAGCCAAAAGGGTTGAGAATATGGTCATTGCACAGTAGATCATGGACTCGTTGCAAGAATTGTTTGAATGTCAGTTCCCAAGATAACCTCTGGTCTTTCTTGAATTTCAAGGAAGTAAAAGAGAAAGCAAGTGTTGCTGACTCTGGAATAGTTGATCGACGAGAAGTGTTCTCTGAAATGGAACTTGGAGCTTATTTAGGTTCTGATACTGATCCCACCACTCTCCAAATGAGGAAGAATTCTAAAGACAGTAAATGTGATTTATTTGTCTTCGAGATGTGTTTGGTAGAGAATGACGATTTTGCCTGGATACTTGACTCAGGTGCTACTAACCACATTAGTTCTTCCTACCAATTATTTAATTCCTAGAAAACATTGCCACAGAGAGAGTTGCCTCGACGAGTCGGTAATGGTGAGGTTGTTTCAGCTATTGCTGTAGGCAGACTGAAGTTATTTTTTTGACAAGAAACGCTATCTGTTACTGGATAATGTTTTTGTAGTTCTTCATATCAAAAGGAACTTAATCTTGGTTTCTTGTCTCATTGAACGAAGTTATACCGTCTCCTTTTCTGAGAGTTAAATGTTTATTTTCAAGAATGGTATGGAGATTTGTTTTGGTTCAATGAAAAATAACTTATATACTAAGGCCATTAGTCATCAAAGACTTGCTTAATACTGAAATGTTCAATACAACGTTAATTGCAAAAGACCAAAGGTTTCTCCTAAGGAAAACGCCTATGGCATCAACGGTTAGGTCACATAAACCTCAATAGGATTGAGAAGTTGGTGAAATGTGGACTTTTAAAGAGTTTAGAAGAAAACTCCTTACCAGTATGTGAATCATGCCTTGAAGGCAAGATGACCAAATAACCTTTTAATAGAAAAGGTTACAGAGCCAAGGAAACGTTAAAGCTTATACATTCAGACCTCTATGGTCCGATGAGCGTTGGAGCTTATACATTCAGACTTTTATTTCATCTCTTTCATAGATGATTATTCAAGATACGGGTATCTATACCTAATGCAACGTAAGTCTAAAGCTCTTGACAAGTTCAAGGAGTATAAGGCTGAAGTTGAAAATTTGTTAGGTAAGAAGATAAAAACACTACAATCTGATCATGGGAGAGTATATGGACCTCGAATTCTAGAACTATATCATAGAACATGGAATCACATCCCAATTCTCGGCCCTAGGTACATCTCAGCAGAATGGTGTATCGAAAAGGAGAAATAGAACCCTGTTGGACATGATTCGGCCAATGATAAGTTATGTTTATCTTCCAGACTCGTTTTGGGGATTTACAGTGGAGACTGCATGTTACATTTTGAACAACGTTCCCACGAAAAGTGTTTTTGAAACACCTTTAGCAGTGGAGACTGCATGCTACATTTTGAACAACGTTCCCTCAAAAAGTGTTTTGAAACACCTTTTGAGTTGTGGAGAGGCCGTAAAGATAGTTTATGCCACTTCAAGATTTGGGGATGTCCAGCCCACGTGATTGTGGGTAACCCAAAGAAGGTTGAACTGCGTTCGAAAGTTTGTTTGCTACCTTAGGGAAACGAGGGGTGGATACTTCTATAATTCGAGTGAGAACAAAGTGTTTGTGTCGAAAAATGCTATCTTCTTAGAGGTAGACCATATCAAGATCATAAGCCACAAAGTAAGCTTGTTTTACATGAGATTTCTAGTAAGACTACTGAGAGTTCAACAAGAGTTGTTTAACAGACTGATAGATCAACAAGAGTTGTTGATGTCGGTTCATCTAGTAAACCATCTCAAGAGTTGAGACTGCCTCGTCGTAGTAGGAGGGTTATAAACCTATATGATCGCTACATGGGTTTGACTGAAACCTAAAATATCATGTCTGATGATGGGGTCGAGGTTCCATTGTTTTATAAGCAAGCAATGGAAGATGTTGACAAAGATGAGTGGATTAAAGCCATGAACTAGAAGATGGAGTCTATGTACTTTGACTCTGTCTGGGAACTTATGGATCAGCTTGATGGGGTAAAACCTGTTGGGATTGGTATCCTAATTCTTCTAGAGTCTCGTTATTTTTAAACATACACATTGTTTTATGAATAATAACTGTTATTTCATTATGGCATTTACTCATATCCAATAAACAAAGCTCCATGGTTATCTTATGTAAACTTAAGCATGTATATGTGATATACTAGTGGATCATGCCTTAAGTGATAACCTAAATAGGTCTATAGTATAAGGATTAAGGTGAGATACTTGATCCTGGTGACACTACGGATATGACCTGCTTTGTAGAGGTTTGAAAGTATTGTAAACTACTACAGATGGTAGATCCTGACCATTCATGTGAAGACATGCGAGCGAGGGTATCGTATACAAAGAGTTTGTATAAGACCGGACCACGAGATGACTAGATTCTGTATATAATGTTGTTGATACTAGAGACTTACATCTCACCTAAACGATCATAGGTGACACGACCTCAATCTTGAGTGTTTTGGGAACCCCTGCCTTTGAGGGCGGTCTTTTGATTAGTATGGGTGAAAGTGCCAAGATTGCCAACTCATCATGCCTACCTTTTTGGGGACTTGTCTGATCTAGGAGTTGGAAACTCACTTACACAAGATGAAATTCACTCCTTCCTGAAATGGGGGTAAGTAGATAGATTACTCCTTTAAGGGCTAATTCCGGGGCTTGAACATAGTGGCCATAGCTTTTTGGAAGAGAGAACTCAGTCATAGTAGGACTATCACTTATGTTCATTAAAGGGATCAGTGGTACTTAAGGAGTTAGATGTAACTACAGAGGCATTACGGTTATTGGCTGAGTTATACTTATGAGCGATCTACGAAGGGTTGTCACACTGTTGATTGGTTAAGATGGACACATAATATATCTGTGGTAAGGAGATTTCAGCTGTCGGTCTTTAGTGAAGTGCCTGGCAGTTAACGGATGGTGGATACCATGACTAAAGAGTTTAGTCAGTTACTCACATACCGTTGGAGTTTCGAGCTATAGATCCATAAGGTACCCTTGGTAGCTCAATGGATTCAAGTTGAAGATCAGTTCTTGGTGTTGATTTGAAATGTTCATATTGAGAAGAGGTAATTTGATTATATATGATATGATCGATATGGTGTATGAGATACATCAAATGGAGGATTAATGTAAATGAGATTTACATTAAGTGCCATGGAACAGAAAAAGAGCTATGGTTTATATGTTTCATGAGATGAAATATTAAAATGTTATATATATATTATGGTAAGTTAGTTATCATTTATATTTATAATAATATTAATTATTGGATAATTATCTCTTTTTCTCTAATAACTAATTGAGTGGGAGCTTATTGGTGGTTTCATGGTAACCGTGAGATAAAATGAAAAATGTTTTCTTAATTTTAGTAAGAAAAAGAAGAAGTTATTTTGAGTTTTCCAATCTCGAAAAATACTCACGAATAGTTGTCAAGTAAATTAGATTTACTAAGTGACAACTTGGAGTTAGCTAAACATTCGTGGAGTGTTCTTAGACAATAGAAACTCAGTTAAGCGATGAGCTAAACGATAAATGATTATGGTGCTTTTGCTAGACGATCACATAGATTTTCCTAAACAATTGGGCATCGGCCTGTACAATAGGTTGTTCCTTCTCCCCCTTGCTCAATCATTTACACGATTGTGGTTCCTCCGGCTTTCTATCTCAAACCAAGTCCACATAAAGTCCACCCTCTGGATTCTCACACCGAGAATACCAAGGTAACCTTCTTGGTGGTCATACTCAACTCGACATGGTCGAGGGTCTGTGGAGGCCGTTCGTGGTGCTTGGGGTGTTCGTGACCTTGACGATCGCTTAGTTCGAGTGCGTAGTGTTTATGCACTGTAGCGGTTGTGTTAGATGAACGTTCGTGTGTTGCTGCGTTGCTATGATCGAGCATTCGTGATCAAGGAACTTGAAGATGAGCATTCTTGTCCTTGATCTATTGTATAGCATGCTATAATTTCTATATTTCACATAACTGTATGTTTCCATTTGTGATTGTAATTGTAAAGTTTATATATGATTGAAATTTGGAAAGATCATTCCGCTGCTCGTGGAAATCCTCTTGTCTGATTCTTTCAATTGGTATCAGAGCCAGATCGTTATGATATTCCAAATTTCAATTTTGTTTTGAACTTCTTTTACAGTCTTTGTGGGTTTTCTACATTTGTGTTTAATTGTTTAATGCATTTATGGATGAAGTTGATGAATGTTTTCAGGTTTAATTGCCTTTGTTTAAAGCTTTCTTCAATTACAAAATGTTAATTTGTAAAGGCCCCTGTGTTTTTTTGGGCGTAATTAACTTGCAATTGAGTCTGTAATTCAAAGAATTTGAGTTAATTGAGTCATTAGTGATGAAGTTTCGAAGCATAGTGATGCGGTTCTCAATGAGGAAGAAGACCAAGAGTTGGTCGCATCGTGTAGTCTAAGGTAAACGATTGTTGGGATTTATCTAAGTGATCATGTAGATTTTTCTTTATGATTGTTTAATATTTACTAAACGATGGGGTAAATCGTTTACTGTATCGCGTAACGTTGGTTGCCCGATCGCGTAGATGCTGGCGGTAGACGATCGTAGTGGGAGCATTTGACTCTCATCGTTTAGTAAAAGGCGCGTGTTAGATGATCGTGTAGTTAGCTTGCTTCATCGCTTAGTTACTACCTACACGATCGCGTGGTATACGATACGAAGGTGCTCGCTAAGCGATCGTTTAGGCGATGGTGCTTTGCTGCATCATAGTCGTTTAGACGATCGTGTAAGGCTAGCATTGTACGGAGCGTGCTAGGCGATCGCGTACGTCGGGCTTTATCGCATAGTAAAAGGTACATGATCGTTGCTAAATGATCGTTTAGCTTTGGGAGCATTGGTAACAATAGAGAAAATTGTTTGTTCTTTTGTGTAGACAATAGCGGGGAGTTTGGTGCATGATGGTTGGAGAGGCGTTGCTTCGCCCGGACGGTTCAAGACTCGATTTGCCTGTTTGAACCAGAGACTCCTTAGTTTTGTAATAGTTAACTTTCCTTTTTGTGGATTTGAGGTTATTTCGCCTGGTTCATGAACATTTATTTATTATACATGTGATGTATGGTGTTTATATGCCAAAGTGTTTGACATATAGTTTAAAAACGCACCTTAGGTTGTGCAATTATTCTTGCATCATGTATTATAAATGTTATAATCAAGCATGAAGAAATTACACGAAAACATGCATATGCATCATGAAATATAAGAGTTATATTTTGCATGCAGTGAGAATATTCATGCATCATCCTTTTATTATAAGTATTATAGTCTAAGGGTGAATGGAAGCATTTTATGCTTGTTTCATTGCTGTTTTGTATAAGTGTTATATAAAAGAATTAGTAATGAATGAACAATGCATTGAGCATGACACTTAGTTTGTTTATATCGTTATGAATGCCTTGCATGTGTTAGCTTAGCTTGTGGTTTTGTTTGATTCTGTTTATAAGTGTTATAAAGGAAATTAGAACTAAAATCGATAAGGAAGAGTTGCATGCGAACTTAGGGTGAACTCAAGTTTTTTAAAAGGGTTTTAAAATTTGATTGAGATAGACCCAAGTTCAAATGGTTCTAAAGAGTTTATAACCTAGATTAATCTTTTAAAATCAATTTATAAACGTGAATTAGATAGATTTTCTACAAGCATGCGACAATTGGTCAAAGACTCTGTTAAAGAGTTTAATGGATGATGATCAAAAGTTGTTTAACTATCCAAGGTAAAAGTTACTCTTGGGCAAACCTAAAAGTCACTTAATTAAAATCCTTAGTCGTGTTTTTTCTAAGTAAACTAAATCCCTAAGTTATAAAATACTCAGTGGGAGGAAGAGATGTATCTGATATGTTTATGATTCCACTCACGTTTCTCTCTGTATGTTCACACTGTGAAATTCATGCTTGGCCTCGTGGTGCCCTGAGTCCATCCCCCTTCGGATGGTGTTTGCATGTATCAATATCAACGTGGGCAAAGAAAGTTTTTATAGTAAGTAGGTGAAGGGTGTATGTCAACACATCCTATGGTCTCTGTCATTTGTTCACATTGTGACATCATTCTGTACTCTCTCGTGGCACCCTGGGAGCGTCCCCCTTCATATGGGTTTTGTGCAGTTGGTCAAGATCAAGGTGAACTCTAGAAATGGATAGGGTCGCTTTAGGTTTTGCCCCAATCGGATTATTTCCCTTCGGATTGGCTGCTTGGGGCAGATCTCTAGGGCCTAAAATGGCGGGTCACACTTACGGGAGATTGTCAAGTACGTTAATGATCTCTTGACCAAATCAATGATGGCTAGTCGTTATAGGAACAAGAGTTGTTCTGGTATTAATGATTGGTTGAGAACTTCTCAATTCAGATGAGAGATAATTGACCACCCTTTGGCGGCTTTTGTCCTAAACCTTTAAAGCGTCACTGTGAAACTTGATGTCACACGGGGTTCATATTGGTTTTGTTAAAACCTTATTGGATGTTGTTTATTTTACAACTGGTATTTGCTTAAAACCTAACGTAGGTCAACGTTTTTTTTTCCTTTTTAGCAACTCGTTAGTATTTCCATCAAGTGCATTTATTATGACCGATTACATATAGTGGAAAGAATCGTGTAAAACGTACTTCGTTGCAAACGACCTCGAATTTGTCATGGTTAAGGAGTGTCCTCAAGTCCTAACCCTTGATGCACCGCGAAGTGTTTGCAATGCATATGAGGTGTGGATGAAGGCAAATTCATTGGCCCAACTTCACATTTTGGTTAACATCCCTGATGTTTTGGCCAAAAGGGTTAAGCATATGGTCATTGCACGAGAGATCATGGACTCGTTGCAAGATATGTTTGAACGTCAGTTTTTACTTGTCGAGCACAAAGGGATGGATGATGAAACCAGTAGTTTCAGTTGTTCTGACACTAATCCCACTACTCTCCAAAAGAAGAGGAAAGATAATAAATTTGATTTATTGGTCTTGGAGATGTGTTTGGTAGAGAATGATGATTCTGCCTGAATCCTTGATTCAGGTGCTACCAATCATGTCAGTTTCTCTTACCAAGAATTCAGTTCCTGGAAAACGTTGCCACAGGGAGAGATGACTCTACGAGTCGACACTGGTGAGGTTGTTTTAGCTGTTGCTGTAGATACCTTGAAGTTTGACAAGAAACGTTATCTGTTACTGGATAATGTTTTTGTAGTTCCTCATATTAAGAAGAACTTAATCTCGGTTTCTGGTCTCATTGAACAAGGGTATACCGTTTCCTTTTATGAGAATAAAATGTTTATTTTCAAGAATGGAATGAAGATTGGTTATGGTTCAGTGGAAAGTAACTTATATGTACTAAGGCCATTAGTCATAAAAGCCTTATTTAACATTGAAATGTTCAGTACGACAACAACAACTAAAAGACCAAAGGTTTCTCCTAAGGAAAACGACCATCTATGGCATCTAAGGTTAGGTCACATCAACCTCAATAGGATTGAAAATTTGGTGAAAAATGGACTTCTAAAGAGTTTAGAAGAAAACTCCTTGTCGGTATGTGAATGATGCCTCGAAGGCAAGATGACCAAACGACCTTTTACTGGAAAAGGTTACAAAGCCAAGGAAGCCTTGAAGCTTGTACATTCAGACGTTTGTGGTCCGATGAATGTTAGAGCTCAGGGTGGGTATGAATATTTCATCTCTTTCATAGATGATTATCGAGATACCGGTATCTCTACCTAATGCAATGTAGGTCTGAAGCCCTTGACAAGTTCAAGGAGTACAAGGGTAAAGTTGAAAACTTGTTAGGCAAGAAGATAAAAACACTAATATCGTGATGGAGAGTATATGAACCTCCAATTCCAGAACTATATGATAAAACCATGGATTGCGTCCCAACTCTCGGCCTCTAGTACACCTCAGTAGAATGGTGTATCAGAAAGGAGAAACAGAACCTTGTTAGACATGGCTTGGTCTATGATGAATTATGCTCATCTTCCAGACCCATTTTATGGTTTTGCAATGGAGACTGCATGCTATATCCTGAACAAGGTTCCCTAAAAAAGTATTTCTGAAACACCTTTTGAGTTTTGGAGAGGCTGTAAAGGTAGTTTACGCCACTTCAGGATTTGGGGATGTTCGACACATGTGCTAGTGACTAACCCAAGGAAGTTGGAACCACATTTGAAGGTTTGCCCCTTTGTAGTCTACCCCAATAAAACAAGAGGTGGATACTTTTATGATCCGAGTGAGAACAAAGTGTTTGTTTCTACAAATGCTATCTTCTTAGAAGAAGAACACATCCGAGATCATAAGCCACGGAGTAAGCTCATTTTGCATGAGATTTCTAGTGAGATTGAGACTACTGAGGATTCAACAAGAGTTGTTGAATAGGCCAACAGATCAATAAGAGTTGTTGAGGTCGGAACATCTATTCAACCAGCTCAAGAGTTGAGACTGCCTTGACGTAGTGGGATGGTTATGTACCCACCGGATCGCTACATGGATTTGACTAGCCTAAAATGTCATTTCGAATGATGGGGTCGAGGATCCGTTGTCTTTTAAGAAAGAAATGGAGGATGTTGACAAAGATGAATGGATTAGAGCCATGAACCAAGATATGGAGTCTATGTACTTCAATAACGTCTTGGAGCTTGTTGATCCGCTTGATGGGTTAAGACCTATTGGGTGTAAGTGGATCTATAAGCGAAAGAGGGGTTCATAGTTTCTATAAGCGAACCAGGATGTGATTATACGAAAACTTTCTCACTTGTTGTCATGCTCAACTATATCTAGATACTCCTGTCCATAGCCACATTTTATGATTATGAAATATGGAAAATGGACACCAAGACTGCCTTTCTTAATGGTAATCTTGAGGAGACCATCTATGTGACTCAGCTAGAGGGGTTCATTGTTCCAGATCACGAGCAAAAAGTAAGCCATCGCAACGTCCACCATGCGTCAAAGGAAAGCCTTGATGACTAAAATTAGGTGGACGCAATATGCGATGCATGTCTTAGGTTATTCGTTTGTTCTCATGCGTCGGTGGACATGTGTCGGAATGGAAAATATGCGTTGATCTCATATGCAATGACCATACATTCTTGTCACAAGTTTTCTTGCGCTCGCGCCAAGTATAATGCGAACGCAAATTTCTCGGGTGATTCGAGGTCGAACTTAGGGACTTATAGCTGAATGTTTGTAGTGATGTGTTTTCAGCGGATGAATAAAAGAATGATGGGGGTTATAAGCTAAGCACTACTCCTACTCCTAACTAACAGATAAAGCAGTGGGACTATGACTGAGAGGTAGAGACACGACAACTGTTGACGTGTAGTAAAATGCATGGAAAAATAGATAAAATGTGAGAATGTCTTCACCGCAAGCCTAAGCTTGATTGCAAGGGCAACCCCAGCCAATGCAAGCTATGCGATCATGCTACACACACTTGTGCCTAATTCTAGGACGCATGTGATGTATATGTGATACTGTTGAGAAGCCTATGCCTAAGCCTCCATAACCCGCTCATGTGCTCTCACACATAAGCGTGATGACCACATACCACTATATCCTACTTCTGGATGCATGCAATATCCTATCGGTAGGGTGCATACATTGTGTAATAATAAACGAAGCTTGTCTCTAAGTTCACCATTCTTGCTTATGCGATCTGATCCGCTCTCTCGAGTCTTAGATCTGGTTTTTAGACTACTCTCCCAAGTATGCCTAAATGATGAATGATGCGCTCATAAGACAAGGTAATCGCATACCTGGTTTACGTAAGATTATTCCTATCTCTAGTGAACACTTGCTTACATTGCTTAATGTAATCAATCAATTACCCTCTCAGGTAGTTAGTTGCTGCTAATTTTACTCATAGACAAGCATTATGTCTGCTTATAGACAAGCGTTGCTACATCTTCACACTAAGCAAATAAGGTTTTCTCACAACACCCATGCAACGCACACCTCCCGGTGGTTTGCTACATGCTTCATATTCCTATGTCGCATGATTAAGTATGCGATACTCTAATAATCTTACTCAATGATGCAATGAAAGTTAAGGACACTAAGTAAATGAAGATGGAGATGGAATTGAAGGAAATATAGAAATGCATTGATCACAAAATGTATTAATTCCTCAAGCAAATGATCACAATATAAGTAAAGAAGAGAAATGGAAAGGCTAGCTGGAAGTAATGTCTTCCTTCCAGCAGATGCGTCTCAATGCTACCGGTGGTGCCATGGAAGGGCGGTGGAGCAGACTCTTTCGAGCTCTGACTCTGGCGAAGGCTTCGGTCGTCACTCGAAATGGATGAAGGAGATGATGAACTCTCAAGCTATCTTCTCACGCTTTGGTCTGGTTCACAAGAATCCACCCTAAGGCGAGCCTCAGGCAAAAAACCTTGGATGAAATGAAATTTTGCTCATCGGCTTCTATTTATAGAGCTTGATCGTCGATAGCATTAATGGACCTGCTCTGATTCTAACACTCGCGGCGCGATGGTCCTTTTCTGAATCTCTGCTGCTAACGACGTGGTAGGTGAACTATCAACATCATCTTTTGATACTCCTGAGGTATGCGTTCTTGATGCATTCCACCAACCTTGCGGGTGCCCTTCTATTATGGTCATCATTATGTAGCCGCAAATTCTATGCAATGGACGCATGCGGTCGATGGCCGCAACATCCATGCGTTAAACGTATGCGTTCGATTCTGCAATGGAGAAATTCTCTGCATGCGGTCATCTTTGTGATAGCCCGGCTTCCGCGTATGCGTCCGCTTCCTGCGTTGGCTACAAAGATAAACAATTGAATGCATAATAACGCATAATATTGGGTGAGCCGAGATTCTTATTGCCGATCGACACAAACTTATTTTCTCATGAATTCCTAACATATTCACCTCATATTTTATTTAACAACCCTCATAATTCTAAATAAAAGGACTAAGATGACGCGTATTTCTGCCCGTCATCAATTTCATGAGATGAAATATTAAAACTATAGGTTATAAATATAATATGATAAGTTGGTTATCATATTTATTTATAATAAATTAATTATATGATAATTAATTCTTTTTCTCTAATAACCAATTGAATGGGAGGTTATTGGAAGTTTTATGGTAACCGTGAGATGAAAGAAAAATGGTTTTCCTAAATTAGAAGTTGTCTCATTCGGAAAGTACTCCAAGAATAAGCTATCAAGTGAAAGAGTTTCACTAAGCGATAGCGTTGAGAGACTACATGATCAGTTAAGTGATCGCTTACCTTTGACTATACAATAGTTAATTAGCTGATTGTTGCTACACGATCGGGTAGCATAGTTTATGTGATAGGCTTCTGTTTACTAAACGATCGAGCACATCGTCTATATGATAGACCAGCTTCTTATCTCCCACTTGCTCGATTGTCTACTCGATCATAGTCCTCCTGTCTCTTCCTCAAGGCAAGATTAGATAGAGCCCACAACTTCTGAATTCTTACACTGAGAATACTAGGGTAAATCATTGTGGTGGTGTTCTTACTCGGTTCGTGAATCGAGTTGGACTCGATTGGGTTCGAGGAGCTGTTGGCTATTCGTGTTGTTCGTGTGGTGATCCTTGCAGTCGAGTGTGTTATTATTGGATGCATTGGAGACTAATCGAGGGATTCTTGAAGAATGGTTCTTCAAAGGTATGCCTCCTCTATCTCTTGTATCATCTTAAAGCATGCTGTAATTTCTATATATGCATGACATGGTAGTTTCCATTATTATTGTAATGGTTAATGTTCAATTCGAATGGAATTTGGAACAATCCCTTCCACTGCTCATGAAAATCCTCGTATTCGATTTCCTTCAGAAACAATGGTCATATCGTGTAGCTTAAGCTAGACGATCGTTTAGATTTGGCTATGTGTTTGTGTAGAATTGTTCTACCCAATTGTATAATATTTGCTAAACGATCGCATAGTTAATGCTTCACGATCATGTAAAGTGTTTACTCGATCGTGTTGTGTTGGTTGCATGATCGCATAAACGATCGAGGGTAAATGATCACATTGTATTTGATACTTGACGCAAGGCGTGCACGATAAACGATCGTGTTGGCTATCATGCTCATCGCATAGTCATTAGCTACACGATCAAATGGCATGCGTTACTCGATGCGCGCTGCACGATCGCGTGGACTTTCATGCTCATCGCATAGTCCTAAGCCATGCGATCATTGTTACATGATCATTAATACTCGATGTGCATTACTTAACGATCAAAAGAATTTGCTACACGATCAAGTGATGAGGCTTCAAGGCGGGCAGTTCAAGACTTGGTTCACCTATTCGATGTGCATTACTCGACGATCAAAAGGATCTTTTTCGGTTTTGAGACAAATTATCCCAATCCATCAACTTTTATTAAATGTGCATGTGATGTATGTTTATTTTATATGCCATAATGTATGTCATATAATTTTAAAACCCACCATAGGTTATGCATTTTTCATGCATCATCTTTATATTATAAGTGTTACAATATATTAGTATGCATGATTAAATTACCTTAAAGCATGCTCATGCATCATATAATATAAGAGTTATAATATATGCATGCATTAAAGCATATCCATGCATCATCTATATTATAAATGTTATAATATAAAGTTGTATGTTAGCATGAAATGTATGCTTAGTTCATTACTTGGGTTATATACAAGTTATATATTAGTAATAAATAAACATTGCATGAAGCATGACACTTAGGTTTGTTTATAAAAGTTATAAATGCCTTATGAATGTCTAGCTTAGCAATGTGAATGGTTTTAGTTGTTTCATTCTTTATAAGAGTTATAACTAATGAAATTAGAATTAAAATCAATAATAAAGAGTTGCATGACAACCTTAGGCTTTAATCATGTTTTAAAAGTGTTTTAAAATTTGATTGAGATAAACTTAAGATCACGTTTCTAATAAGATTAGAAACCTAAGTTTGATCTTTTAATTTAGTTTAATAGGATTAAATTGACTAATAAAAGATTAAATATGTGACAAATGTATCTATAAGGGACCTTTTGGCTAAGGTTGGTTCTGGCTAGGCTGGGGTACTTAATTCGATGAAGACGTCGTACCTCTACTTGGGAACCTACTTGGAAATGTGAATTAGATAGATTTGTTATATGCAAGAAAATTTGCTAAAAATCTGTTAAATTGTTTAATAAGACTTGAATCAAACTTGTTTAATTATCAAAAGAAAGTGTTGTTTTTGAGAAAATTAAATAAACCACTTAGTTAAAATCAATAGTCAGATTTTCTAAGTTAATGAATCCCTAGGTAGAACATTCAGTGGGAGTTGGGGTATATGGTACTTTACTTTACCTCTACACGTTTCTCCCTAAAAAGTTCACACCGTGAGATCTATCCTCGGCCTCGAGGCACCTCTGAAGTGTCCCCCTACGAGTGGCATTTGGGTAGGTTAATAACAAGGTGAATGGAGAGAATGTTCATAGTAAGTGGGAGCGGGACGTGTGACAACATATCCTTCGATCTTTCTTATTAGGTTGGATAAAGTTTTAGTGCATCACCTCGTGGCACCCCGGAAGTGTCCCCCTAAAGGATGACTTTTTTGCACAACTCTTTATTTGATCTAGAGAAATGGATAGGGTTGCTTTAGTCTCTTGTCCTAATCGGGTTTTTCCTAAGGTTGGCTCATTAGAGCGGGACTCTAGGGCCTAAAATGAGGTGTTACAGTTACACATAATTGTTAAGGATGTTAATAAATTCTGGACCGAACAATGGTGACTGTTAGATTCAGTTACAAGGAGTTATTTCTTCTAATGGATGAGATTATCTCATTCCAGGGAAGAGACACTTGATTACCCTACGGTGACTCTTGTCCTGCCTCACTGGAGCATCATTACAAAATAGATGTCACTTAGGGTACACTAGAACTATTTTGCTAAAACTTAATTGTTATTAAAAGTAGTTTAATGCAAGTAGACTTATTAAGTTTCTTCATTTTTCAGCAATTTTATTATGGCTATCGCTTCTCTATCTTTACTTGCCGCCAAGAAACTGACTGGCGAAAATTATGTTAGTTGAAAGAATTCTATTAACATGATACTTATCATCGATAACCTAAGATTCATCCTTATGGAGAAGTGTCTTCCTATTCCACCTTCTAACGCTGTTGAAACATTCAAGATGTGTATGAGTACTGGACAGGGGCAAACAGAAAGGCTCGAGCGTATATCTTGGCCATCCTTAATGACGTTTTTGCCAAGACACATGAGCCCATGATCACTGCACGCGAGATCATTGAGTCCCTGAGCGGAATGTTTGGACAACCATCCGTGTAGCTCAGGCACGATGCTCTGAAGTACATCTTCAACTCACGCATGAAGTAGGGAACATCTTTTCGGGAACATTTTCTAAATATGATGGTCCACTTCAACGTGGCAGAGACGAATGGGTTGAGCATCGATGAGGCTAGCCAAGTTAGCATTATTCTGGAGTCATTACCAGAAAGCTTCCTTCATTTCGTTAGCAACGTTTTTCTAAACAGGGTTGACTACAACCATACAACTCTACTCAATGAGTTGTAGACTTTCCTATCTTTGCTGAAAAGCAAGGAGAAGAAGCTTGGTGATGCAAATGTTGCCTCATCTTCCAAGAAGTTCCATAAAGCTACAACCTTTGGAACTACGTCTACACCTTCTACTTCAGGCACTAGAAAGTGGAAGAAGAAGAAGGTTGGTAAAGGGAAGGCGTCTGCTAACCCACAATCTGCTGCTCTAAGGGGTAGGAAACTAGTGAGGGTTTATAAAGGAAAGTGTTTCCATTGCAACCAGGACGGGTATTGGAAGTGAAACTGCCCACGTTATTTGGCTAAGAAGAAGAAAGTCAAACAAGGTAAATGCGATTTACTAGTTTTGGAAACTTATTAGTGGTGAATGATGATTTTGTCTAGATTATTGACTCTGAGACCACTAACCTATTTGTTCTTCATTTCATAGAATTAGTTTCTGGCAGCAGCTTGGTGTTGGTGAGATGACGATGCGAGTTGGAACCAGGCACGTCGTCTCATCTGTGGCGATGGGAGGTCTCCAGTTGACTTTACGGAATAGGTTTGTCATTTTGAATGATGTGTATGTAGTTCCTAAGTTAAAAAAGAACTTAATTTCTATAAAGTATTTGCTTAAATGTAAATATCAAATATATTTTTTTTAGTAAATAAAGTGTTTATTTCCAAATATGGTATTGATGTATGTTCGGCTCAACTAGAAAATAATTTGTATATGCTAAGACCGTTAATCACAAATTCCCTCCATAACATAGACATGTTTAAAACTTCCGTAACTCAAAATAAGTGACTTAAAATTTCTCTTAAAGAAAATGCCCAACTTTGGCACCTACGTTTAGGGCACATTAATCTCAAAAGGATTGAGAGACCGGTGAAGAATGGACTTCTAAGCGAGTTAGAAGAAAATTCTTTACTTGTGTGTGAGTTATACCTTGAAGAAAAAATGACTAAAAGACTTTTTACTGGAAAAGGTTATAGGGCAAAAAAGCCTCTAGAGCTTGTGCATTCAAACCTTTTTGGTCCGATGAATGTACGAACCAAAGGAGGCTATGAATATTTCATCACTTTTACCGATGATTATTCGAGGTATGAATACGTTTATTTAATGCAACATCAGTCTGAGTCCTTTGAAAAGTTCAAAGATTTCAAGGTTGAAGTTGAAAATATTGGGATTGGTGTCCTAATTCTCCCCTAGTCTCGTATTTTGTGAACTTTATAAACATTGTTATGAATAAAATAAGAGTTATTTTATTTTGCATTTACTCATATCCAATAAACAAAGATCCGTGGCTATTGTATGTAAACTTAAGCATGTATATAAGATATACAAGTGGATCATGCCTTAAGTAATAACATAAAAGGTTTGTAGTATAAGGATAAAAGAGGGATACTTTATCCTTGTGACATGATAACTTGTAGAAATACAAGTTATTTATGCCACCTTATCTAGATATTGCAGCCAAAAGTTAGTAATTATGCACCAATTGTATGAAAATTAGCCTAGTATTGCAATAATATAAATGTTTTCGATTACACCCACTAACACCAAAAAGATGGAAGACAAGGCAAACTTTACTCTGTTTTGTAGGAGACCAAGTCACCGCTTGCGCTCAAGGCTCACGAGAGAATAGTCAACGCATCTCTATCACATTGCGCTCGTCAATCAACAATGAAGAGACGGTTACAGCAATGACGGCGTAATGCAACAGTCGATCCAAGAGCTGTGCTTCAACCGCATACGGTAATAAAAACAAACACCGCATGCGAACCTATGATCGAAAGATGCAGCTGAGCAATGCAAGAGCAGAGGATTGAGACATGTGTACAACTAACGGTTGTGCAGAATTGATGGTCTGATTGCATAACAGAAGGAATAATATCCCTCTATCTTCGGAATTACCATGACCATGAGTGGGGACCACAAGTTCAGAGTCAAAGATCTGCACCTATAAATACCCCATTGATTTTAGAGAAAAGATATGCTATTTGATACGAGGCTAAGTGCTACTAGATTGTAGAGAAAAGGCTGAGCTAAGTGCTTAAGAGAAGAAATTCGAGAAGAAGACGAGATAAGGTCGAGAGGTGAATCTCAGATCCAACCTGCCATACACCCGATCAGAAGCTCTGTGCAAAGATCCCTGCTACCGA
Source organism: Benincasa hispida (assembly GCF_027475165.1). Classification (NCBI taxonomy): domain Eukaryota; kingdom Viridiplantae; phylum Streptophyta; class Magnoliopsida; order Cucurbitales; family Cucurbitaceae; genus Benincasa; species Benincasa hispida. The sequence goes on along the minus strand of NC_143487.1, from coordinate 38,975,290 downwards.
TAGAGCAAGCCTGAGAGGGAAGCTCTTCCTACCATCAAATCCATCCTATCCGGCAAGCAGATCTCCATTAAATTCGTGCCAAGACATTGCCACTTGATTGTATCTGTTCTATCTCTCTTTCATTGTGTATTTCATGTTTTCTTTATCTCTTCATTCACACACCATGTATCAAACGCTTAGTAGAAATATAAAATGTTTTGATAAATTCCATTTACCATTTTCTGTCTCTTTCCGTTCACCTATCCATCACTTTCTTCATGATGTCTCTTAACCCCCTGATGAGTAATATGAATCACTAAGAACTTAATCTATATTAAACATATAAAATATGTTTAGCTAAAGCATGCTAGACGACATCTTCACCTGTGAGAGCAGAAGTGAAGATGTCATTCTGATCTATCGAGAGAAGGTTAGAACAATGCGTTAACTAAAGTGAGTAGTACTTCCAGACATGGAAGCAACCTTGCGTTCATTACGTTAGTCTCTGTTTTACCACAAACATGTCGGAGCAAGGCCGATCACTGAGAAGTGTACGCAAAGATAAGAGTGGAACAGTATTTGTACCTTCAATCCAATTAAGAATTTGTGTTGTTTGTATTATTTGTCTTTCTTTTTATATTCTATTCATAATACTTGTCGACGCATCCCATGTCTTTATATAACTTTCATAGCCAGCCTTAATCCCAGCATCTTGTACATGAAGTCTGTATCTTGTATCATTTAGCTTAGTTTTACTGTATTTTTATGTTTTTATCCTATCTTTACTGCTTTCCTCTATTTTATCGCAATTTATATACTTATACAAACTCATTTTTAAAGATTGAAAACATGGTCGCATATATCATGAACATACCGCAATAACATAAATCATTCCCGTGTTCGACTTCGGATCACACCGAGAAACTTGCGGTGGAATTACACTTGGTTCCATCATAAGGAAACTTGTGACAATGCATAGCATATTACATGAACAATAATTAATGCATAAATAGAAGTAGTATCGCATCATTGTGAGCAATTTATATTAACAATCCCAACCCATTACATGACACTATGGATACAACCTGCTTTGTAGATGTTAAAAGTGTTATGAACTACTACAGATGGTCTGATCTTAACAATTCATGTGGAGACATGCGAGCGGGGGTGTCCTATACAAAGAGTTGTATAAGACCGGACCACGAGATGATTTGTCTCTTTATATAACGTTGATACTTGAGATTTACATCTCACCTAAACGACCATAGGTGATATGACCTTAATCCTAAGTGTTTTGGGAACTCTTTCCTTTGAGTGCGGTCTTTTGATTAGTATGGGTGAGAGTGGCCAAATTGCCAACTTAACAAGCCTATCTTTTTGGGGATTTGTCTAATTAGAGAGCTGGGAACTCAGTTACACAAGACGAAATTCACTCCTTCCCCGAAGCAGGGGTATGTAGATAGATTGCTCCCTTAAGAGCTGATTTCCGGTCTTGAACATAATGGCCACTGAAGCAACTCTTAATGAAGAGCATCCATGAAAGCATTCGATCTTTCCGATTTCACCGTGACCAAAATACAACATATATATTCTAACATATAGTTATGCAAAATTACACTAATTAAAGGCATGCTTTGAATAAAAAAATTACAATGAAAGAGTTCTCATACTAGTTGAAGACGCTCTTCAAGCTTTGGAACTCAGACGCAGCGGAAGACCTCTACACGAACTCTATCGCCTAACAAATGAAACTCTGTCGTCTGCAACAGCACGATCAGTCACGAACAAGTCAATGGAACGGGGACGACGTCACAAAAATGGAGCCCTTGGTGTTCTCACAGTGAAAATCCAAAGTGTGGTCTTTGGTGACTTTGGTAAAGGTAGGAGGAAGAACAAATCGTGTAGACGATAAGCAAGTGGGAGAGAAAATGAGCTATCATATAGCTAAGTGCTTATCGTTTAGAAGAAGCTACACGATCGTGTAGGTTTTACTAAGCGATCGTTTAGTAAAAGATAGATAATCGTTTAGAAAACACGACACACTATGCGATCGTTTAAAAAAGCTAAGCAATTATTTAGGAACTAGCGTGCGTTCGTTTAGGCACAAGGTGTGCGATCGTTTAGGTGCTGAGCGACTATCATATAGGCTCTCGACTATGCGATCCTTTATGTTTCCACACCGATGCCAATTTTTTCGAACATTTTGCAAAATGAAACAAATTTTTTTTAATTCATCGGTTACCATAATCGAATGAGGCTGCTCCCACTAACGCACGTCCGAGAGAAGTTTTCGGCCAATTATCATATAATTTACCAATTTAATAATTAATAAATATAAACATATTATATTCTTATCCTATAGTTTGATATCACATATCTACTATAGTAATTTCTCTTCGACTTGATATAAATCATATTATATCTAAATTTTCTCCAAAATAGTATATCTCATACATTTAGTCAATTATATCATATATAATCAACCAGTTCAATTATATCATATATAATCGAACTTCTTCTTGTCAATTTGAACATTTCAAATTGACCCAAACATCGATTCTCGACTTTATCCAAGCTACCCAGGGGACCTAATGGACCTATGGCTCGAAGCTCCAATGGTAAGTGAATGGCTGACTAAACTCTTTAGCCAAGAGATCATCCATCCGTTAACTGTCAGACATTCCACTAAAAACCAACAGCTGAACTCTCCTTACCAAGATATATTTTGTGTCCATTGGATATAACCAATCATGAGTACGATGACCCTTCACAGATGCTCGTAAGTATAGCTGGGGCAATTAACCGTTTTGCCCCTATAGTTACATCTAACTCCTTAAATACCACTGATTTCTATAATGAACATAAGTCATAGTCCTACTATGAATTAGTCCTCTCTTCCAAAGAAAGGATGTGGTTCTTGGGGTTGATGCCCTAAAGTCTCGTGTCCTGTAGTTTGTAAACAGTTTGTACGAACGCTTGTGATGTATAACATATGATATTTACTTCACTTCTTGTTTTTGCTCATTTGAATGTTTTATTTGCTTTACCACAAACCTATAAACTAAAATCTCTTGTTATCTGTATGTAACTCAAGCATGTATGTGGTGACATACAAGTGGATCATGTCTTGAGTGATAACCATAATTGTCTGTAGTATATGGATATAGGAGGGAAACCTTATCCTGGTAACGCTACGGATGCAGTCCGCTTTGTGGAATGGTCACAAGTGTTGTGACTTGTCACAGATGATCTGATCCTGCTCATTTGTGTAGGGGACATGCTAGCAGAGGCGTCCTATACAAAGAGTTTGTGTAAGACCTGGCCACGAAGTGTTAACATCTCATTACATAAGTTCATGAAAAAGACTTCACTTCACTAGGATGACCATAGGTAACATGACCTCAATCCTGAGTGAGTTGGGAACTCCTGCCATTGAGGGCGCTCCTTTGATTTGCATGGTTGCGAGTGGCCAAACTGCCAACTCAAACCTACCACTTTAGGGATTAATCTGATTTGGGAGCTGGGAACTCAGCTACAAAAGATGAAATTCACTCCTTCCCTGAAGTAGGGGTAAGTAGATAGATAGCTCCCTTAAGGGCTATTCCAGGGCTTGCACGTTGTGGCACCACACACCTTCTCTTGGCTCGAGAGGTGTTCATACATAGTTGGACTATGTTGTATTGTTCATTAGAGGGATCAGTGGTGCTTAAGAAGTGAGATGTAACTACAGGAGAAAAAGGGTAAATTAGCCCAGTTGTACTTACGAGCATCTGTGAATGGTTATCGTAGTAATGATTGGTTATATCTGATGGACACAGAAATATATCTGTGGTAAGAAGAGTTCAGTTGTCGATCTTTAGTGGAATGGCTGGTTGTTAACGGATGGTAGATCCTATGGCTAAAGAGTTTAGTCAGCTATTCACGTACCGTTGGAGCTTCGAGCCACAGGTCCATTAGGTCACCTGGTAGCTTGGATGAAAGTTGAGAATTAGTTTTTGGGCCAATTTGAAATATTCAAATTGACAAGAGGGAGTTCGATTATATATGATATAATGGAACTGGTTAATTATATATGATATGATTGATTAAATGTATGAGATACATTATTTTGGAGGAAATTACTTATAAATATGATTTATATCAAGTAGAGGAGAAAACACTATAGTTGATATATGATATCAAACTATAGGTTAAGGATATAATATGATTATATTCATTGTTTTATTTAATAAGGCGATTATGAGATAATTGGCCGAAGTTTTCTCCGGATTCGTTCAAATATGGGAAGTTGAATTTAGTTCTAGTAACTGAAGAATAAAATGAAAATAGTTTCCATTTTCCTAAACTTACACTAGATCACTCACGGTGTGAAAGCATTGTATCGCTTAGTGTTGAGAGCCTATACGATAACACCTACTTAACTAAACGATCGCACATCCGTGTTTCTAAATGATCGCCCGCGATTATCTAAACGATCGCTTACCTTTACTAGATGATCGCTTAGTGCATCGAGTTCGTGTACTAGATGATCAGCTACATTTCATGCCTATTGTTCGTGTAAACGACCATGGTGGTGCTAGGCGATTGCTTGTTGGACGAGAAAGAGTGAGAGAAGTTCGCTCACATTGGACCGAGTTCTTGTGAAGACTGTCTTCAACTGGTAAGTCTTTCGGTCTTTTAGTTTTATCTTTTCAGCATGCTCGTAATTAATGTTTTCAATGCATATCTATATGTTAAAATGTATGTGTGGAAATTCTGTCATAATGAAATTGAAAAGATCTGCTTCTGCTCATAGGCACTCTTGTATAAGAGTTCCTTCAGAAGTAACCTTAGAGATAAAGTTAACCTATTGCAAATAAAAATCATCGCATGCATCCTAGAGATAGGACACTGTGGATGAAGACACTGAGAAGTGAACTTATTACTCTAAGAGTTTTTTTTTTTTTTTTTTTTTTTTTTTTGCAAGAATGCATGACTTGTGCATCGTTTAGAAAAATGTCATTGAATCTTTCTCAACCCTGCCTAATCATTGACATCCTTTCTTAACTTGCACGGCTTCACTTAGTACTTGTAATCACTATCGCATCCATATCATCACTCATTCCACCAATATTCTAACAATTCTGTTAAAAAGAAAATCTTATTTTTATTGCATACTTTTGTCGCATACTTTAATAGAAATTTACTGCATCAAGATCGAATAATTTTTTCAATACTTCTGAGTCGTATGTCCCTGAGTTCGACCTTGGTTCTCACCGAGTAACACTCTAATTAGACTTATACTTGGGTGTATTTAGAGAAAACATTGCATTTACACTAGAAAATTCATTTTACTTAGAATTAGGAGCACGACACAAGGCATTAATCATTGCATCTTTCAGAATGTAACATTAGGATAGCCTGACGAGGATGAAGTTGTTTGAGGAGGAAGATAACGCAGAAAACATCTATCTTGAGTATGCCCAAATTTTGGGCAGATTTCACGTTGAGGCTTGTCTCGACCATTCCAATTTGAACGTGACGTCTCTAACTATTTTCGCCAGATTGATGAGAATTACTCAATTTCGCAGTCTAATCTCCATCCTTTTCAGAACTATTTGATGCAAGATTAGCCGATGGTAAATTTCCTTCAGGACTAATCTTATTTTCATTTTGAGTTTCCCAAGTAAGCAATAGAGAGTGATATCTTTGGAAATACTACAAATATGGGTTTTCATGACATAAGAGTGAAGCCAAATTGGGTTTGGAGGGAGAAAAAATTATCAGATAGGAAGAAAAAGCACGTCTTTAGCGGGAAAAAAAATACAATTTTCGAATTTCAATTTTTTCGTAATAGTTTTTAAGTGTCTTAAATTTATAACTTATTAACTGTCATTAAATAAATTTAATTATTTATATTTTAACAAAATATTTGGTTTTAAATAAAAATCTGTTTAAAATGAGATTGAAACTGACATTCACTCTTAGTCGAAGGCGACGGGTTTGTCAACGATTGCTCAGAAGGTGGTTGAGTCATCCGTGCTCCGAGGAGTAGAAGGCAACAGGTTTTCCTGCACATCTTCAACTCTTATAAATTTTTATCCCAGATGACTAGATCTTCACATTAATAATCACAATACACTCAGTTATAATGGTTGATAACAATTTAAGAGTCAGGGGAGATAGAATTTAGATGCTTGAAAATCCTTCTGTCATTTACCAAAAGTCTGCACGATCGTGTAGACAATGCACCAATAACTAAATGATAGGCCAACTAAGTAAATGATAGAAGGAAGAGTTAAACGGTCATATAGACGACAATTGACTAAAGCTAGACGATCATATAGATGAAAGTTGGGGAGCTAAACAATTGTATATACGATTGAGCGTGGAGGTAAATGATCGTGTACACGATGCGATAGGAACTATACGATCGTGTAAATGATACTTTAGTAAAATCTAAACGATCGTAGAGGAAGAAGAAATGGCACAAGATTTTAAGTTGTTTGGCCAAAGGCCTACGTCCACTGTGTAAATTGGGAGGTTCTCTTTTATTACTCTTCAAAGTATTACAAAACGAAATTCCTTGCTCTCTCAATTTCTATTCACTTTTACATTAATCTCTCGTTTGATTTTATTTATATATGTGCAGGCGATTCGGTCAACGATGATGAGCTCTAGTGGTTACAACAATTAACAGAAAGAAGTCGACAACTGTTCAACTACCAGCTACACTGTTCTTTCTTGATCTCGAGTTATTCTGTAACAATCTCCACCTTTGTAAGCATCCAGAGTTCCTTCCCTCTTTGCATCACTAAGCTGACTTGAGCTAACCTTTTTCAGGTAACTCAAACCTAAGAAGGTCCAAGCATCTACCAAGCTTGTTCAATGGAACATTTTTTGTTAGCATATCAGCTGCATTATCATAGGTATGAATCTTCACTACTTTGACTTCCCCTTTCTCTTTGGAACTGCTGGTTCTTAGATAGGTATATTATGCTCTAATTATCACAATAGATTCTGACTTTAGTTTGTGTATGCCGAAATTGTTTAGTAAACCGTTCAGCCACAAACCTTCCTCCACAGCCTCAGACAATGCGATGAACTCAGTATCTGTTGTGGAAAGGGCCACAACAGGCTGCAGTTTAGCTTTCCAACTGATCAAATTGTTCCCTTATAGGAAAACATCACCTGATAGAGAACGTCTTCTGTCCAAGTCCCCTGCATAGTTTGCATCTGCATAACCATAAACCTCATCACTGGATGGCTCATTCTGTCTATATAAGACTTTTGCCTCATTGGATGAACATAGATATCTTAGTATCCACTTCATTGCCTCCCAATGTCTTCTACTAGGATTTTCCATGTACCTACTAACCATACTTGTTGCATAGGAAAGGTTTGTCATGTAGAAGTCATAAGATACATAAGAGATCCCACTGCTTGGGAATAAGGGAACACCTTCATATGGTTTAGATGCTCTTCATTGGTGTTCTTTGGACTATTAGCAGCTGAAAGCTTGAAGTGAGGGACAAGAAGAGTACCTACTGGCTTAGCTTTCTCCATCTTAAACCTCTGTATAATCATTGAATAGTATTTAGATTGGCTAACAAGCAATCAACCCTGTTTTCTATCTCTCTCTATTTCAATGCCTAGGATCCTCCTTGACTCCCCTAGGACTTTCATGTCAAATTCTCTTTTAAGAAGCATTTTCACTTGCTTCAATTCCTCTTTGGATCTCCCGACTAGCAGCATGTCATCTACATAGAGAAGTAGATATACAGGTTCCTTGAAACTACTAGTATTTGTGTAAACACAACAATCAAATAAGCTCCGTTTGAACCTTGGAGATCACCTCATCAAACCTCTCATACCAGCATCTTGGTGATTGTTTTAAGCCATAGATGGACTTGTTCAATAAACACACAAGGTCTTCTTCTCCACTTTTAACATAGCCTTGAGGTTGACTTATGTATATTGTCTCTTTCAATAGCCCATGTAAGGAGGCTGTTTTTACATCCAGCTAGTCAAGCTCCAAATCTTTTTGCACAACTAGAGAAAGGAGCAGCAAAATGGAAGTATGCTTCACAACTGGAGAGAACACCTCATTTTAGTCAATGCCTTCCTTTTGGGTGAACCTCTTAGCAACAAGCCTAACCTTGAACCTAGACTTTTGCACACCTGGAATCTCTTCTTTAAATTTGTAAATCCATTTGCATGAGATAGATTTGTACCCCTTAGGCAAAGGTACTAATCTCCAAGTGTCATTTTGATGGAGGGACTTCATCTCATCATTCATAGCCTCAATCCATTTCCTAGCATCTAGGCTATTTGTTGCTTCTTCAAAGCTGGAAGGTTCATTATTACTTAAAGAAATGGCAGCACTCAATGCTACACTTTCGAAGTCAGACTCTTGGTACCTTGCTGGTGGTACTATAGTTCTTCTCGGTCTATCTCTTGCCAATGAGTAATTGTGCAAGTCCCCATGTGTCTCAATTTGATCACTTGACACATGATCATTGGATTCAGCTGCTTCATCACCTTCTAACTCTTGATTTTAGAGGAAGTAGAATCTTCATTATCATTTTGAGGCTCCACCTCCAATCTAGTACTACTAGTCTTAGTTACTGTTGAAGATGGTTGTTCTGCCATCATGAACATTTCATTTTCTCTAAAGATCACATCTCTGTTGTTCACACACCTCTTTTTAACTAGATGCCACAGCCTAAAGCCTTTTACTCCCGGTGTAAAGCCTAAGAACATGCATTTTACAGCCCTTGGTTTCAATTTCTCTTGGCTTTAGTTCATGTAGCCAACACAACAAAACACTTTTAGATGTTCCAGCTTAGATGGCTGCCTTGTACACCTCTCTTTAGGAGTCTTCAGCTATATAGAGAGGTGAGAGCATTTATTAAGTATGTATATGGTGTAGGAGACAACGTCAGCCCAATATTTTTCAGGTAACAAGACATTGGACAGCTAACATCTTACTCTTTCCAGCACTATTCTGTTTAATCTTTTAGCTACTCCATTTTGTTGAGGTGTGTACCTCACAGTTCTATGCGTTACTATGCCATGCTCCCTGCAATACAAATTAAACTCCTCTCCACAAAAATCTACACCATTATCAGTTCTCAATTGTTTAATTTTTTTGGAGGTATGCTTCTCAATCAAGGTCTTCTTTAAATCTACTAAATACTGCATCTTTGGATTTTAAGAAATAAACCCAACTCTTTCTTGAATAGTCATCTACAAATGAAAGAAAGTACCTTGCTCCACTAAGAGATGGAGTGTGAGCTAGCTCCCACAAGTCTGAGTGCACATATTCAAGGACTTCCTTTGAAGTGTGTTGTCCTTTGGGGAATTGATGTCTAGTTACCTTGCCCAATATACAGTGTTCACAAAATTTAAGGTTATCTCCAACACCCCTTGGTAGTATACCCTGTTTAAATAGTACTTGCAGCCCCCCATACTAATATGAGAGAGTCTTTTGTTCCACAACTTGATGACATTTAAGGCTTCTCATTTGTTGCTTACAAAACGGAGTGTGCCATTTGCACATCCTTGATGACATATAGACCATTTACCTTGGTTGCCACCAAGACCACTTTGGAATCCTTAATAATTTCAAAGGTTCCTCCCACACCCCTATATTCACAGCCTATGGCATCAAACATCCCCAATGAAAGAAGATTCCTCTTCAAAGTTGGAACATGCCTCACGTTTCTTATCAATTTTACTGAACCATCCTGCATCTTTAAGGACACAGACTCTATTCCCACAACTCTACATGCATTATTGCCCATATAGATCAGCCCACCATCCCACTTCTTCTAAGTGCAAAACCATCCCTTGGTTGGTGTTATGTGAACTGAACAACCAAAATTTAACACCCAATTTTGAGTCTCCATAGTATTCTAGTCTCCACCTTCTTCAATAGCAGCTAAAGCATTGAATAGTCTAGGGAATTCTCACCTACAACAGCCTCGGTCTGTTTACCCCCCTTGTTCTGTTGGTTCAATTTTCTCTTTAAAGCATAACAGTCCTTTTTCATGTGCCCCATCTTATGACAAAAATGCCACTTTATTTTGGACTTGTCACCATTTTCTCTTTGCCCTTCCCATTGTTCTTGCTCTTCCCTTTTGAGAACAAGCGTTCACCTCCTGGTTGATCCTTCTTAGTCATTTTCAATTCAAGCTCTCTGACTCTTACAGCAGATATAATAGCATCTGTGGTGATTCTTTCGCTACCGTACTTCAATGTAGTCTTCACATATTTGAAAGTTTATGATAGATAATTCAATAATATGAATGTCTCATTCTCTTCTCCAATATTATCTCCAATCGATCTGAACTCTGAAGACAGCCTCTTGAACTCATTAATATTGTCCGTGAGAGACTTTGTCGGATCCATCTTATAAGTGAAGAATCTTTTCCTCAAGAAAGTTTTGTTGGGTAGATCTTTGTTGAGATATATCTAATTTAACTTATTCCAAATGACATAGGCAATAGGTTGATCCACAATTTGCCTCAAAACATTGTCTGTAACATTGAGAACGATGGTTCCATATGCATTTGATTCAACAGTCTGCTTGTCTGCCTCAGAAAGTGTTTAGGATACTTCGTAGGGTCTGTAATGGCCAAAAGAGCCTTCTACTGCCCTAATACTTCTTTAATCTTTGCTTTTTACAGTTCAAAGTCTGTCTTGCTGTCAAATTTCTCAATCTCATATCTGGTAGTTGCCATTGTTGGTCTTCAAGATTGATTATTCTGAATCAAGAATTCAAATCTTGGAAATGCGTTGAATTGTTTACTGAGCTCTAATACCACTTGTTGTCCCAGATGACTAGATCTTCACATTAATAATCACAATACACTCAGTTATAACGGTTGATAAAAATTCAAGAGTCAGGAGAGAGAATGTAGAAGCTTGAAAATCATTCTATCGTTTACCAAAAATCTGCACGATCGTGTAGATGATTGACGACATGCAGAAATGCATGTCATCTTAGGCCTTTTATTTAGAAATATGAAGGTTATTAAGCAGAATATGCGGCAATTATGTTAGGAATTCATGAGAAAATGAGCTTACGGCGTTCAGCATTGAGAATCTCGGCTAACCCATTATTATACGTTATTATGCGTTCAATGTTCTATTTTTGTAGCTAACGCAGGAAGTGGATGCAAACGCGGAAGTCGGACTATCGCATAGATGACGCATGCAGAGAAACTCTCCATCACAAAGGCTAACGCATTCGATCAACGCATGGGTGTTGCGGTAATCAGCCGCATGCGTCCATCATGTAGAAGTTGCAATTGCGAACATCGTGTAGAAGTTGCGGTATTAAGCGAATGCGGTCACTGCACGATTGCGGCTACACGATAATGCATAATAGAGGGATCAATACAAGGTTGGTGGAATGAACGCATCAACGCATATCTCGGGAAAGTCAAAAGATGATGTTGACATTTCATTTACCACGCCGTTAGCAACAGAGATTTAGAAAAGGACTAACGCGCAACGAATGTCAGAATCAGAGCAGTCCATTAATGTTGTCGACGATCAAAGCTCTAAATATAGAAGCCGATGAGCAGAAGTTCAAATCATCCAAGGTTTTCGCCTGAGGTTCGCCTTAGGGCGGATCCTTGTGATCCAGAAAAATGCGTGAGAACATTCATCCGATCGAAGCTAGATCTCGAGAGAGTCTGCTCCACGGCCCAACCATGGCACCACTGGCAGCCTTGACATAGATCTGCTTCTTGCTTCCAGCTGGTCATTTCATTTTCTCTTCTTTTCTTATATTTTATTGTATTACATTTTAGGATTAAGGAATTAATACATTATGTGTTAAATGCATTTTTGTGTTTCCTTCGGTTCCATCTCCATCTTTTTTACTTAGAATCCTTAACTTTCATTGCATCACTTAGTGGGATTGTTAGAGTATCGCATACTTAGTCATGTGGAGTAGAGATATGAAGCATGTGGCAAACCACCGAGAGATATGCGTTGCATGAGTGTGTGAGAAAACCTTATTTGCTTAGTGTGAAGCTGTAGCAACGCCTGTCTATAGGCGGATGCAACGCTTGTCTACGAGTAAAGTCAACAACAACTAACTGCCCGGGAGGGAAGTGGTTGGTCGCGTTAAGCAATGTAAGTTATTATTCACTAGAGATAGGAATAATCTTGCGTCAGCCAAGTTCATGCAGTTACCTTATTTTATGAGCACATCATTCATCATTTAGGCATACTTGAGAGAGTAGTCTAAAACCCAAATCTATGACTCCAGAGAGCGGATTGGAACGCATAAACAAGAATGGGGAACTTAAGAATAAGCTCTGTTCGATATCACACAGCGTATGCACCCTACAGATAGGATATTGCATGCGTTCAGAAGTAGGATACGGTGGTATGTGGTTATAACACTCGTGCGGCGAGAGCACGTGAGCGAGTTATGGAGGTTTAGGAAGGCATAGGCTTCTCGGCACTATCGCATATACATCGCATGCATCCTAGAATTATGCTCAAGTGTGTGTAGCATGATCGCATAGCTTGCGTTGACTAAGGTTGCCCTTACGGTCAATCTTAAGGGTTGCACTGAAGACATTTCCACATTTTATCTATTTTTCTAACCATTTACTTCATGTCAATAGTTGTCGTGTCTCTACCTCTCATTCATATTCTCATTGTGTTGTCTGTTAATTAGGAGTAGAAGTAATGTTAGCTTAACAACATCCCTCTATCATTCTTTTATTCAACCATCACATGCACATTACCGCATACGTCTAGCTACAAGTCCCTGAGTTCGACCTCGAATCACCCAAGAAACTTGCGTTTGCGTTATACTTCGGGTGAGGGCAAGAAAACTTGTGACAGAACGCATGGTCATCGCATACATTTGTTAACGCATACTGTAAGTCTAGTGCATGACCACCAACGCATGATAATCAACGCATACCTTATGACATGCATCACATATTGCATCCACGTAATTTTAGTCGTCAAGTAATTGACATCTAATTTTTCATCACCAAGTTTTTTGTGCTGTTGCCGGGGACTTGGCAGCTAATTATTTGTTGAGTTTTATGTCTCTGCAGGCAACCTTTTTATCTTGAGAGTATTGCAGCTTGTGAAACCAAGTTTCAAACCAATATTGAAATGTAGGCGATGCACTGAAAGCCAGTATTGACCCAAAAGTGGAAGGGCAATCAGTCACATGAGCTGAAGGTAATTCTAAGCACATGGTGGCAACCATGCGCCCAACAATTTCCGGAAGTTCCAATCGTCCGGGCAAGTCCCTTGACCTAAGCAATTGAGAGAAATCTCCTGCATGGAAGACTCCTTGCAGTGATAACACTCCAATCTCTCCAGGGACGTCTTCTACTCTATCTTTACCTTGCTTTTGTAGTTTAGTTATTTCTATTTTTATTGTTATTTTAGATATGCGGCTGCTTCCTTGGTTGTGGTGTGTTTATTTCTTGTAGGTGCGAAAAATAATTCTCCTCGATGCGCAGTACATCAAAAGAATTTCTTTCATCCTTCAACGCATGGGTTCAATCGTGTGGATTCCAACGCATGATCGCATGCGTTATTCCGACTAAGGTCTTTTCTTGTTATCTTTTATGCATTATCCTTTTGAAATTCTATTTTCCCAATTGCGTGCTTTACAGTGTTTCGATGGTACGTATAATTCACCGCATCTTCTAACTAAGCTTTGAAAGGCACTCCCTACTTTAATTAGCTTCTTCAAAGTTTGAAAGTCTTAATTTTTATTTTGTGTAAACCTTTGCTCAAAAATTTGTTATCGCATTCTTGTAATTTTGTTTTTAGCTTTACAGTGAGAATGCTGCCAACCTCTAAGTTTGGGGGTGCCAGCGGACTCGGAGAATTGCGTTCATTGCATTGCGATCGTTTGAAAAAAAAAAAGTGAAGAGAATTTTTTAGAATAATAACTCCATTGTCAACAGAATGGGGAAACCCATGTTGATAAGAGTTAAGTTGTGAAAGGCACTAACCTGTAGTTGGATGTTCGCATGACACAGGTGAGGGCAAGCCAAAACGAAAGTAAGTCGTTAGGATCAACGCATAAGTTCAACTCTTCTGTCCGGTGCAAGCCAAATCAAGCAAGACAAGAGTTGAATTGAATATGGAACGTAATAAAAGTTGGATGTCCACATGACACACGTGGAGGTAAGCCAAAATGAAGAGCGTAACCAGGTTCAACGCCGCATTCAAATAAGTAATCGCAAATTTTTTAAATGTTTTGAATGAATGCATTCTCAAAATCTAAACGCAAAGTTGCAAAGAGAAATAAAAAGTTTTTGAGCAAAGGCTTGTGGGATCTAAACTTAGAAAAGATCTTTTTGAAGAAGCAGCCAAAGTGGAAGAGAGCATTGCGGCGATGGTTAGAGGTATGAGTAAATTATATTCTGAGGAGCTGGTCATTGCAAAGGAAAGCAAGAAGGTAAGTTAAGAATTTTTTGAGTATAACGCATGCTTGAGGACAAGCATGATTCTAAGTTTGGAGGTGTCTGCATGTCATCTTAGGCCTTTTATTTAGAAGTATGAGGGTTGTTAAGTAGAATATGCGGCAATTATGTTAGGAATTTATGAGAAAATGAACTTGCGGTGTTCAACATTGAGAATCTCGGCTAACCCATTATTGTGCGTTATTATGCGTTCAATGTTCTATTTTTGTAGCTAACGTAGGAAATGGACGCAAACGCGGAAGCCAGACTACCGCATAGACGACCGAATGCGGAGAAACTCTCCATCACAAAGGCGAATGCATTCGATCAACACATGGGTGTTGTGGTAATCAGCCGCATACGTCCATCGCATAGGAGTTGCGATCGTCAAGCAATTTCATTCATCGTGTAGAAGTTGCGGTATTAAACGAATGCGATCACTGTACGATTTGGACTACATGATAACGCATAATAGAAGGATCAATGCAAGGTTGGTGGAATGAACGCATCAATGCATATCTCGGGAAAATCAAAAGATAATGTTGACATTTCATCTACCACGCTGTTAGAAGCAGAGATTCAGAAAAGGACTAATGCGCCGCAAATGTCAGAATCAGAGCAGTCCATTAATGTTGTCGGTGATCCAAGCTCTATATATAGAAACCGATGAGTAGAAGTTCAAATCATCCAAGGTTTTCGCCTGAGGTTCGCCTTAAGGTGGATCCTTGTGATCCAGAAAAATGCGTGAGAAGAAAGCTTGAGAGTTCTTCACCTCTTTCATCCATTCTGAGTGATGACCGGAGCCTTCGATCGGAGCTAGATCTTAGGAGAGTCAGCTCCACAGCCCAACCATGGCACCACCGGCAGCCTTGACACACATTTGCTGGAAGCAAGACATTGCTTCCAGCTAGTCATTTCATTTTCTCTTCTTTTCTTATATTGTATTGTATTACATTTTGGGATTAAGGAATTAATACATTATGTGTTCAATGCATTTCTGTGTTTCCTTCGATTCCATCTTCATCTTCTTTACTTGGCATCCTTAACTTTCATTGCATCACTTAATGAGATTGTTAGAGTATCGCATACTTAGTCATGTGGAGTAAAGATATAAAGCATATAGCAAACCACCGAGAGGTGTGCGTTGCGTGAGTGTGTGAGAAAACCTTGTTTGCTTAGTGTGAAGCTGTAGCAACGCCTATCTATAAGCAGATGCAACGCTTGTCTATGAGTAAAGTCAACAACAACTAACCGCCCGGGAGGGTAAGTGGTTGGTCGCGTTAAGCAATATAAGTTATTGTTCAATAGGGATAGGAATAATCTTGCATCAGACAAGTTCATGCGGTTACCTTGTCTTATGAGCGCATCATTCATCATTTAGGCATACTTGAGAGAGTAGTCTAAAACCCTTATCTAAGACTCGAGAGAGCGGATTTGAATACATAAGCAAGAATAGGGAACTTAGGAATAAGCTCTGTTTGCTATCACACAACATATGCACCCTACTGATAGGATATTGCATGCGTCCAGAAGTAGGATACGGTGGTATGTGGCTATCATGCTCATGCTGCGAGAGCACGTGAGCGGGTTATGGAGGTTTAGGCAGGCATAGGCTTCTCGGCACTATTGCATATACATCGCATGCATCCTAGAATTAGGCTCAAGTGTGTGTAGCATGATCGCATAGCTTGCGTTGACTAAGGTTGCCCTTGCGATCAATCTTAAGGGTTGCAGTGAAGACATCTCCACATTTTATCTATTTTTCCAACCATTTACTTCCTGTCAATAGTTATCGTGTCTCTACCTTTCATTCATATTCTCATTGCATTGTCTGTTAGTTAGGAGAAGGAGTAGTGTTAGCTTAACAACCCCTCCATCATTCTTTTATTCAACCGCGGCATGCACATTACCGCATACGTCTAGCTACAAGTCCCTGAGTTCGACCTCGGATCACCCGAAAAATTTGTGTTCGCATTATACTTGATGTGAGCGCAAGAAAACTTGTTACATGACGTATGGTCATCGCATACATTTGTTAACGCATACTGTAAGTCTAGTGCATGACCACGCATGATAATCAACGCATACCTTAAGACATGCATCGCATATTGCGTCCATATAATTTTAGTCGTCAAGTAATTGACATCTAATTTTTCATCATCAATGATGCACCAATAACTAAACAATAGGCCAATTAAGTAAACGATAGGAGGAAACGTTAAATGATAGTGTAGACGACAGTTGACTGAAGTTAGATGATCGTATAGACGACAACTGAGGAGCTAAACGATCGTATAGATGATTGAGCACAAAGCTAAATGATCGTGTACACGATGCGATAGGAACTATACGATTGTATAAACGATACTTTAGCAAAACTTAAACGATCGTAGAGGAAGAAGAAATGACACAGGAGTTTAAGTGGTTTGGCAAAAGGCCTACGTCCACTGTGCAAATTGGGAGGTTCTCTTTTATTACTCTTCAACGTATTACAGAACGAAATGTTTTGCTCTCTCAACTTCTATTCACTCTTACATTAATCTCTCGTTTGATTTCGTTTATATATGTGCAGGCGATTCGGTCAATAATGATGAGCTCTGGTGGTTACAACATTTAACAGAAAGAAGTCGACAACTGTTCAACTGTCAGCTGCAATGTTCTTACTTGATTTCGAGTCTTTCAGTAACATAAATGTTATCGGACTATTCATTTAATTAAAAGAACTAACTTGAGATAAGCATATGTTACATTATCCTCTTAGGTTATTTACCATGATTTGTTTGTTTAATTTTTCCAAGTTTAAAGAGAAAGTAACAATGGTTGACATGGGTTAGATGGAGTTGGGTGTTTGAAATCATTTGGACTGGTGGATTAGTTTGATTCAACTGTTGTGAGTTTGGCGAACTTCTTTCTTGCTTCAATTTCAATTCATTTCCCCTACCGGAGGTCCTTAATTTCACCTTCTAAATTCTTGATTTAGAATGTTATCTAAGCTTAATGGTATAAGTTGGGTTAACTTTTCTAATTAAATGAATGTGTTGCATGTATTTCGGTATTATTTGTTGTTTCCTTTTCTTTTCTTCTTTAGTAGATTAGATTTTGGAGTCTTCTATTATCAATATTTGCTATTTTCTTTTTTGTGTGTTGGCAATATCAATTCCAAGTACATTTTCAATGAATCCATTGCTTTTTGCTCCTGAACATGAGTCATGAATGTTGTTAATATTTGAATATTTATTGGCTGGGGATTTCTTTGATCATTTGACTTCTCTGAAGTGCCAACGTTTTTTGATTGGATTGCTCAGCGTTTAGATTCTAAAAGTCTTCCTATTGTTCCAATTGTCACAGGGGAACTTTTTAGAAAAGTGGTTCTACTAAAATCCGACTTGTGACAGTCATTCATCGGGCAACCATCAAGAAAAGTAATACATTGTCTTTCAAATACTAAGATCTCGTCAACGAATGTATGCATTTATTTATTTATTTTTTGTATTCCTACTCAAAAGCATCCATTTGTGATTAAGATGTTTGAATTACTCTCAATCTCACATGGCCCCAATTTCCTTTAACCAATCTATTTGTCACTATGTTTTTTATAACCAGGTTCGTTTAGGGGCTAATTACCAAGAATTAAGTTCTGTAATATTGTACAATGGACAAGAAACAACAAAATCATGGCTTGTTCTGGGTATTGGGTAAATTTCTGCCATGTTTGTTTAATTATTCATCATTTGGATGTTCAAGAATCTAACTTAAGTTTCTGGGTTTTGTCGTAATCAAGTTTCAAGTGAAGTTAATTTCCATGAAGTCCATTTCTTGAAGCTCACATTAGTTTGTTGATATTCTACCATCTATCTTTGCCATGATTTTTTATCTTCTTGCCATAATTAGGTTATTTCTGGAATTCGTGCACTTGTATGGATAGTGAACATTGGTCACTTTCGTGATCCTTCACATGGCGGAGCTTTGGGTGGTGTTATCTTTTTAAATTATTTGCTGATTACTCTATTTAAGATTTTAGCTTAAATTGGAATGCGTTTATTACTTCTTAACTAGTTTGTTTGATTCGGCCTATTTATGTTCTTGTATTTTCACTTGTTGTTAAGCTTCATTTTGTTCCATATGTTGTTCTTTAAGCATTATACTCATTTCATTAATTCAATAAAAAGTCTTGTTTCCATTTTTTTTTTTTTTTAATTTGGTAAACTTAAGTTGTTTTTAGATAATGGATTGAGTGAGTGCTTTAACATTTGCAAGCTTATAAATTCTAATGTTTATGTTTATGCATTGTTCAATTTATTTGGTTGCTATCCATCTTTTCTCTTTGCTTTGATAACTTTAATTATTTGGGTTGATAAGTTATTTGTTTATGATTTCTATTAAACTTGTTTTTGTGAACGAGTTACATTGTTGAGTTTAGTTAGAAAGAAGTGTTGATTAAGATTTTAGAACTATGTTAGTAACATTTAAAGTATATATTTCTACTTTAAACTTCTTTTTAGAATTTTTTTTGTAACTTCCGATCCAGCCAATCTTAAACTCTTATATGGTTGTTTTGAATTCCAAGTATTTACAATAGCTTTAATTAATGGATTGTATTACTCTCTTTAATAGCTTTAGTTGATCTTAAAACTTTGATATTCAATGAATTAGTCACTTTACTTTTAACTATTACTAAGAAAATTTTTTAGGGGATGAAAAAGCTAAAAATAGATTTATTGTGGTTATTGTTGATATTGATATATTGAGTTGTACTCTAAAGTGAATGTTGTGTTTTTACTAGGTCTTGCACGAACCTACAAAAGTGGTGAAGTTATCAAACAAGTGACTGACTTTTGGTTAGTGACAAAACTTGTTGTAATTTAGTTACATGTGACAATACCTTGTTGTATTTAGTTTTTTTTATAAAAAAAATTACCAAGTTTGGTTATTAGTTTGTTTGTATATGCCCCTTTAGGGACATTTGATAGTTTCCTTGTATTTAGTTTCTTTAGAAATGTTATCAACTTTATTCTTATATATGAAGTTCTTATTTATGTTTGTATCTATTTTGTGTTAAAATGCTATTAGTTGATGATGAAAATCATGTGTGTAATGACAAGGTTAAAGAAAACCAACGAACTATCAAGACGGGTATTTTATTAACAATATAAAATGCATAAATATGAAACTTTGTGACAATAAAAATGTATCATGATAGAACATTTATTGACGTAAAATAGTTATGGTTCAAATATTTTTGACAATAAAGTGTCATGGTTCATATATTCTTGAAAAGAAAAAAAATCACTGTATATACTTTTTTGACATTTTATAATTATCGTCAATACTCATAATGTTGCATAAAATACCCAATTTTGAGTTAATTAATGACAATATTAATCTATCATAATATATTTGATAATGACAGTTTATTATTGTTAGTAATTATTCATTATTGATAATTATTTATTGTCGTGAGAAGACTAATTATGACATTTTTAAAAAACTTTTATTGATGCTCATACTTTACCGGTGATACAATAACCGAAAATAATTATCACAAATTTTAAATTTGAAAGTTTTTAAATGTCATGAATCCCAGTTTTGTAGTGAAGAATCAAGCTAGAATTTATATGATATGATCATCCCGAGATATAGGCTTTTGTCGGATCTTCACGAAGTATTCCTTTAAAGGCATGACTCCTTTCTTCATATTTTGAAGCTCGCTTTTGAATTGCATGGCTTGAACAAGACATCGAGCAGAGTAAATACCTTGAACAATAGTCCAAATATCTTTAGTTGGACGACAATTCAACATCTGATTCAAAATATCTAAACTCATTTATCCAAGTAGCCATGAGGAAATAAGACAATCCTGATGCTTCCACTTCTTATATTTAGGATTAGGAATTTGAGCTTTACCAGACGAGGATGAAGTAGTCATGATAGTATCTCTCTCTTTTGATGATGATAAATTCGGACGGAGGTTTCGATTCGAGTTGAAGATGAAGGAATCGAATTCCTCACAGAAGCGTGTGAACGCAATATGGTTTGAATTCAATTTGATAAATGGTGAAATTGGGAGAAGTTAACAAACTAAAATTATCACAGGATAAATATTTAATAAAACTAAGCATGCAATCTATAGAGGTTAAAGAAGAGAAGACTAGCCCTTAAGGAAAAACTCTTATTTATGCAAATCCTCTCCAAGAACACGAACGGAACAGTTCTAGGCAAATAGCGAGACTTTTCCTCAATTTCAGACACCACCACTTAGTAATCTCATTATTCTCTGAAACAAGGAAAGGACGTGTGGGCTCCTTCTTTGTTACTTTTGGCAGAGGGAATTTTTTTACAAGTGAAAGATCTCTGTGTTGTGAGAGAGAGTTTTGAATTTTTAGAGAGGAAAAAATCACTCTGTGTTTTCAAAGAACACAGGTTTTAAAGAAGAGTGAGGGATAACTCACTCTCACGATCTGCAAAATACTTCCCCTGTCATGGGGAGTTATAATTATATTATTAATAATTAATAATATAATATGTACACTATATAGTTAGTTAACTAATTATAGCCACCTATCTTTGTCCGGTCTTATGTAAAATAAATTTAGTTATTATTTTAATTTGTCTTAATTTTGTTAATTTTAATTTGATAATTTTTCACTTTTTATGCTAGTTTTTTTTTTTTACCTCTTTTTAACTTTTATTTCATAAGTTTGGTTAAAATAATCAATTTAGTCAATGTAAAAAAACTGAGGAACAAAACAAAGCAAATATGAAAAAAAGTTTGAATTTGTTTTTGGTTATCCAAAATTTGTCCTTCCTAAGACAAGTTTGGTGAACTTTCAAATCTAAAATAAAAATCATTAAATGGGTTTTAAATACCAACTCTCCTAAAAAACCTAAGCCACAATTTCATATAAATCTTTATTTTCTCTTAGAAAAAAAAACCTCTCGTTCTTCTCTAGAAACCTAGGGAGCTAGCCTTCTTCAACCCCAAATTCCCCCTTTCTCAACTTTAGAGAGTATCTATCCACAACAATCCCAAAATCCTTATTTTCTCTTCCAAAAAAAACATAGCTAGTCCCCTTCAACCCCAATCCCCCCATTTCTCAACCCTAGAGAGACTTCATCCACAACAATCCAAAATCCTTATTTTCTCTTCTAAAAAACCATAGCTAGCCACCATTTCCCAAAAGAACCTAAAGATCAACAACACCCCTTTTATTTTCTCTTCTAGCACCTCTCTTAAATCCCTATATGCTTATTAAATTTTTAATATCTTTGTAAATATCATCGTTCTTTCGTTTATTACTTTTAATGCATCGTTAAATTGTATATTTTGCCAATGTAGTTTTGCATATTTAAATTAATGTTTTTTGGCAAAATTTCTCTAGCCTTTTCAACACTTTTAAGTTTATTTTCAAATCTTTGAAATTAACTCCTTTTAAGTTTTATTAAATGAATTTTAATCTCTTTTATTAAATATTTGTTTGAAGGATGTTGTTCTAAAATTTTTGACAATGGATTCTAGAAATATTTAGAGTCCAATTTTCTACAATCTTGAAGTGAGGAAGTCGATTCTTTGGGAATTCGAGATCCATTTTCAATATTTTTTTTATTAAAATTCTAATTTTTTTTTTTTTCAGTTTGTTTAATTTACTATGATGCTTCTTTAATTATGTTTTATTTATGTAATGTTCATATCAAATCCTATTTTATTTCTACTCTAAATTTATCTAAGTTTTAAAACTCTTTTTAAGCCATCTAATTTATTTTCTTTAAGTTACATTCTTCGGGTGTTTTTGAACATTCAAAAATTAATAAATTATTTCAAAAGGTTTTCTAATAATTTTTTTCTTTTAAGACCGCGTTTTTTTCCTAAAAAATTCCTATGATGGAATCTAGGAAATTTGGAAATCCGATTTCTTAGTATTCTTGAGGTGAGGGATCACATCTTTGGGAGTCCGAGATTTGATCTCAAAAGAAATGAATTTAATTAATATTTTTAAAAATTTCTTTATTAAAAGGCTATACCTATGGTGGATTTTGAGATATTGTAATAATTTCTTGCATTGTTGAGGTGAGGAATTTTTCCTCAATTGTAATATAACTAAATCGATGAAATTTATCTCCATATTTTATGGGATCATTATTTCAAATATTGGAGTAATGAGTATAAAATAAGACATTTGTTTTAAAACATTTTTTCCAAATGAATTTCTTTAAAAAAATCGATTCAAGATTTAAAATTTGCCCATCGTTTTTCAAACAATTGTTGGAGGGTGCTAACACCTTCCCCATACACAAACGTCACGGACTCAACTCTAGTTTTTGCATACCATTTTTATTGAATTTTATTTAAAAAATTGTTCATTTTATTTTGATGTCCAATCACACCATAAAAAGGATTGGTGGCGACTTCTTTTTATTTTATTTTAAAATAACCCTTTTTTAAGACGTCGACCGCTCCATTTCATCTCGGACACGTGGCGACACTAATTAACAAACTATATAATATGCATTATAATCATATTATAATATAAGTCTCTCTTATAACCTATAATTTTACTATGAATCATATTCACATTAAATTTTAATTATAGTTTTTATACAAATCTTATTTATATAAGTAATATTCTATCGCATATTATATAGTTCTAATTATAAATCATATTTATAATTAACTATATATTATAATGTATCAATATACATTATACATAACATTAATCATATTAATATAATTAATAACTTAAATTCTCGTAAATAATTTGAACAATTCAAATCCAAAAACAATTATTTCTTATTTATCCTTAATGAGCTAATAAGGGGACCTTATGGACCTACAAATTAGAAGCTCCAATGATATGAGATTAATTAATTAAACTCTTTAATTAGATTAATCAACATTCATTAACTGCGGTCACTCTACTAAAGACCGATAGTTGCACTCTTCGTACTGTAGATACAGTTTTGTGTCCACAGATATAACCAATCAACAGTAAGTTGACCCTTCACAAATTGCTCATAAATACAATTGGGTCAAATTATCATTTTACCCCTGTAGTTACATCTAACTCCTTAAATACCATTGGTTCCTCTAATGAACAACCAGTCTATAATCCTACTATAAATTAATCCCTCTCAGGCTAATGAGAGAGTGAGATCTCATTGTTCAAGATCTGGAGTCAACTATTAAGGGAATAATTTATCTACTTTCCATATCTACAAGGAGTGAATTCCACCTTCTGGAGTTGTGTTCCTAGCTCCCTATTCAGATAAATCCCCAAAATGGTAAGCATATTAAGTCGGCGAAGCAGACCAATTCCACCCATACAGATCAAAGGATAGTCCTCATAGATAGAAGTTCACAACTCACCCAAGATTAAGGATCAAGTCACCTATGGTCATCCTAGTGAAATGTTAGTTTCTACAAGCAACAATGTTTATAGAGAAACTAGACATTTTGCGTTTCGGTCTTATATAAAATTTTTATACAGGATACCCCCACTCACATGTCTCCACATGAACAATATGGATCATATCCTCTGTAATATGACAATTCATGTAGTAATTACAAAGTGGGTTGTATCTACAGTGTTACTAGGATAAGGCACCAAACTTTAGCCATGTACTACAAACCTTTTAAGTTATTACTTGAACATGATCCACTTGTATGTCTACCATATACTGTTCAAGTTACATTAAACAATCTCGAATCTTAGTTTATTAGATTGAGTTAATTCTATCTAAATATCAAATAAGATACTTCTATGTTGTTAAATAAGTAATTTGTATTTAAAAGTTACAAACTACAAGATCCATGAGATTTAGGACACTAAATCTAATAGAAGGTACCGTTAAGGATCGTATCCTTCTAAAGTAGTTGTAACCTAAAATTTCCATAGAAGAAAGTTATCATCAATAAATTTGATAATAGAAATTTTTTTACCTGAGCTAAACGTCTGAGAAATCAATGAAGATGAATCTCTGGTCCTTTTATTCCCATCGTAGATAATTGATTACTCACACTATGAGAAAACCCTAGAACAAAGTAGTAAGCAAAAGATGAAAACTATAGGCCCTCAATCGTTTGACAGGGGCTCTGATGCCAACTAAAGAAAATGAAATTTCATTGAAGTAAAATAGGAGAGAGTCATTGAAGAGATGATGAAGGCAAGAGAAAACTGTAGCTTTTATATATATTTGATAAGAGTATTGGGAGGAAAAATTTTTACCCTAAACACTGTTGGGTTTTATGCCTTAAAACTCGTAGATAGTAAATGTTATTAATTGATTGTCATCAATAAAGAGTTATAGATGTTAAATCAATAAATTTTATTATTTTTATTGTTGTCTAATTTGCATTTTTTATGTAGTGGGAATTGTTAGTAGGTACCAATCCAATCTAGGGTAAGACCACTGGACAACGGTTAATAACATCCTCAAGTATCTTAGAAGAATGAGGGACTACAAGCTGGTATATACAGTTAAGGATTTGATCCATATAGGATAAACCGACTCTGATTTCTAACTGACAAGGATTCTTAAAAACCTTTGTCAAGATCAATGTTTACCTTAAATGGGGAGTTGTAGTGTGGTGTAGCACCAAGCAAGGATACATTGCAAATTCTATTATGGAATCTCATGTGGCTGCTTGTGAAGCAGAAAAGGAAGAAGTTTGGCTAAGGAAGTTCCTAAGTGATTTGGAATGGTTTCAAATATGGACTTGACCATCCCCTAATACTGACAACAATGAGGCCATAGCTATTGCTGATTTATTTAAGAAGGCTCTCTCTTGGTGAAAGTGTATGAGGGTCATCTAGACAGTCTAGGTCTATGAGACATATACATTGGATAATCTAGGGTAAGTGGGAGAAATGTAATAGGTACATGGATACCCTAGTTTATTGTATTTATTTACAATAATCCCCCTTTGATTGTGTACAACCCACTAATTAGAGTTTTAGTTTAAGTGGGAGTTTGTCGGTTGGTCGTTATTAATAAAAAGTTATAGATATTAAATCAATAAATGTTATTATTTGTATTTTTGTCTAATTTGTCTTAATAACCCTAAATCCAATAAACTATCATCTAAATTTTCCTTATGAGTCTTGAACTGTATGTGGAGACATACAAGGAACAATTTTCAAGATTTAGCCTAAAGGGTCTATCGTATAGAGATAAGACTGGGTACCTTATCCTGGTAACCTATGGATACGATCTACTTTATATTTGATACACACATAATGATCCAATGCGTTCATATAGGTGACATGTGAAAAAGGGTATCCTATGCAATGAGTTTGCATAAGATTGAACCGCGAAATAGTAACCACTAGATGTAACACCATTGACTAGTTTGGTTCCTATTTCAATAAGATGACCTAGGCGACTTAGTCTCAATCCTGAGTATATTATGAACTTTTGTTCACGAAGGATTTGATGGAATAAACAAGCAAAATTCAGAAGCAAACATAATCATTAAGTACTATGATTACACTTAATTTGAGCTACAAAAGCATGTGTAAAATAGCTTCAAAAGAAATAAGGTTTCATATGATGTATACCTTTGAAGAATCCCTCTTGATCCTTGCTATACTCCTCAAATTTGACCTTCAAATCAGTAGTAGACCACCAAGAGAGTCTTCTCCACTATTCTCAGCCTTGGAATTGAGTGGTGGAACTCTCAGTTGAGATGGATTTCAAAAGGGGAAGAAGAGGGTTTGAGAGAATTTCACAAATTCTCATAATTTTCGGAAATTCAACATGCAAAACTTTTCCAATTCTGAAATTGAATTTCTTTTAATCAGTTAAAGCATGCAAGCACTTAGTCTTTGAGCTAATTGACACCTCAATTAGCATTAAGTGAGTGGGCAATGTGTCAAAATGTGGAAAATCCACTACCAACTTCAAAAGTTGGAAATTTCCACTTTCAAATTCATTTTTCAATTTTTAAATTAATTCAATTAAGAATAATTTAAAACCTTAATTAAATTTTCATAAATTGAATTTAAAATGAAAAATGATTTAATTTTAATTAATTAATTAAATAAATAATTAATAATTTAATATCAAATATTAAATTAATAAAATACTCAATTCAAACATGAATCTTATTCATGTAAACAATATTTAAATCAACATTTAAATATCTTAATCTCTCCAAATACGTTTAATTTTGATAAATTTAAATGTCTAATTATATCGAATATAATTATCCAAACCCTAAATTTTGAACTTGAACACTTCAAAATTTTCTCAATTTTCTAATCCAAGGTTTAATCTTTTACGAGGTAGCAGAGGGACCTTATGGACCTACAGATTATGAGTCTGCATACTATAAATGATTTTTCTTTCATTTTTGCAAAGGGGAGGAAGAAAATCCATGGAGGCTGGGATCTCTCTCCGAGTTGTTTCACTTCTTTGGTAATTCTTGCTCCAATTTAGGTTAGATTTTATATTTTTTTTGTCGAAATGTAAACAAATCTCTTGTAATTCTTCATACAATTTTTCAATGAATTTGTGAAGTTTGATTGAATCTTCTTTCTATTTCAAGGGTTCTTGAAAATTATTTTGAGTTGTCTTACAAATTCTTTTGAGTTTTCTACTTTCTTATTCAATTGCAATCTGATTTATGCTTTCTTGAATTTGATTTTAATTCTTGAGAATATTGAATGATCTAAATCTTGAACATGTATAGCATAGATACTTTGTCACACTCGTTGTTGAATATGTTTCTTTCAATATGTTCGATGGAATGTCTAGCCAAGATCTTTAAGAGGCAATAGTAATTGTTTGTTTGATGGTTATCCTAGGATGCACTAATTACTAGATTTGGAGAAATTTTGGTTAATAGAGTAAGCTACCTTAACAATTAATCAACACAATTGAATCCTAGGACCTAATGCGCATGTTTTCTATTCTATATGGCCACTATCGAACACAATAGAAGCAGAACCATGTAGGTTGATTAGGGTTTGGCCTATCCAACCTTAATCAATGTTTAGGACGCTCTCCCGACTAGGTTATTGCTAGTTGTCGGCCTTTGTAGAGGCTAGCTTGATCTAGTTGAGCGAGTAGTTGTGAGCATAATCCGATTGTCAACAAACTTTTAGAATTCGATGATAGGAATTGCATTGAACGTCTAACTTGAACTAGAAGCAAGATCATTCTTTACTTGTTTACATTCATCTTTTATCTTTTGATTTCTAATACTTTTTGTTCAATTTTATCAACTCCCCATTTTATTACTTTAATAGTCAAGGTAAGTTAAGAAAGGATAAGAATTAAAACCTTCCCTGTGGATCGAACACTTACTTCCACTTAACTATGTGTTAGTTAGGTTGTTGTTCAAGCTTTATAAATATTGTTTTTTCAGGTTAGGTAGAACTAACGACACCTACTTAGCAACCGAACAAGGGTTAAGTAGATAAATTGCTCCCTTAAGGGCTGATTCCGGGTCTTGAACAATGTGGCGCCACACCCTTTCCTGACCCGAGAGGGGTTTAGTCATAGTTGGACTATGATCTATTGTTCATTAGAGGGATCAGTGGTACTTAAGAAGTTAGATGTAACTACAGGGGCAAAACGATAATTTGGCCCAACTGTACTTACAAACAATTTGTGAAGGGTCATCATACTGGTGATTGGTTATATCCAATTGACACAGAAATATATATGTAGTATAAAGAGTGCAGCTATCGTTCTTTAGTGGAGTGTCCAACAATTAACGGATGGTGAATAATGTAATTAAAGAGTTTAATTAATTATTCATGTACCGTTGGAACTTCAAGTTACAGGTCCATGAGGTCCCCTTAGTATCTCAATAGGATTTAGTTGAGAATCAGTTTTTGGATTAATTTGAATTGTTCAAATTAATAGAGTGATTTAATTATATATGATATAATTAAGTTGTTTCAATTATATATGATATATATGTCATAATGTATTTGATACATGATAGCTTAATGGGAGGAAATGAGTATTTGAATGGGATTCAAATATAGTTTCTATGAATTGGATTCATAGTTGTTAAGTTAAATATAAATAATATTTAATATTTATCACAATAGAAACTATAGTTTATATTGTGATAAATATTAAAACTATAGGTTATATGTTATATTTGATATAACATATAACTTAATATATATATATATATAATATGATAAGTTAGTTATCATAGTAGTAGTAGAAGTAGTAGTAGCAGTAGTAGTAGTACAACTCTTTTCCCCATCTTTTCTTTCCACCCACATTAGTGGGTGGTGGTTATTTATGGCAAGTAGAAAAAGGAAAAGTTTTCTTCTTCTTCTCTAAGGGTTGTTAAACGATTGAGAGAGAAAAAGAAAAAATACCGAAGAGTTCTTTGTTTTGACTTGAGTTTTAAAAAAAAAATTCCATTCTTGTATTGAATTGTTTTACAGTAATGGTGGGTTTTATAACCTGCATTTTATTTATGCGATGAATGGTTTTTGATGGATTTGTTGATGGATGTTTTGGGATAGAACTCTCTATTTAAGGCTTTCTTTAATTTACAAATTTTGGTTTGTAAAGGCCTTTGCGTTTTTGGGTATTAATTGGTGCAATCGAGTTTGTAAGTTGTAAGTTTTGAGTCGCTCGTGATGTTCCAGAGGCTTCAAAGAAGGGTTGCAAAGCGTTGTTTCGATGGAGAAGACGAAATAGAGATTCCAGATCGTGTAGCTAAAGCTAAACGATCATGTAACTTTTGGTATGTGGTCAGGTAGCTTTTGCTACACAATCGTGTAGCATTTGCTAAACGATCACATAGCTAATGCTACGCGACCGGTAGAGTTTGCTTCATGATCGTGTGGCATTTTCTACAAGATCGCATAGTTGCTTGTTGAACGATCGTGCGGTCTTTAGTTGCTCATTGCATTGTTGCTTGCTGCATGATCACGCGGTCTTTAGATGCTTATCGCATGATTGCTTGCTACACAATCGCATAGTGTTTCATGCTCATTGCATAGTTGTTTCCTACGCGATCATGCAATCTTTCCTTCAAAATCACATAGATGCTCGTGTTGGTGTTGATGCCCTAAATCTCGTAGGGTCCTATAGTTTGTAAATATTTTATGAACAAACTCTTATGTGATTAATAATATATGATATTTTTATTCATTTTGTATATAAAATATGTGATATTTTAGTTACATTACCCACAAACCAATAAACTAATATCCAAGGTTATCATTGTAACTTAAACATGTGTGTGGAGAAATACAGGTGGATCATATTTAAGTGATAACCTAAATGATCTGTAGTAGATGGATAAGGTTGGGTACCTTATCCTAGTGACACTACGAGTATGGTACGCTTTGTAGGTGTTACAAATATTGTAAAGTGTTACAAATGATCTGATCATTATCATGTATTAGATATATGAATGGGGATAATTTATATAAAAGAGTTTATATAAGACCAGACCACAAAATATTTAGTCTCATTATATAACTGATGCGTTATTTTATGCGATGAATTAATGAAAGGAATTGTGGTGATGGAAAATGCTTATACAATAAGTTTTCTCAGCAGAACCCAAGTATAAATCCTGCTGAGTTTCCTGGTAAGTCTAGGGTTGAACTCAGGGACTAAGGAAAACGATATACGGCGGTAATTCTTAAGATAACTTTGCGGTAATAAATAAATTAATGGTTGGTTGGTTTGTTGTTTGAAGTATAAAAAGTATGCGGCGGAAAGATTGATTATGCGACAAATACACTGAGTATGCGGAGGAACGGGTTGAGAAGGTCTTTAGCTAGCGTTTCCTGGGAATGCAATCATGCTACAATCATGCGACAGCAAATCATTTCCCAATGCAAATGCGGTAGCTCCTAATTCTAGGATGCATGCGATGAATGCGATAATGTCTATAGAGCTTATTCCTAAGTCTCTACTTCTTGCCTATGCGATGATGCAAGATACACACAAGGACAAATTGACCGCATACAATCATAACCTACCTCTAGGATGCATACAATGCCTTAATAGCAAACGGTGCTTATTCCTAAGCTCCTATCTCTTGATTATGCGTTTCTAATCTGACTCTCTCGATCCTAGATTCTAACCTGACTTTTCCAAGTCTAGATTCAATCCTTAGACTACCCTCCCGAATATCTCTAAAGGACAAATGACGCATACATAATACAAGATAAACGCATAGAGTGAAGATCCCTAGTTATGCTAGCTAAGTGCGTCTCAACCCATTCGAGAGATTTAGCTACTCATGCGTAATGTATAGAGAGTGAACAAATATAAAGATGTAAATTCCATTTCTATAGATAAGTTCGGAGTACAAAATGACAATGGAAGATAAGGGTAGAGAGCCTGGTAGCAATTCCTTGCTTCCCAAGGATTTTACACTGTTAACACTATTCTGCTCAAAAGATGATCCTACTTCTGCAGGAATTGGCCCTCTCGCTGATCTCGATGCTTCGGTACTCTTCCAAGTTCACCGGAACGATCTCTTGGTACAATCTCACTTCCCTCGCTTCCGCCTTCTAAGTAAAAGAAGACTAAGAACAAGGCTACTTCTATCTAAGGAAAAATTATCTAACTGAGCGAACTCCTTCATTGAAGGTGGCCTCTGGTATTTATAGAGTTTTGGGGTGAAAGGCTTCTTCTCTCTTATGATTGCACTGATCGGATGGCATTAATTCTCTGTTTGATGCACCAAATATTTGTCACCGAAAAGTTGAGTGTACTTGCTATAGTAGGTCGTTAACGGCTTGTTAACTTAATTCAGAATCGACTGTCATCAGCTTTCTATCCCATCGTGATTTATTATTCTTTTCACCCAGATGCGCCTACCAAGTTACGTCGGCTCTTATGCGGCAACCTTCTTGAGTAGATAATCGCGAGCGCAAATGATCGCATAGCCGTGCGTTAACGCAATCTTTTGATGTGCTCAAAAATTAATTTCTTTGGATCGCATTTTATGTCTTGCGTCAACGCATTTTCTGCACAAAAATACATAAGTTAATTGTTTTCATGCGATGGATGCATGCAACCACAATATTGTGAACTTAATGCTTTTGGCCGCAATAATGTATATTTTTATCATTGCAACCCTGCATTATTTTATAACTTAACACTGTAATAACGTGCATTTCTGCCCATTATCAATAACACTATTCATAATAGAGACTTTCATTTCACTAGGATGACTATAGATAACTGACCTTAATCCTGAGTGAGTTGTGAGCTCCTGCCTATGAAGGCGGTCCTTTGATTTGTATGGATGAGAGTGGCCAGATCGCCGACTCAACAAGTCTACCATTTTGGGGATTCGTCTGATTGGGGAACTGGGAACTCAACTACATAATATGGAATTCACTCCTTCCTCGAAGCAGGGGTAAGTAAATAAATTGCTCCCTTAAGAGCTGATTTCTAGTCTTGAACAATGTGATGCCACACCCTCTCCTCTCCAAAGAGGGGTTTAGTCATAGTAGGACTATGATTTATTGTTTATTAGAGGGATCAGTGCTACTTAAGGGGTTAGATGTAACTACAAGGGCAAAACGGTAATTTCGTCCAGTTGTACTTACGAGCAATTTGTGAAGGATCATCGTACTGTTGATTAGTTATACCCAATGGACACAGAAATATATATGTAGTACGAAGAGTGCAACTATCAGTCTTTAGTGGAGTGTCTGATAGTTAACGAATGGTGAATAATGTAATTAAAGAGTTTAATTAATTATTCACATCCGTTGGAGCTTCACGCTACAAGTCCATAAGGTCCCCTTGGTAGCTCAAAAGAATTTAGTTGAGAATCAGTTTTTAGGTTAATTTGAATTGTTCAAATTAATAAGAGGGAATTTAATTGTATATGATATAATTCAATTAATTCAATTATATATGATATAATTGACATAATGTATTTGATACATTATTGTTTAATTGGAGGAAATAAATATTTGAATGGGATTCAAATATATTTTCTATGAATGAGATTCATAGTTGTTAAATTTAGTATAAATATGATTTATATTAAATGCCATAAAATAGAGAAAACAAACTATTGTTTATATTGTATATGATACAATATTAAAACTATAGGTTATAAATATAATATGATAAGTTGGTTATCATATTTATTTATATTATTTTATTATTTTGAAGAATAAATCCTATTTTCTCTCCAACCACGTTAGTGGGTGGTTAATTGGTTTTTTGTGGCAAATGGGATAAAATAAAATAGTTTTCTTTTTCTTCCTAAGAAGTCTACACGACAAAAGACAAACGTGAGTGAGACTACACGATTGAGGCTTTTGCTAAACGATTGAAATACACAGAAACGTTCTATGCTTTGTTCTTCATCTTCCTTCTCCAAACTCAAACCCTCTAAATCAAAATAGGCAGAGCCCACGACTCCTGGACTCTCACCCTAAGAATACCAAAGGCTTCCAGTAGTTGTATCTCTTGTTGTTTTAAGAATTCTTGAAGAGAGTCTTCAAGTTTGTTGTTGTTTTTGAGTTCATGTCAATTCAAGGGATTTACACGAAGAAATGTTTTTCAAAGGTATTATCTCTTGAACTCTATTTATTTATAAAAAGCATGTTGTAGTTTATATATAGAATGCATAAGCTGTATGTTTACTGTAAATTTGTATTTTCAATCAAAATGAAATTTGGACGATCCGCTTCCGCTCAAGGATCTCTGAAAATCGAGTTCCTTCAACTCGACGCATAGTTCCTTTGTTACACGATCAGCTACAATGTGATTCTTTGAAGAGCAGTTCGGTTCGTGCGGTTCAAGACCCGGTTCACCTGTTTCGAACTGGTTGACTCAAATTTTGTAATAGTTAGCCTTTCATTTTTTTTCTTTTGAGAGCTTCTATCCCGGTTCATCAACTGTTTGAATAAATATACATGCGATGTATGTTTTATATTATATATCATAATGTATGTCATATAGTTTTAAAACCCACCATAGGTTATGCATTTATTTTCATGCATCATTTTGTATAAGTGATATAATATATGAATATGCATGATTTAAATTACACAAAGCATGCTCATGTATCATATAGTATAAATGTTATAGTATATGTATGCATGCATTATAGCATATCCATATATCATTTATATTATAAGTGTTATAATATATGGTTGAATGGATGTATGGATTGTATGCTACAGCATGATTCATTACTTAGTTATATAATTATTATATATTTGTAATGAATGAATATTGCATGAAGCATGACATTACCTTAGGTTAGTTTATAAATGTTATAATTAACTAAAGTATGTCTAGCATGCAATGGTTGGTTTTTAATTGTTTCATTTATTTATAATTATTATAACTAAATGAAATTAGAATTAAAATCAATAATAAAGAGTTGCATGCAAACCTTATTTAAAAAATTTTTAAAATATGATCGAGATAGACCTAAGATCACATTTCTAATGAGATTAGAAATTTAAGTTTAATCTTTTAATCAGTTCAATAGGATTAAATTGATTCTTAATAAAGATTAAATATGTAACAAATGTATCTATAAGGGACTTTTTGTCTAAGGCAGGTTCTGACTAGGTTGAGGTACTTAAGTCGATGGAAACGTTGCACCCTTTCCTGGGAGTCTACCTGGAAACGTGAATTAGATTTGTTACATGCATGCAAGTTTGATGAAAGTCTATTAAAGAGTTTAATGAAACTTCAATCAAAATTTTTTAATCATCAAAGACAAGAGTTATTTTTTAGCAAATTAAACAAACACATAGATAAAATAAATAGCCAGATTTTCCTAAGTTAATTAATCCTAGATAGAACACTTAGTGGGAGAAAAATAGGGTATATGATACTTCATTTCATCCTCTACACGTTTCTCCCTAAAAGTTCACACTGTGAGATCTACTTTCGGCCTCGAGGCACCAGGGGTGTCCCCTTATGGGTGGTATTTGGATAGGTCAATATTAAGGTGAATGGAGAGAGTGTTTATAGTAAGTGGGAGTGGGACGTGTGACAACGCATCCCTCAGTCTCTCTCATTAGGTTAAATAAAGTTTCATGCATCGTCTCGAGGCATCGTGGGTGTCCCCCTAAAGGATGGTTGTATTGCATGAAGATTTATTTAATCTTCATAAATGGATAGGGTTTCTTTAGTTTCATGTTCCAATCGGCTTTTCCCTACGGTTGGCTCATTGAGGCAGAACTCTAGAACTTAAAATGAGGGGTTACACTTACACAGAATTGTTAAGGATGTTAAAAAATTCTGGACTGAACAATGGTGACTATTAGTTACAGTAACAAGGAGTTGTTTCTGTCTAATGGTTGAGAATGCCTCATTTCAGTGGAGGGGAACCTGATCACCCTACGGTGACTTTTGTCATGCCTCACTGAAACATCATTGCAAAATAGATGTCACTTAGGGTACACTAGACTATTTCGCTAAAAACTGATTGGTTTTCTTAAAGTTGTTTAATGCAAGTAGACTAAAATAGTTTGTTCATTTTCAGCATTTTCATCATAATGGCTACCAATACTCTAAGTTTATTAGCCGTCGAGAAATTAACGGGAGAAAACTACGCTAGTTGGAAAAACACAATCAATACTATTCTGATCATCGATGACCTTCGCTTTGTCCTGATGGAAGAGTGTCCTCCCATTCCACCTACTAATGCTCCTCGAAATGTTCGGGAAGCATATGAGTGTTGGACAAGGGCAAATGAAAAGGCCCGAGCATATATCTTGGCAAGCCTTAATGAAGTCTTGGCCAAGAATCATGAGCCCATGCTCACAGCACATGAGATCATGGAGTCCTTGAGGGAAATTTTCGGACAACCGTCTGCACAGCTTAGGCATGACGCTCTAAAGTACATCTTCAATGCCCGTATACAAGAGGGAGCATCTATTCGAGAATATGTTCTCAACATGATGATCCACTTCAACGTGGTAGAGATGAATGGGTCAAGCATCGATGAGTTGTACCATCTATCTTTGCCATGATTTTTTATCTTCTTGCCATAATTAGGTTATTTCTGGAATTTGTGCACTTGTATGGATAGTGAACATAGGTCACTTTCGTGATCCTTCACATGGCGGAGCTTTGGGTGGTGTTATCTTTCTAAATTATTTGTTGATTACTCTATTTAAGATTTTAGCTTAGATTGGAATGCCTTTATTTCTTCTTAACTAAGTTTGTTTGATTTGGTCTATTTATGTTCTTAAAACTTTGATATTGAATGAATTAGTCACTTTATTTTAACTATTACTAATACAATTTTTTTAGGGGGTGAAAAAGCTAAAAATAGATTTATTGTGGTTAGGTTGATATTGATACATTGAGTTGTACTCTAAAATGAATGTTGTATTTTTACTAGGTCTTGAACGAACCTACTGAAGTGGTGAAGCTACCAAATAAGTGATTGACTTTTGGTTTGTGACTAAACTTGTTGTAATATAGTTACTTGTGACAATATCTTGTTGTATTTAGTTTCTTTATAAAAAATTTACCAAGTTTGGTTATTCATTTGCTTGTATACGCCCTTTTGGGGACATTCAGTAGTTTCCTTGTAGTTAGTTTCTTTGTAGAAACGTTGTCAACTTTATTCTTATATATGAAAGTTCTTATTTATGTTCTTATCTATTTTGTGTCAAAATAGAATTAGTTGATGATGAAAATTGTGTGTAATGACAAGGTAAAAAAACCAACGAACTATCAAAACAGGTATTTTATTGACAATATAAAATACATAAATATGAAATTTTGTGACAATAAAAATGTGTCGTGATAGAACATTTATTGACGTAAAATAGTTGTTCAAATATTTTTTACAATAAAGTGTCATGGTTCATATATTCTTGAACAGAAAGAAAAATATTACTATATATTCTGTTTTGACATTTTATAATTGTCGTCAATACTCAACATTGTAGAAAATACCCAATTTTGAGTGAATTAATGACAATATTAATCTGTCATAATATATTTGATAATGACAGTTTATGATTATCAGTAATTATTCATTATTGACAATTATATATTATCATGAGAAGACCAATTATGACATTTTTAAAAATATTTTATTAATACTCATACTTTTACAGGTGATACAATGACCAAAAATAATATTCACAAATTTTGAATCTGACAGTTTTTAAATGCCATAAATTCCAGTTTTGTTGTAGTGGAGAATCAGTTCTAGCAGAAATTACAAATATCATATATTCATATTCAGAACCTAATCAAGCAAGAATTTATATGATATGATCATCCCGAGATATAGGCTTTTGTCGGATCTTCATGAAGTATTCCTTTAAAGGCATGACTCCTTTCTTCATGTTTTGAAGCTCGTTTTTGAATTGCATGGCTTGAGCAAGACAGTAGATTAAATACTTTGAACAGTAGCTCAAATATCTTTAGTTGGATGACAATTCAATATCTGATTCAAAATGTCTTCACTCATCGATCTGAGTAGCCATGAGGAAATAAAATGTTCCCGATGCTTCCACTTCTTATATTCAAGATTAGGAATTTGAGCTCTACTGGACGAGGATGAAGTAGTCATGATAGTATCTTTCTCCCCTTTGATGATGATAAATTCAGACAGAGGTTTTGATTTTGGTTGAAGGTGAAAGAATCGAATTCCTCATAGAAGCGTGCGAACGTCGTATAGTTCGAATTCAGTTTGATAAATGGTGAAATGCAGAGAAATTAACAAACTAAAATTGTCACATGATAAACATTTATTAAATCTAAGCATGTAATCTATAGAGAGTTTAGAGAATAGAAAACTAGCCCTTGATGAAAAACTCTACTTCATGCAAATCCTCTCCAAGAACACGAACGGAACAGTTAAAGACAAACCATGGGACTTTTCCTCAAATCCAAACACCACCACTTAGTAATCTCATTATTCCCCGAAACAAGGAAAGGACGTGTGGGCTCCTTCTTTGTTGCTTTTGGTAGAGGAAATTTTTTTCCGGTGAAAGATCTCTGAGTTATGAGAGAGAGCTTTGAATTTTTACAGAAGAAAAAACTCACTCTGTCTTTTCAAAGAACACGGGTTTTAAAGAAGAGTGAGGGACAACTCCTTCTCACGATATGCAAATAAACCTCCTCTTTCATAGAGAGTTATAATTATATTATTAATAATTAATAACATAATATGTACACTATATAGTTAGTTAACTAAATGTAGCCACCTATTTTTGTTCGGCATTATGTAAAATAAATTTAATTATTATTTTAATTTGTCTTAATTTTGTTAATTTTAATTTGATAATTTTTCACTTTTTTATGCTAGTTTTTTTTTTTTTACCTCTTTTTAACTTTAATTTCGTAAGTTTGGTTAAAATAATCAATTTAGTTAATGTAAAAAAAAACAAACAAATAGACAAACAAAACAAAGCAAATATGAAAAAAAAATTAATTTGGTTTTGGTTGTCCAAAGGTTGTCCTTCGATAAGTTTGGTGAAATTTCAAATCTCAAATAATAATCATTAAAAAGAAAATAACATTTGGGATAAAGTTTTTGAGTTTTAAATAACAACTTTCTCCTAAAAACCCAAAGCCACCATTTCATACAAACCTTTATTTTCTCTTAAAAAAAGACTTTCTCTAGAAACATAGAGAGTTGGCCTCCTTCAAGCTCAAATTCCCCCTTTCTCAACCCTAGAGAGCATCTATCTACAACAATCCCAAAATCCTTATTCTCTTCCAAAAAACCATAGCTAGCCTCCTTTAACCCCA
The DNA here is from genome assembly GCF_027475165.1 of Benincasa hispida. NCBI lineage: Eukaryota > Viridiplantae > Streptophyta > Magnoliopsida > Cucurbitales > Cucurbitaceae > Benincasa > Benincasa hispida. Next base: position 38,937,167 of record NC_143487.1, on the reverse strand, counting down.
ATCCCCCCATTTCTCAATCCTAAAGAGACTTCATCCACAACAACCCAAAATCCTTATTTTCTCTTCTAAAAAACAATAGCTAGCCACCATTACACAAAAACCTAAAGATCAAAAACACCCATTTTATTTTCTCTTTTAGCACCCCTCTTAAATCCCTATATGCTTGATTAAATTTTTAATATCTTTGTAAATATTATTGTTCTTCGTTTATTGTTTTAAATGCATCGTTAAATTGTATATTTTGTCAATGTAGCTTTCTTGCATATTTAAATTAATGTTCTTTTAGTAAAATTTCTCTAGTATTTTCAATACTTTTAAGTTTATTTTCAAATCTTTGAAATTAACTCCTTTTAAGTTTTATTAAATAAGTTTTAATCTCTTTTCTTAAATATTTGTTTGAAGGACACTGTTCTAAAATTTTCAACAATGGATTCTAGAAATATTTTGGAGTCCGATCTTCTAGAATCTTGAGGTGAGGAAGTTGATTCTTTGGGAATCCGAGATCCATTTCCAATATGTTTTTATTAAAATTCTAATATGTTTTTTTTTCATGTTTGCTTAATTTATTATGATGCTTCTTTAATTATGTTTTACTTGTGTAATGTTCATATTAAATCTTATTTTATTTCTACTTTAAATTTATCTAATTTTTTAAAATCTTTTCTAAAACTCTTTTTAAGCCATTTAATTTTTTTTCTTTAAGTTACATTCTTCGGGTATTTTTGAACATTTAAAAATCAATATATTATTTCAAAAGGTTTCCTAATAATTTGTTTTATTTAAGACCGCGTTTTTTCCTAAAAACTTCCCATGATGGAATATAGGAAATTTGGAAGTCCGATTTCTTAGTATTCTTGAGGTGAAAGATCACATCTTTGGGTTTCTGAGATTTGATCCCAACAAAAAATGAATTTAATTAATCTTTTTAAAAAATTATTTATTAAAAGACTATACCTATGACGGATTTTGAGATATTGTAATAATTTCTCGTATTCTCGAGGTGAGAAGTTTTTCCTCGTTTGTAATATAGCTCAATCGATTAAATTTATCCACTTATTTTATGGGATCATTATTTCAAATATTAGAGTAATGAGGGTAAAATAAGACATTTGTTTTAAAACATTTTTTTCGATGAATTTCTTCAAAAAAAAAAATCAATTCAAGATTTAAAATTTGGCCATCGTTTTTTAAACGGGTGTTGCAGAGTGCTAACACCTTCCCCATACACAAACACCACGAACTCAACTCTAATTTTCACATACCACTTTTATTGTATTTTATTTAAAAATTATTTATTTTATTTCGATATCTGATCACACCTAAAAAGGATTGATGACGACCCCTTTTTATTTTATTTTAAAATTAATCCTTTTTTAGGACGTCGACTGCTCCACGTCGTCTCGGGCACATGGCGAAACTAATTAACAAATCATATAATATGCATTATAATCATATTATAATATAAGTCTCTTTTATAACCTATAGTTTTAATATGAATCATATTCACATTAAATTTTAATTATAATTTTTATACAAATCTTATTTATATAAGTTATTCTCTTGTATACTATATAGTTTTAATTATAAATCATATTTATAGTTAACTATTAATCATATTAATATAATTAATAACTTAAATTCTCACAAATAATTTGAAGAATTCAAATTATTCCAAAAACAATTATTCCTTATTTTTATCCTTAATGAGCTAATAAGGGGACCTTATGAACCTATAGATTAGAAGCTCCAATGATACGAGATTAATCAATTAAACTCTTTAATTAGATTAATCAACATTCATTAACTATCAGTCACACCACTGAAAATCGACAGTTGCATTTTTCGCACTATATATACATTTCTATGTCCATACATATAACCAATCAACAGTAAGTTGACCCTTCACAAATTGCTCATACAGTTGAGTCAAATTATCATTTTACCCCTACATGTACATCTAACTCCTTAAATATCACTGGTTCCTCTAATGAACAACTAGTCTATAGTCCTACTATAAACTAATCCCTCTCAGGCTAATGAGAGGGTGAGATCTCATTGTTCAAGATCCGAAATTAGCTATTAAGGGAGCAATTTATCTACTTTCCATATCTACGAAAATGAGTGAATTCCATCTTCTGGAGTTGTGCTCCTAGCTCCCTACTTGGATAAATTTCCAAAATGGTAGACATATTAAGTCGGCAAAGGAGGCTACTGCCACCCATACGGATCAAAGGATTACTCTCATAGATAAAAGTGTTAGCATAAATTCTTAATATCTATATTGAATAGATAAACCCTAGGATCATTCATGCCAAATTGTCAAGAATAATATACCGAATTCCATTGGAAAATTGATTATAGCTTCAAGATGATGATGGATGACTATGGTCTTCCTCAACCAAAACTCCGAATACTCTTAGTGGGATCTCTCTTTAGATGAGATTCAAGAAAGACTGAGTGCTTATTGTTTTGGTATATTGGGGACCATAGCCCTAAGATCTCTTTATATACTAGTTCAATTAGGGTTCCCACTAAACCCTAATTAACTAGGAATAGGCTTCTACCCATTAAGTTCATAGTCAATTAGGAATCTAAGGCCTTAATTAATTAGATCACATAATAGGGCCCAATGTGATAAATTATTAATCCACATACATAGCCCATACTTTAATTAAACATATTATTATTTAAATATGTCTAACAATCTCCACTTGTGCTATGTCTGTATACCTGGTATAATTAAATCACATAAACCTTAAGCATGCATAAACAGGTTATTTCAATAATAGAGTTTCCCTTTAGTTCAATCTGGTTCATTTTCTGTATTAGCACGGAATCAAGGCAACTTTCGTCACTACCCTTGTAAATAAACCTTCCTTGATCACCAATTCCATTACATTCAATGACATAGATCAAGTATGGATGGATAGCATGGAAACTACATGCAAAGTGATCTAGATCATGCCTATTTCTAACTGGTCCAAATTCCTTAATGAGATCATTCTAAAAAACTTTATACTAAACTGCATGCAAGATAAACGAGTTCAGATAATAAAACATAAACCATCAGCTTTATTCTATATAGAAAATAAACAAAATAAGGTCAAAGAACATCCTCAATAACAAACTCCCACTAAACCATGGAATCAAAAAAGTGACTAACACCCATGTGAGCAATATGCTCATGAGAAACTTTAGGTGGTAAACCTTTAGTCAATGGATCTGCCACCATAGAGTTTGCTCCTATGTGTTCTATCGAAATTTGACCATTCTGAACTCTTTCTTTAACAATCAGAAACTTTACGTCTACATGCTTTGACTTCGTATTGCTTCTATTGTTCTTGGAATACATCACTGCCGACTTATTGTCACAAAATAATTTTAGTGGTCTTTCTATGCCAACCACTATCTGCATCCCAGTGATAAAATTTCGCAACCATATTATATGATTGGATGCTTCATAACATGCTATAAAATCCGCAGCCATGGTAGAATAAGCCATAAGTGTTTGTTTAACACTTTTCCAGGATACAGCTCCTCCAACCAACATGAAGATATAGCCTGAAGTGAATCGTAAAGTGTCTTGACATCCAGCATAATCAGAATCAGAATACCTAATGATCTCCAAAACTTCTGATCTCCGATAAGTGAGCATATAATCTTTTGTTCTCTATAAATACCTCATAACCCATTTGGCTGCTTTCCAATGATTCATCCCCGGGTTACTCAAATATCTTTCTAACACTCTAACTATGAACGTAATATCTGGACGCGTACATACTTGAGCATACATTAGACTTTCAATGGCTGATGCATAAGGAACCTTCTGCATCTCCTTAGTCTCGAGTGTGGTCTTGGGGCATTGACCTAAATGAAATTTATCACCTTTAGCGATTGGGGTATCTCCCAGTGCATAATCTTTCCTGCCAAATCTACTCAAGATCTTTTCAATGTAGTTCTTTTATGACAATCTCAAAATACCTTAAAAACGATCTCACAATATTTCAATTCCTAATACAAAAGAAGCATCACCAAGATCCTTCATCTCAAAATTTCTTTTGAGAAATCTCTTAGTGTCATGCAATAAACCTACATCATTACTAGCTATGAGTATGTCATCGACATATAACACCAGAAAGATTGATTTACTCCCACTGAACTTGTGACATACACAATCTTCCCTTATGTTCACCTCAAAATCAAATAAGGTTTTCACTTCATAGAATTTATGATACCATTGAAGAGAGGCTTGTTTGAGACTATAGATGGATTTCTTTAATTTGCACACCATAGACTTTGAATTACCAAACACAGTTTTCTGGTTACACCATATAAATCGTCTCATCAATTTTCCCATTGAGAAACGTAGTTTTTACATCCATCTGGTGTAGCTCTAAATCAAAGTGAGCTACCAGTGCCATGATTACCCTAAAAGAGTCTTTCGATGAAACTAGAGATAAAGTCTCTTTGTAATCAATACCTTCCTTTTGAGTAAAACTCTTTGCAACAAGACGAGCCTTATATCTTTCGATATTGCCATGTGAATCCCTTTTGATTTTAAATATCCATTTACAACCTATGGGTTTCACTCCTGATGGCAGTTCGACAAGTTCCCAAACGTCATTGTCTTTCATGGATTTTATTTCCTCTTCCATAGCACTTATCCACTTTTGAGAGTTAGAACTTTGTAAAGCTTGTTAGAAGTTGATTGGATCATCTTCCATTACGCCCACATCATCCTGATGTTCTTGAAGAAACATAATATAATCATCTAGAATTGCACTTCTTCTCTCTCTAGTAGATCTTCTTAATGGCACTTCTTGAGGAAGTTGAGTTTGAACTTCAGGTTCAACAACGAGAACTTCAATGTTGTCTTGTTCTATAATTGGTTCAATAATGAAGTCAGGAATTTGAGCCTAGACATCATTTATAATCACATGAGGAAAAAAAACCAATTCCTCTTCAAAGACAACTTTCCTCATGTTATCTTCCCCCCCAAACTCAACATCCTCAAGGAATCTAACATTTCCTGTCTCAAACAATGATCTAGAAGTGGGATCATAAAACTTGAAACCCCGAGAGCGTTCAGAATACCCAATAAAATAGAAGCTAATAGTTCTTGAGTCCAATTTTCTTTCATTAGGCCTATAAGGCTCAGCCTCAGCTGGACGACCCTAGATGTGAAGATGCCTAATACTAGGCTTCTTTCCTGTCCATAGCTCATAAAGGGTTCTGGCTACTACTTTACTAGGTACCCTATTAAGGATATATGCTGCAGTCTTTAATGCCTGACCCCAGAGGGATTCTGGTAGAGAAGAATGACTAATCATACTTCTTACCATATCCTTAAGTGTTCTATTTCGTTTTTCCGCTACACCATTCATGTTGGTTTTGCCCGACATAGTGTATTGCAGGACGATTCCAATTCCTCTAGGATTTGGAAAAGGGTCCTCGACGTTGTTCACCTGATCTATCATATCTACCATAATATTTACCACCACAATCAGATTTGACAGCCTTAATTTTCTTTCCAAGTTGAAGTTCAACTTCAGCTTTGAAAGAATTGAAAACGTCCAAGGATTGAGATTTCTCATGAATTAAATATAGGTACCCATATCTTAAATAGTCGTCTATAAACGTAATAAAATATTGTTGTCCATTCCAAAAGGTCGTAGGAAATGGACCACAAATGTCTGTGTATTAGTTCTAAGACGTCTGAGCATCTGTTGGCACCTAATTTTCTTATATTTGTCTGTTTTCTCTTAATACATTCCACACAAACATTGAAGTTACTTAAATCAAGGGAATAAAGAATTCCACCTGACACAAGTCTCTGAATTATCTGTTTAGAGATGTGACCTAAACGTTTGTGCCATAACATAGCGGAATTCTCATTTAATTTATGCTTTGTACCATATGAATTAGATAATAAGATCTTGTTAAATGAAGCAAAAGAATCAAGCATATATAGACTATCAATTAAAAAACCGGTACCAATAAGCTTAGAATCTTGAAAAAGACTAACTTTATTATTTCCAAAAGAACAAGAAAAACCAAAATTTTCCAAACTGGAAATAGAAACTAAATTCCGTCTAAATAACGGTACAACAAAAGTCTCATTCAGATCCAAATAACATCCAGTTTTTAAAAGTAATCTAAAATTTCCAATAGCTTCAACTGGAACTGCTTTGTCATCGCCCACATAGATGAATCTTTTAGCATCACTTGGCGGTCGGCTCCACAAGCAACCCTACATTGATATACTTATATTACTTATCGGATTGAGTTAATGCTATCTAAATATCAAATAAGATACTTCTTATTTTATTAAATAAATAATTTGTATTTAAAAATTAGGAACTACAAGATTCATGAGATTTAGGACTCGAGATCCTACAGAAGGTACCTTTCAAGATCATATCCTTCTAAAGTAGCTGTAACTTGAAATTTCTAGAGAAGAAAGTTATCATCACTGAATTTGATAATAGAAATTTTGTTACCTGAGCTAAACGTCTGAGAAATCGATGAAGACGAATCTCTGCTCCTTTTGTTCCCATGGTAGATGATTGATTACTCATACTATGAGAAAACCCTAGAACAAAGTAATAAGCAGAAGATGAAAACTATAGGTCCTCAATCATTTGACATGGGCTCTGATACCAACTAAAGAAAATGAAATGTCATTGAAGTAAAAGAGTAAAGAGTCATTAAAGAGATGAGGACAGCAAGAGAAAACTGTAGCTTTTATATATATTTGATAAAAGTAGAGGCACAAAATATATAAAGGCTTGGGAGGAAAAACTTTTGCCCTAAACACTATTGGATTTTATGCCCTAAAACTCGTAAATAGTAAATGTTATTAATTTATCATCATCAATAAAGAGTTATAAATGTTAAATCAATAAACGTTATTATTTTTATTGTTGTCTAATTTGCATTTGTTATGCAGTGGAAATTTTCAGTAGGTATCAATCCAATCTAGGGTAAGACCATTGGACATCAATTAATAACATCCTCAAGTATCTTAGAAGAATGAAGGACTAAAGCTGGTGTATATAGTTAAGGATTTGATCCTTATAGGATACACCGACTCTGATTTCTAACTGACAAGGATTCTGGAAAATCTACGTCAGGATTAATGTTTACCCTAAACAGGGAGTTGTAGTGTGGTGTAGCACCAAGCAAGAATGTATTGCAAATTCCATTATGGAATCTGAATATGTGGCTGCTTGTGAAGCAGAAAAGGAAGAAGTTTGGCTAAGGAATTTCCTAAGTGATTTGGAATTCTTTCAAATATGGACTTGCCCATCCCCTAATATTGTGACAACAATGGGGCAGTAGCCATTGCTGTTTTTATGAAGGCTCTCTCTTGGCTAAAGTGTATAAGGGTCATCTAGACAGTCTAGGTCTACGAAACATGTACATTGGATAATATAGGGCAAGTGGAAGAAATATAATGGGTATATGGATGTCCTAGTTTATTGTATTGATTTACAATAATCCTGCCTTTGATTGTGTACAACCCACTAACTAGAGTTTTAGTTCAAGTGGGAGTTTATTGGGTTTTATGCCCTAAAACTCTTAGATAGTAAATGTTATTAATTGGTCATCATTAATAAAGAGTTATAGATGTTAAATCAATAAATGTTATTATTTGTATTGTTGTCTAATTTGTCTTGATAACCCTAAATCCAATAAACTAACATCTATGGCTGCCTTATGAGTCTTGAACTATATATGGAGACATACAGGGATCAACATTCAAGATTTAGCCTAAAGGGTCTATAGTATAGAGATAAGGTTGGGTACCTTATCCTAGTAACACTATGGATATGACTCACTTTGTATTTGATACAAACGTAATGATCCAACGCGTTCGTGTAGGTGACATGCGAATGGGGGTATCCTATACAATGAGTTTGCATAAGACTATACCGCAAAATTGTAACCACTAGATGTAACACCATTGACTAGTTTGGTTATTTCAATAGGATGACCTAGGCGACTTAGTATCAATCCTGAGTATATTATGAACTTCTGTTCACGAGGAATTTGATGGAATAAACAAGCAAAATTTGAAAGCAAAAAAAATAATTAAGCATTCTAATTACACTTAATTTGAGCTATAAAGTTATGCTTAAAACAATTTCAAGAGAAATAAGGTTTCGTATGATGTATACCTTTGAAGTAAACCTCTTGATCCTTGTTGTACTCCTCGAATTGGACCTTCAAATAAGTAGTAGACCACCAAGAGAGATTCTTCATTATTCTCAGCTTTGAAATTGAGTGGTGGAACTCTCAATTGAGATGGATTTTGAAAGGGGGAAGGAGAGGGTTTGAGAAAATTTCATAAATTCTCAGAATTTTCAGAAATTCAGCATGTAAAACTTTATCAAATTCTGAAATTGAATTTCTTTTAATCAATTAAAGCATACAAGCACTTAGTCTTTGAGCTAACTGACACATCAATTAGCACAAAGTGAGTGGTTAAAATGTGGAAAACTCTACTACCAACCTCAAAAGTTGGAAATTTCCACTTTCAAATTTATTTTTCAATTTTCAAATTAATTCAATTAAGAATAATTTAAAACCTTAATTCAATTTTCATAAATTGAATTTAAAATGAAAAATTATTTAATTTTAATTAATTAATTTAATAATAATTTAATATCAAATATTAAATTAATAAAATATCCAATTCAAACATGAATCTTATTCATGTAAACAATGCTTAAATTGTTGGGGTTGATGCTCTAAATCTCGCAGGGTCCTATAGTTTATAAACATTGTATGAACAAACTTTTTATGTGATTAATAAAATCTATGATATTTCGTTCGCTTTGTCTATAAAATATGTGATATTTTAGTTGCATTAACCACAAACCGATAAACTAAAATCCAAGGTTATCGTTGTAACTTAAACATGTATGTGGTGACATATGGGTGGATCATGTTTAAGTGATAACCTAAATAGTTTGTAGTAGATGGATAAGGTTGGGTACCTTATCGTGGTGATACTATGAGTATGGCCCACTTTGTAGGTGTTGCAATTGTTGTAAAGTGCTACAAATGATCTGATCCTGATCATTCATATATTAGACATGCGAGCGGGGATATTTTATACAAAGGAGTTTGTATAAGACCGAACCACAAAATGTTTAGTCTCGTTATATAACACCGTTCATAATAGAGACTTACATTTCACCAGGATGGTCATAGGTAACATGACCTGAATCTTGAGTGAGTTGTGAACTCCTGCCTATGAGGGTGGTCCTTTGATTTGTATGAGTGAGAGTGGTCAAATCGCCGACTCAACAAGCCTACCATTTTGGGGATTCGTCTGATTGGGGAGTTGGGAACACAACTACACAAGATGGAATTCACTCCTTCCCCGAAGCAGGGGTAAGTAGATAAATTGTTCCCTTAAGGGCTGATTCCGGATTTTGAACAATGTGGTGTCACACCCTCTCCTGGCCCGAGGGGGGTTAGTCATAGTGGAACTATGATCTATTGTTCGTTTGAGGGATTAGTGGTACTTAAGGAGTTAGATGTAACTACAGGGGCAAAACAGTAATTTAGCCTAGCTATACTTACGAGTAATTTGTGAAGAGTTATCATACTGTTGATTGGTTATATCCAATGGACATAGAAATATATCTGTAGTAGAAGTGTACATCTGTCGGTCTTTAGTGAAGTGTCTGACAGTTAACGGATGGTGAATAATGTAATTAAAGAGTTCAATTAATTATTCGTGTACCGTTGGAACTTCAAGCTACAGGTCCATGAGGTCCCCTTGGTAGCTCAAAAGGATTTAGTTGAGAATCAGTTTTTTGATTAATTTGAATTATTCAAATTAATAGAGGGGTTTAATTATATATGATATAATTAAATTATTTCAATTATATATGATATAATTGTCATAATGTATTTGATACATTATAGCTTAATGGGAGGAAATAAATATTTGAATGAGATCCAAATATATTTTCTATGAATATGATTCATAGTTGTTAAATTTAATATAAATGAGATTTATATTAAATACTATAAAATAGAGAGAAGAAACTATAGTTTATATCGTATGTGATCCAATATTAAAACTATGGGTTATATATTATATTTGATATAACATATAATTTAATATAAATATAATATGATAAATTAGTTATCATATTTATTTATATTATATTATTATTTGAATAATAAGGAAGAGAGTTACATCTCCCGTCCCCATTTTTTCTCTTCATCCACTTTAGTGGAGTAGTTATTCATTTTTTGGGCAATAGGAGAACAAAAGAAAATTAGTTTTTCTTTCTCTTCTACTAGATAATTTACGATTGAAAGATTGAGAGAAAATAACAGAAGTGTTCTGTAACTGAGTTCTTGTGTGATACTTCTCAATCTTCTTCATCCACCTTAAGCCTTTTCCCCACCAAACCAAAATAGTTAGAGCCCACCACTTCTGGGTTCTCACCCCGAGAATACCAAGGACTCCTTTGTGGTTGTGTCCGGATTTTGGTTTGAAAAAATCTTGAAGAAGGTCTTCAAGAAGTTGTTGATTTTGTTCGAGGAAGGATTCGTGAAGAAAATGGTGTTCAAAGGTGAAATTCTTGAGACCTTTTTTCTTATATAACATGTTGTATTTATTTTAAATGCATATCACTTGTATGTTTACTGTAAACTTAGTATTTGATAATTAATGGAATTTGGATGATCCACTTCCGCTCAAGGTTCTCCTTAGACGAGTTCCTTCATAAATGTATCTTAATCTCTCCAAATACGTTTAATTTCTATAAATTTAAACGTTTGTTATCGATATAATTATCCAAACCCTAAATTTCGAATTTGAACATTTCAAAATTCGCTCAATTTTCTAATTCAAGGTTTAATCTTCTACGAGCTAGTAGAGGGATCTTATGGACCTACAGATCATGAGCTCTAACGATATGAGATTAATTGGTTAAACTCTTTAATCTGAATTAATCAATACTCATTAACCATCGAGAAACACCACTATAGCTCGATGGTTGCACTCTCCTCACTGTAGATATATTTTTGTCCACTTGATTTAACCATGATTAGTAAGTCAACCTTTCATAGGTTGTTCGTAATTACGGCTAGGTCAAATGCTGTTTTACCCTCGAAATTACATCTTACTCCTTAAGTCCCATTGATCCTCTAATGAACAATTGGTTTATGGTCCAATCACTAAACTGAGTTTCTCTCGGGCCAATGAGAGGATGGGACCCCTTGTTCAAGACCTGGAATCAGCACTTAAAAGAACAACCTATCTACTATCCCTAAAATAGGTAGGAGCGAATTCCATCTTGCACTCTATGTCCCCAGCTTTCTACCCGGTCTTACCCATAAAATGGGAGGCTTATTGAGCTGACACTATTGAGCCAACCCTCACCTATACAAATCTAAGGATAATCCTGAATATACAGAAGTTCATAGTTAGCCCAGGATTCAGGTCGAGTTATCTAGGTCATCGATTTCAAATAGTCGGTTTTAAACAATAAACAACGCTATAAAGTAAGAGTGACTTATTTCTTGGTCTCGGTCTTATACAAACTCATTGCATAGAATGCCTCCACTCACATGTCTCCACATGAACAATTCAGGAACACATCGTTTGTACTATCTACAAAGTGGACCGCATCCGATAGTGTTACCAGAATAAGGTACCCAACCTTCTTCATATACTATAAACTGTTTTGGCTATTTACTCGAACTTGATCCATCTTTATGTCTCCACATAATGTTCAAATATTCATGTAATAGTCATGGATCTTAGTCTGTTGGATTTAGTCTATGCAAGTACAATTTATCTATTCAATAATAGTTTTATTGAATAAATGTCAATGACATCTTTATTGCAAATAGAATATGTTTAACATTACAAACTGCGAGTTTTAGGACATACAACCCAATAGGATTATCCTTTGATTTTCATGGGTGAGGGTGGCCAGATTGTCAACCCAATATGCCTATCATTTTGGGAACGAAACCGATTGAGGTGCTGGGAACATAATAATACAAGATGAAATTCACTCATTCCCTCCTTGATGGTAAGTAGATGAGTGTTCTCTTAAGTGGTGTCTCCGGGACTTGAAGAAAGAGCCCTACCCTTTTATTGGCCCGATAGGGGTTTCTATTTATTAGTTAGACAATAAACAGGTTGTTCATTAGAGAATCACTGGTACTTAAGAAGCCAGAGGTAACCCAAGGATAAAACGGTAATTTGACCCAGTTGGATTAACGAACATTCATAAACGATTAACTCGTTGTTATTGGTCTATATTCATGGACACGAAAATATATTTGTAGTGAGAAGAGTGCAATTGTGGGTATTTAGTGGAGTGTACCCATAGTTAACGAATATTGATTAACATGGTTAAAAAGTTTGACCAATTAATCTCATATCGTTGGGGCTTCTGATCCACAGGTCCACCAAGTCCCCTCATTAGCTCACAAGAGAATATTTAGGGATAATTTGAATTGTTCAAATTAATTTGAGGAAACTGTATATTCATGTGATTAATATATAATTAATTATGGATATGATTTATAAGAGGAGAAGTAATATTTGAATAAGAATCAAATTAATTAATTCGAGTGAATTAAATTCACAAAGAATTAGTTAGTAGAGAGGTTTTGCACATATACATGGAATGTATATGATAATTAAATGTATATTTTAAATAGGTTTGATATATAAATGATTATTTAATTATTGTGTAAATTAAAAAAATTAAATAAGTATTATTTAATTGAGCTAATTAATTAAATAAGTGTTATTTAATTAAATGGGCTAATTAATTAAATAAATGTTACTTAATTAATTATAGAAAAGGAAAATATATTGGAAATGATTCTTGACCCTTCCTATATAAAGACCTCCCCATGACCCTTTGGGCCCACACATTCCTATATAATTGGCATTGCAGAGAAACTCTGACAATACATAATTTCTTAATGTTATTGTGCAGAATTTTCTCTAGGTCAATAATGCTAGGTTTTATGAAGTGTGGAATTATGGATGATATGTGTTGATGGATAGCGTTATGCACTCAAGTTTCCCTAGCGGAATCCAAGTGTAAATTCCTCTGAGTTTTCTGGTAAGTCCAGGGTCGAACACAGGGACTTGTGAAAATAGTTGCGTTGGAGATTTTTATGAAAACTTGCGGTAACCAGTTAAATAAACAAGTGTTGGGTTGTTGTTACGTTGATGAAAATAATAATAAATGTGGCAGAGTTTGAAAAGAGTTGGTAAACGGGAAATACGATAAATATGTAGTGAACGGATTGAGAAGGGTTTCGACTAACACTCCCTAGATTACGTTCATGCTTTGCGATCATGAAACATGCATACAATAGTAAACTACCTCTCGACGTGAATGCCACGGCTTCTAAGGCTAGAACGCATACGATAAATATGCGATAAATCTACAGGGTTTACACATAACCTCTATCTTTATTTATGTGATGACAACATGACATTCACACAAATATACGACCACATAATATCACTCCTATTCCTAGGATGCATGCGATGCAAGTTGACAAACAGAGCTTATCTCTAAGTCCCTATCTCTTGTTTATGCAAGTCTAATCTTGCTCTTTCAAATCAGATTCTAACCTAGCTCTCTTGAGACATTAGGTTCTTCCTTTAGATTCTCTCTCGAGTAACTCTAAAGGGATGTTCCGCACAGTATAAAACAAGACAATCGCAAGCAATGAACTTCCTATATTATGTTAGCTTAGTTCTTCTCAACTCATTCAACTAGTTTAGCTACTCATGCGTATAAAGAGAGTGAGCATATGTAGAAATAGAACTTCCATTGAATAGATATAAGATGAAGTATAGAATAACAATGCAAGTATAGTAAAGAGCCTGGAGCAATTTCTTGCCACCAAGCATTACACTGTTCTACTCGTGCTCTAAAGATATTTTCGCTTTCATGAGAGTCAACCCGCTCTCTGCTCTTACACCCCAAGGCTCTAAAGATATCTCCGGCATCACCACTTTTCTCTAGCTTCGCCGTAAAATGGAAAAGAAAACTACGAACAGAGGTGTGAACGTGTAAAGTGATGTGAAGTAATTGACTTCTTAACCCCTTCTCTGAAGAATGCACTTGGTATTTATAGGGATCAAATGTGAAAGGAGGCTTCTCTCTCCTGGTTGTACAGATGGGACAACTTTAATTCCTGGCTGACGCGCCGGATAATTGTCACCGATAAAGTTGGATGTACTTTCTGACCGTTATCGACTGTCAACTTAATTTAGATCCGACTACCATCAGCTTTCTGTCTCATCGATCTTAATTGTCCTTTTGTTCGGATGCGCCCAACATGTTGCGGTGATTCTTCTTGGGTGAATGTTTGCGAGCACGATCAACGCAAAGTCTTGTAGTGAAGTTGCGCTCGACCAATGTATTCTTATGATCGCATTCTTTGCATTGCGTTAACGCATTATTTTGCACAAAAATATAAAGATCAACTGCTCTAATGCATTGGACGCATGCGACCGCAATATTATAGAATTTATGCTTAATTGACGCAATTTAACATATTCTATCAACGCAGTCCAACATTGTTTAAGAACTTGGCACTATGATAATGTGCATTTCTGCCTGTTATCAGTTAAATCCTCTTAATTCTCCAAAACACTTTTCTCCTCTCCCTCTCTAATAGTTGGATACCACATATCCCTCTATTGAAATCTTAGAAAATAACATGTTTCTCAAGTGGTAGTGTTCGTAATCGATCAAGGAGTTGTTCATGATTAAGACCGTTTGAAGATCTGTTCATTGGAACCTTGGAGAGGTTTGTTAGTGGCACTTGGGGAATCTACAGTGGTAAGAAACGTTCTAACCCTTTTCCCCAAAACCATGCTAGTTTACGTGTTTATCTATTCTGTCCAACATAACGATTATGTTTGATTGTAAAATCGAATCGCAGGATGCAAGGCAATCTCTCTCGCGAGCACGCTTCTAATGCAGCCGGGATCCGATCCCATTTCCCTTCAACACCCAGACAAGATAATACCTCGGGTAACAAAAGAATAAAAAAAAAGAAACAAACGTAACAAAAGAATAAAAAAGAAACAAACTTTGTTAGAGTTGGGCCCTTATATTATGGGCTTACATGAAAGAATAATAAATGTAAATGGGTCAAAATCAGTAGGCTTCTTTAACAAACATAGCTCAAGATTTTTTTAAAAAAAAAATTAGAAAAAATACAAAAATTAACAAATAGAAAGAGAGGATAGGAAAACTCTTCAAAATAAAATGTGATACTTTAAAAGAAAAATAAGTTGCTTCTTATAGGTGAGTAACTTAGTAACTCTCCAAATATAAAATAAAAATAGAAACATATGTCAAGTATAACTTATTTGAGTCTACTTGTAAAGCCTAAACATATATAACTCATTAAAATCAAAAATTTGACTTTCCCTTTTTTTATATCTCTTGATATCACTTGAAAAGTGCTATTCTACAACTTATAACTAGCTAGTTTTTTTTTTCCAATAAATGTATGCTTTGATACTTTTCTTTATTATTTTGTAGGAACCAAACATTGGGATGGAATTAGGAGTGTTTAAAGTTACAACGAAAAAAAAGAAGGTTGAAATACTCAATTTTGAGTCCAAGGCATAAAAATGAAGAGTAGGGGCCAAAAAAATGGAAAAGAAACATTGCAACGCTAAAACAAGTATTGCTCAACACTAAAGAACTCAAGAGCAAGCGTTGTGATGTTGCCAGGGACCGTCGTGATGCTCCAAAGTTGAAAGAATGCTAGTGCTGCTTGACACATTGTGGGGTGTTAAGGCCAATGCTTGGTAGCATTTCAACGTTGTCGACTAGATGACTATTAATTTTTCATTTCCTATAGGTTTTAGAGGAGAGGGAGATAAAGTAGGATTCCAGTGGATTCTGAAGTTGAGGATGATTAAAAAGTGATCAAGAGGTTGAGGACCATAGTCAATAGCTCGAGGAGTGATTAAATTCTTGATACATAGTGGATCGATGAATAACTTCTCTTACTCGGTCAATTGTTTCGAGTTTCTTTGAATTTATGTGGTTAATGTTTCATTGTATGGAAATCATGATTGTTTATTTTATTTGGTTTTAAGATTTCTGATGTAGTAGTGAATTGATTATGGATTTAATTGTGAACCTTGAATTTGATTTTCATCGATTACTTTTTAGCATGTTTGTGTCTAATGTTGTTAGTGTTTGATCATCATTTAACTGACTTTTGCTTATCATCTTATTTGAGAGAGAGAGCTTTAGTTGAATCTCACATGTTAAACTATCACACAATATCCATGAAGGTGAAAGAAAAGCAGTAGAGAGATTAATGACAAAAAGTGGTAGTGTCATCAACTAGTTAATTACAAAGAGATTTGGGTTAGTAATTTGGTGTAAGAAAAGATTGAACTCAAGAGAGAGAAGTTAGATATTAGACTTCTAATTCTAAGCAATTGGTACAAATCAGTTTCAGGGTTAATCAATTGAATTTATTAGGTCCATTAACAAAATCGATACCCTAAGATATCTCTTTGATTGAATTTTTCCTAATTGATCAATTTACATGTTTTCCTCATTAGTATTGGTATTAAAATCATCACGTTCGATTCTCTAAATAAAATTACAATAGTCACCATGACAACTGAAAGAATTAATTTTTCGATCTTTAGATAACGATACTCAATCACATACCGTTTTATAAACTACAATTTAATGCATGTTTGCACTCCATCGAGTTGTTGGTGCCTGTTCGCACGAGATTTCAAGAGAAATTTATTTCATGGAACTTGAACTTTGTATTTGTAGTAATTTTGTGGAAAGTGAGTACAATCTCTAATACATAGTATTTTGATGCTTTCAAAATAATCTATAATCTTTAAGTTGGTTGATCTTCTTGAACAATCGGTCTTCGGGTTTGTTGATCTTCTTGGATGATCAACCTTTGGGCTTGTTGATCTTCTTGGAGGATCGGCTCTTGGGCTTGATGATTGATAATAGGCAGAAATGCACGTTATCATAGTGCTAAGTTCTTAAACAATGTTGGATTGTGTTGATAGAATATGTTAAATTGCGTCTATTAAGCATAAATTCTATAATATTATAGTCGCATGCGTCCAATGCATTAGAACAGTTGATCTTTTATTTTTGTGCAAAATAATGCGTTAATGCAATGCAAAGAATGTGATCATAGGAATACACTGGTCGAGCGCAACTTCACTGCAAGACTTTGCATTGATCGTGCTCACAAACATTCACCCAAGAAGAATCACCGCAACATGATGGGCACATCCGGATGAAAGGACAATTAAGATCAGAAAGCTGACGACAGTCAGATACAAATTAAGTTGACAATCGATAACGGTCACAAAGTACATCCAGTTTTATCTGTGACAATTATCTAGCGGGTCAGTCAGGAATTAAAGTTGTCCCATCTGTACAACTAGAAGAGAGAAGCCGCCTTTCACCCTTGATGCCCTATAAATACCAAGTGCATTCTTCAGAGAGGGGTTAAATAGTCGATTACTTCAACTCTTTACAAGTCACACCTCTGTGCATAGTTTTCTTTTCCATTTTACGGCGGAGCTAGAAAAGAGTGGTGACGCTGGAGATCGTCCAAGGCGGCTCGAGAGAGATCCTTGGGCCATAAGAGCAGAGAGCGGGTTGACTCTCGCGAAAGCGAGAATATCTTTAGAGCACGAGTAGAACAACGTAACGCCTGGTGGCAGGAAATTGCTCCAGGCTCTTTACTTTACTTGCATTGTTATTCTGTACTTCATCTTATATCTATTCAATGGAAGTTCTATTTCTACATCTGCTCACTCTCTTAATACGCATGAGTAGCTAAACTAGTTGAATGAGTTGAGAAGAACTAAGCTAACATGATCTAGGAGGTTCATTGCTTGCGATTGTCTTGTTTTATGTTATGCGAAACATCCCTTTAGAGTTACTCGAGAGAGAATCTAAAGAAAGAACCTAATGTCTCGAGAGAGCTAGGTTAGAATCTGGCTTGAAAGAACAAGATTAGGCTTGCATATAAACAAGAGATAGGGACTTAGTGATAAGCTCTGTTTGTCAACTTGTATCGCATGCATCTTAGGAATATGAATGATATTATATGGCTGCATATTTGTGTGAATGTCATGATTGTCATCGGATAAATAGAGATAGAGGTTATGTGTAACCCTATAGACTTATTGCATATTTATCGCATGCATTCTAGCTTTAGAAGCTGTGGCATTCACGCCGAGAAGCGGTTTACTATTGTAAGCATGTTGCATGATCGCAAAGCGTGAACGCATCCTAGGGAGAGTTAGCTGAATCCCTTCTCAACCCGTTCACCGCATATTCATCGTATTTTCCCGTTTACCTATTCTTTCGAACTCTGTCACATTTGTTATTATTTTTCATTAATGCAACAACATCCCAACACTTATTTATTTAAATGATTACCGCAAGTTTTCATAAAAATCTCCAACACAACTATTTTCACAAGTCCCTGTGTTCGATCCTGGACTTACCAGGAAACTTAGAGGAATTTACATTTGGATTCTGCTGGAGAAACTTGAGTACACAATGCTATTCATAAAAACATATCACCCATAATTCCACACTTCATAAATCCAAGCATCAAGTTTTTGGCGTCGTTGTCGGGGACTTCGACAAAATAGTTTTAACGGTAATTTTTGTGAATTCTTTGCAGAACTCTCAATCTCTTACGAACTACGACCTAGAGATTGAGAGAACATTTTGAAGGAGACTAAGGAACCGCCAACAGCAACCGCAATCTGATAAAGAAGAGATGGCAAAGCAGCCTAGGAATGAAGCACCAAACAACAACAATGTCATTGCAAATCCAATTCTGTTGGCTAATAATCGCAATTGGCCCATTAGGGACTATGCATCGCCAAACCTCTATGATTTCTCTCCGAGAATCATGAGGCCTGCCTTAGACGGAAGTAGATTTGAAATGAAACCGATGATGCTACAGATGATTCAGGCTGCATGTCAATTCAGAGGAAGGTGTGGCGATGATTCGCACGCCCATCTCCGAAGTTTTATTGAAATCTACAATACTTTTTTGTTCCCGAATATCTCTGCTGAGGAGGTTCGACTAGCGTTTTTCCCATTTTCTCTCTGTGATCAGGCTAGGAAATAGGCGTATTCGCTCGAACCAGGAGAGATCACTTCTTGGGAGCAGGTGGTGGAGAAGTTTATGAAGAAGTATTTCTCACCTGCAGAGAATGCCAGACGAAGAAAGCTTATTACTAATTTTGAACAAGACATGGACGAATCGCTCAGCGATGCCTGGGCGAGGTTTAAAAGGTTGGTCCGAGATTGTCTGCATAACGGGCTGCCAGACTGCCTTCAGATGGAAATTTTCTACCATGGTTTGAATCCTGCTTCGCAGACCGTTGCAAATGCGGCAGTAGCTGGTGGTCTGCTTGACAAGACTTATGATGAGGCGAAGAATATCCTAGATCGCATCTCCAAGAATCATGAAGACTAAAGGGAGAGCGACTAGAGATTAAGACTCAAAGATTCGGATGCAAATAACGGTGCTATTGTTTCATTGCAAAACAAAATGACCGCAATGATGAATTTGATTCAAGAAATAACGATCAGCAGCCCAACACCGCAAGGTGGGAAAATCAACGCAATAAGTGAAAACACCACAAGGTGTGCGACTTATGGTGATGGGCATGCAATAGAGGATTGCCCACAAAACACATAGTTTGTATATTTTGTAAAAAAACAACCCTTTTTCCAATATCTACAACCTCGGGTGGAAAAACCACCCAAACTTTGCTTGGAAGAATCCACAACAAAACTTTCAATCTGTGGCACAAAAAGAAGGGCCACCAGGGTTCTTTCAATGCAGCAACGGTCAACAGAGCAACCAAGCAAATAGCTCACAACCACCACCACAATCTTCTTCCCTAGAAGGCCTATTGAAGAAATATAGAGAAAAATGAGACGATGCTTCAAAGTCAGGCTACGTCCATTCGCAACCTTGAATTGTAAATGGGCCAGATTGCAAATGAGCTCAAAAGTAGACTGCAAGGGGCGTCGCCAAGGTCAACCGAGCTTCCACGCAACCCAAGGGGTTCAGGTAAGGAGCAATGTCAGGTTGTGACATTGTGTAGTGGAAAGACTGTGGAGGGAGAAAAGAAGGATTAAAACAGATCAACTTCCATCACAGCTGAACCTGTGATTGCGGCAATGCAAGAAGAAGAAAAAGAAAATAAAGCAGTAGAACCTGAGGTTGCGTCAATCTCAAAATCAAATGAAACCGGAACCGTGAAAGTCCAGCTACCACTTTTTCCTTAGAGGCTAAAGAAGAAGAAAAATGAAGAGGTACAATACCAACGCTTCCTATCTATGTTAAAGAAGTTACATGTTAACATTCCTTTTAGTGAAGCAATTGAGGAAATGCCTGCCTATGCCAAGTTTCTGAAGGATATGGTAACCAAGAAAAGAGGCGCTGGAAAATCTGCCACGGTGGCATTAACGCAAAGTTCCAAATCTATTATCCCACTGAAGATGAGCGATCCTGGGAGCTTCACTATTCCTTGCTCCATAGGAGTGACTTGGAGGCCAGCATAAATTTGATGTCACTGTCAATATTTCGACAACTAAATATGGGACAACTTGTGCCCACATTCATGACTCTTTAACTGGTCGACAGGTCTCTGGTTCATCTAAAGGGTAAGGTGAAGGATGTGCTGATCACAATTGATAAATTTATTTTGCCAGCTGACTTCATCATCCTAGATTATGAGGCCGATAAAGATGTGCCCATCATTTTGCGGCGACCTTTCCTATCAACAGGTCGTGCTCAAATTGATGTGCACAAGGGCGAGATCACTTTGAGCATAAACGGACAGAAGCTCAAATTTAATATAATTCGTGCCATGAAATTTCCTAATGAGGAAGACCTGCAAGATTCGAAAGATGACCTGAATTTGATTGAAGAAGAAAAGTCTGATGAAGAGTATGAAGAAGAGGATGCTGACGCATCCTTAACTGTCTGCAATGCGATCGTAGCAAAAACAAACAAAGAAGAATGATCGATCGCAACACAAGAAGAAGAGCCAAAGGAAGAAAGAAAAATAACGCAACCTTCTCTCGTGGAGCCACCAACCCTTGAACTAAAAATCCTACCAACACATCTGAAGTACGCATTTCTAGGGTAGAATGAGAAGCTGCCAGTAATAATTTCCTCTGTGCTTAACGCAGATCAAGAGAATGCATTGATGAACATTCTCAAAAAGCATGTGCGAGCAATCGACTGGACGCTCGCTGATATCAGAGGAATTAGCCCCGCGTACTGCATGCACCACATTCGTCTTGAGAACGACCACAAAGCAACCATTGAAAATCAACGCAGACCTAACCCTGCGATGAAAGAGGTCGTCAAAAAGGAGATTATCAAATGACTGGATGCGGGAATTATCTATCCCATTGCAGATAGCACGTGGGTCAGCCCCGTGCAATGTGTGCCAAAAAAGGGCGGAATGATGGTAGTCCCCAATGAGAAGAATGAATTAATACCACAGAGGATCAACACTAGATGGTGCATCTGTATGGACTACCGCAAATTGAATGCAGCCACAAAGAAAGATCACTTCCCTCTGCCATTCATCGATCAAATGCTAGACAGATTAGCAGGGAATGATTTTTACTGCTTCTTGGATGGATATGCCAGGTACAACCAGATCATGATAGCTTATGAAGACCAAGACAAGAACATATTCACCTGCCCATATGGGACATTCTCTTTTCGCCGCATGTCGTTCGGCCTCTACAATGCGCCAAGCACGTTCCAGAGGTGCATGATGGCGATCTTTTCAGATTATCTCGAGAACTCGGTAGAAATATTTATGGATGACTTCTCCATTTATGGGAACACTTATGAAGTTTGCCTGGCCAATCTGGAGAAAATTCTGAAAAGATACGAAGAGACGAACCTAGTGCTCAATTGGGAAAAATGTCACTTCATGGTATAGTGTTAGGACACAATGTCTCCCGAGAAGGGTTGGAGGTGGACAAGGCAAAGATTGGTGCAATTGAAAAGCTTCCACCTCCAACCAATGTGAAGGCAGTGCGAAGCTTCTTGGGGCATGCCGAATTCTACAGACGATTCGTTAAAGACATTTTTACAATAGCAAGACCATTGAGTGCGTTACTGGAGGCAGACAAGAAGTTTTAATTTGACAACAATTGCCTCAACTCATTTCAAATTTTAAAGGATGCGCTGATTACCGCACTCGTCTTAATTGCACCGGATTGGACATTGTCGTTCGAAATCATGTGCGACGCAAGCGGGTATGTGATGGGAGCTGCACTAGTGCAAAAGAAGAAAACAATTTTGCACCCCATCGCATATGCGAGTAAAACTCTGAACCCTGCTCAACTTAATTATACCATCACAGAAAAAGAGCTTCTGGCTGTGGTTTTTGCGTTGGAAAAATTTCGGGCATACTTGTTGGGAACCAAGGTACTCATTTATACTAACCACTCGGCAATCAAATATTTGATGACAAAGAAGGACGCAAAGCCGAGGTTGATCAGATGGGTTCTCCTCCTTCAAGAATTTGATATCGAGATAATTGATCAGAAGGGGATAGAGTATCAAGTTGCGGATCACTTGTCCAGACTGGAAAACTCTGAAGTTGACCGCAATGAATCTGAAGTGAGTGTTGTGTTTCCAGATGAGCAGCTGTTTTGCATAGAAGAACTACCATGGTATGCGGACATCGTTAATTATTTGGTCTGTGAACAATTTCCTGAAGATTACACCTACCATCAACGGAAGAAGCTCAAGAATGAATGTAGGCACTACTATTGGGATTAGCCGAACCTGTATAAAAGAGGTGCAGACCAAATCATTCGATTACGTGTACCAGATGTTGCTCGCATACTGTCATAGTGCCACGATTCACCTTATGGGGGACACTTTGGAGGACACGTACTGCAGCCAAAGTTCTACAAAGTGGATTCTTCTAGCCTTCATTATTTAAGGATGTTGCTGACTACACAATGAAATGTGATCGGTGTCAATGCACTGGTAATATTTCATGGAAGAACGCAATGCCAATGAATACTATCTTCGAGCTAGAACTATTTGATGTATGGGGGATTGATTTCATGGGACCATTCTCCCCTTCAGACGGTAAGCACTACATTTTATTAGTCGTTGATTATGTCTCCAAGTGGGTAGAGGCAATTGCGTACGCCGCAAGTGATGCGACAATAGTCTCCCAATTCCTGAAGAAAAATATTTTTCACGCATTTTAGCACTCCTCGTGCCATCATAAGTGATGAAGGATCACACTTTGTTAACCACAATATAAAGAAGCTGCTGCGCAAGTACAATATCCTCCACAAGGTGGCCACCGCATAACATCTGCAAACAAATGGCCAACTGAGGTGTCCAATCGTGAAATTAAATTGATACTTAAGAAGGTAGTCAAACCTTCACGGAAGGATTGGGTAGTGAAGCTTGATGATGTGTTATGGGCATACCGAACCGCATTTAAAACACCTATAGGTATGTCCACCATGCGTTGGTATTCGGAAAAGCGTGTCACTTGCCCTTGGAGTTGGAATATAAAGCATTGTGGGCGGTCAAGAAATTAAATTTCGACTTAAAGAAAGCAAGGGAAGCGCGGAAGATGCAATTGGTCGAGCTAGAAGAATGGAGGGACAACGCATATGAAAATGCGAAAATTTATAAGGAGCGCACCATGCGCTGGCATGATCAATGCATATACAGTAAGAACCTCCAAGTCAGGCAAAAGGTATTGCTTTTCAATTCACATCTATGACTCTTCCTGGGAAAGCTAAAGTCTCGTTGATCCGGACCGTTCATAATTCGGCAAGTTCTTCCGCATGGTGCGGTAGAATTATCAAATGACGACGGTACCAATATATTCAAAGTCAATGGGCAGAGAGTAAAGGCATACCATGGAGAAGACTGGCATCGCCAAGTCAACTCCATGGAACTAAGAAACTTTGAATGAAGAAGGAAGTAGGTGGTCCCTTCGTTATCAAATGATCGCAATTTATCAGGGACGCAAGTTTTGGGAACCGTCAAGTCTTCAACTCTTTTCTCCAATACTCAGGATTTTAATTATCTCTTCAACTATCTTTTCACTTTTCAGTTCTATTGACTAAAAAAAAAATAGTCTTTTTATTTTGTTTAAAATAATTTGACCCTCTCTTTGTTTTCCTTACAACGATCAAGGCGTTGAATTACGAGAACGTACGCGAAGCAACACTCATCTTATCCCATCACCGCAACCCAACAATGAACTATCGCCACAAGATGGATGCGTTAGTACAATGCAGGCAACAGCGTTAAATTTGGGGGTGTACTTTTCCTTATCTTTACCTGAAATTTTGCGCTATCACATTGCATATTACTTTTTAAAGTTTTAGCACCGCATCCTCCTTGATTACCGCAATCATATAACAAATAGATAACTTTAGTAGTTTACGCATGTTGTTCTCTGCCAAGTAAGATTTCAATGATGAAAAATATACTTCTATCTCTTTCGTATATACTAGAGTCAACGTAAATCTTAGGATAGTCACCTCATGAAATATTTCTCGAAATTAGGGGTTGGTTAACTCCCTTTCAAATTTTCTTTGCAACGCATTCTATGACCATCGCATGACTTATTTTAATCTTTTGGCAATGAAGACATTGCCGCATTTTAAATTTAGGGTGAGGTATTTGTTTCCGACCTTTGCTACAAAAAAAAAAAGATGATTGATTTTTTAAAATAACAACTCCACTGTAAACGCAATGGGAAACCCATGATTGATAAGAGTTAAGTTGTGAAAGGCACTTACCCGTAGTTGGATGTCCACATGACACACGTGGTTGCAAGCCAAAACGAAAGTAAGTCACCAGGATCAACGCATAAATAAATAAATGACCGCAACTCCACTGCCAAATTGATATGAGTTTAGTCTGAGGAAGAGTGCATTGCTCGTAGTTGGATGTCCGCATGACACCCATGAGGGCAAGCCAAAACGAAGACAAGGCACTCGGATCAGCGCAAGGTCAAAAAAAAATAGTAATGAAGAAAATTTTTGTGTAAGGATAAATCATTTGACACCCCGGAGGAAAATTTTCTTTTTGAAATAAATCATGCGATTTTCCGGAATTCGGTAAAGTCCTTTTGAAAGTTAAGCTTGCAATCCCTAAGTCCTAGAAATATTTTAGGAAGAGATTTGAATAAGATTTAAGGAAATTCTGGCATATAGCACTTGAATGAAGTATCCTTGAGAAATCTAAAGAAAGAACTTTGCGGATAACTTGCTAAAGGAATCTTTAGCTTATGCTTGAGGACAAGCATTGTTTAAATTTGGGGGTGTGATAACGGGCAGAAATGCACGTTATCATAGCGCTAAGTTCTTAAACAATGTTGGATTGCGTTGATAGAATATGTTATATTGCGTCCATTAAGCATAAATTCTATAATATTGCGGTCGCATGCGTCCAATGCATTAGAACAGTTGATCTTTATATTTTTGTGCAGAATAATACGTTAACGCAATGCAAATAATGCGATCATAGGAATACACTGGTCGAGCGCAACTTCACCGCAAGACTTTGCGTTGATCGTGCTCACAAACATTAACCCAAGAAGAATCACCGCAATATGGTGGACGCATTCGGATGAAAGGACAATTAAGATCGATGGGATAGAAAGCTGACGGCAGTCAGATCCAAATTAAGTTGACAGTCTATAACGGTCACAAAGTACATCCAGTTTTATCGGTGACAATTATTCGGCGCGTTAGTCAGGAATTAAAGGTTTCCCATCTATACAACCAAGAGAGAGAAGCCGCCTTTCACCTTTGATGCCCTATAAATACCAAGTGCATTCTTCAGAGAGGGGTTAAGCAGTCGATTACTTCAACTCTTTACAAGTCACACCTCTGTGCATAGTTTTCTTTTCCATTTTACGGCGGAGCTAGAAAAGAGTGGTGACGCTGGAGATCGTCCAAGGAGGCTCGAGAGAGATCCTTGGGGCATAAGAGCAGAGAGCGGGTTGACTCTCGCGAAAGCAAGAATATCTTTAGAGCACGAGTAGAACCACGTAACGCCTGGTGGCAAGAAATTGCTCCATGCTCTTTACTTTACTTGCATTGTTATTTTGTACTTCATCTTATATCTATTCAATGGAAGTTTTATTTCTACATCTGCTCACTCTCTTAATATGCATGAGTAGCTAAACTAGTTGAATGAGTTGAGAAGAACTAAGCTAACATGATCTAGGAGGTTCATTGCTTGCGATTGTCTTGTTTTATGTTATGCAAAACATCCCTTTAGAGTTACTCGAGAGAGAATCTAAAGAAAGAACCTAATGTCTCGAGAGAGCTAGGTTAGAATCTGGCTTGAAAGAACAAGATTAGGCTTGCATATAAACAAGAGATAGGGACTTAGTGATAAGCTCTGTTTGTCAACGTGTATCGCATGCATCCTAGGAATAGGAATGATATTATATGGCCGCATATTTGTGTGAATGTCATGATTGTCATCGGATAAATAGAGATAGAGGTTATGTGTAACCCTATAGACTTATTGCATATTTATCGCATGCATTCTAGCTTTAGAAGCTGTGGCATTCACGCCGAGAAGTGGTTTACTATTGTAAGCATGTTGCATGATCGCAAAGCGTGAACGCATCCTAGGGAGTGTTAGCTGAATCCCTTCTCAATCCGTTCACCGCATATTCATCGTATTTTCCCGTTTACCTACTCTTTCGAACTCTGCCACATTTGTTATTATTTTTCATTAATGCAACAACATCCCAACACTTATTTATTTAACCGATTACCGCAAGTTTTCATAAAAATCTCCAACACAACTATTTTCACAAGTCCCTGTGTTCGATCCTGGACTTACCAGGAAACTCAGAGGAATTTACACTTGGATTCCGCTGGAGAAACTTGAGTACACAATGCTATTCATCAAAACATATCACCCATAATTCCACACTTCATAAATCCAAGCATCAATGATCTTCTTGGATGATCGTTCTTGGGCTTGTTGATCTTCTTGGAGGATCGACCTTTGGGCTTGTTGATCTTCTTGGATGATTGACCTTTGGGCTTATTGATCTTTTTAGATGATCGACCTTTGGGCTTGTTAATCTTCTTGGATGATCGGCCTTTGGGCTTGATCTTCTTGTTGATCTTCTCAGCTCTATATCATGAGCGCATGTTGCCAGCTCCTCAAACGCACGAGGTTTTATCCCTTGTAGGATGTAGAGAAACTCCCAGTGCATGCCTTGAGTGCACATCTCCACTGCAGATAATTCAGTGAGTCTATCTTTGCAATTCAGACTTAAAGCTCTCCATCAGTTGATGTAATCGATGACTGTCTCTCCCTTCCACTATTTGGTATTCGTCAGCTCCATCATGCTAACTGTGTGCCTTGTAATGTAAAAGTGGTTCAGGAACTTCCTTTCTAGTTCTTCCCAACTGTCAATCACTTCTGGATCCAAATCAGTATACCAATCGAAAGCATTTTCTTTCAAGGTATGGACGAACTGCTTGACTTGCTGGTCTCCTCTGGTTCTTGCATTTTCGCAGGTTTCAATGAAGTGTGCAACATGTTGTTTTGGATTGCCCTTTCCATCGAATTACTGGAACTTTGGAGGTTGATACCTAGTTGGCATTCTCAGGTTGTCGATTCTCTTAGTGTATGACTTGGAGTACATAAAGGAAGTTTGCAATGGTCCTCCATACTGAGCTCTTATGGAGTTTGTGATCATATCCTGGAGTTGTTGAACTGACAGGGAGGCAACAAAGGTGGATTGTGGTGGCTGACTTTCCTGGAAGACAGTCTTTCCTTTGTCTTTGGCTTTTGTAGCTGGAGATTGACTTGACTTAGTAGTATCTCGAGCCTGTATCTGATCTCTTAAAGTAGTGATTTCATGATCTCGCTCCTCTACAGCCTTCATTAGGAGATTTATCTTTACCTTCATCTCTACCATGGTCAACTCAGTCATTATGTCAATCATCATGACAGACACTACATCAAATGTGATTCTTTCTCTGATAGATCAGTAGCAGAAGCATAGTTTTCAAACAAGGGATTTTCTCTGATGACGATCCCGCCTTTAGGAAATTCCATCAGCTAGTCTCAGATTTCCTCCGTGATGACATATGTAAGTGTTGCTTGCGACGGTAGCTTTGGATGCAACTTTCTTTGGTACCATTTGTAGATTTGTTGACTCGAATGACAAGAGAGAGATGAGAGGTAGAGAGATCCCACTGGGCGTGTCAATTTGTTCGCACGAGATTTCAAGAGAAATTTATTTATTGGAACTTGAACTTTGTATTTGTATTAATTTTGTGGAAAGTGAGTACAATCTCTAATACATAGTATTCTTATGCTTTCAAAATAAACTATAATCTTTAAGTTGGTTGATCTTCTTGAACGATCGGCTTTTGGGCTTGTTGATCTTCTTGGATGATCGACCTTTGGGCTTGTTGATCTTCTTGGAGGATCGGCTTTTGGGCTTGATGATCTTCTCGGATGATTGTCCTTGGGCTTGTTGATCTTCTTGGAGGATCGACCTTTGGGCTTGTTGATCTTCTTGGATGATCAGTCTTTGGTCTTGTTGATCTTCTTGGACAATCGACCTTTGGGATTTTTTAACTTCTTGGATGATCTGCCTTCGGGCTTGTTAATCTTCTTTAAGGATTAATGTTCACACAAGACTTCCAGAGAAATTTTCGTGGAGTTGAACTTAAGTTGGTGTTGATGTTGATGTTGATTTGATGCGATGTGGTTCGATCTCTAGTACTTGATCCTCTGATTCTCTCTCGGTTGAATGCATACGCTTGATGTTTAGAAGCGAAGCGTGTGGATGTTCTTAAGCTTCGAGTCTTGGAAGAATGTTTGTATCTTCAAAGGACTTCAATCTTCAAGTGTGGTCAGAATGCTTGTATCTTCAAAGGACTTCAGTCTTTAGAATGCTTGTATCTTCAAAGGACTTCAGTTTTCAAGCGTGGTCAGAATGCTTGTATCTTCAAAGGACTTCAGTCTTCAGAATGCTTGTATCTCCAAAGGACTTCAACCTTTTGTATCTCCAAAGGACTTCAGTCTTCAAACGTGGTCAGCTTCAGGAGTCAAGGAGTTTTCTGATTGTAAAGAATTTCCTATAAGCTCTTTGGATTATAGAATTGCTGATCTCTCCAAATAAGGAGAGCTTTTATATTTATAGAGTTCACAAGTGGGCTTGGGCTCGATTGATCCATGGGCCTGGTCTTTGGGCCCAATTAGTTGGACTTGGGCTTAGTTGGTCCATGGGTCTGGCCTTTAGGCCCAATTAATCGAATTTAGGTCTAATTTGACACTTGGGTCAAATTCAACCTATTTTTGGACTTAGTTGTACTTTGACCCAAATAATAATATCAAATTGGGTCAAATTAATCTTATTTGATTCAACGACCATGATAAAAACACATGAGTCATCGAAATTTGTCTTCAACTTCAATTCAGGACATACATCAACTCCTAATTGAGCCCATATTTAATGATTTGGAATTTCGTCATTAATTTAGTAAATGACGTGGCAACTTGTGATTGGTCCAAAATTTCTCAAACAGTGCCCCTCTCATTCGAAATTATTCATGTTTTCATCTTCACAAAAGTGACATTTTAAACTATTAATTATATAAATCAAATAAGTTTATTTTGTCAAAATGAACTTAGCTTAATGATAATTGACATGATTTTCTATTCCAGAGGTGGGAGGTTCGGTCCCTCAATCTCACAATTATTGTACTAAAAAAATAAAGTTTATTTTCAAAATTATTTAAAGATGACTTTTAGTTTTCACAAAAATAAAGGGAGGATAAAGAAAGTAATTAATGTTAGATGAAACATTTTTCTTCAAAAAGAAATCGAATTAATCGTGTGTGTCTTTTTTATATATTTTAGTTTTTTTGTTAAAGAATGTTTTGAAATTTTCTACAATTTATTTCTTAACCAGATTTTGGAAAGATTTTGAAAATATAATTTAGAAAATGGTACAAACCATCCTTTGTAAAATTAAAATTTTGATTATCGATATTGTCATCAATTCATTTCGTCTATTTTCTTTTTAAACTTTTAAGTTCATTAAAGGTCACTTCAGTAAAGATATAAAATATATATTTTTAACTTATGAATACGAGTAAATGTAAAATTTTAAATTTATTATAAATATCATAAAAATAGATGTTCAATACTTAGTGTCCTAAAAATTATGTGTCAATTTTTATATCGTTCATGTGTCTTGTAATAGTTTAAGTCCACATCCTACTTGTCACTGACATTTGATGGATCTCAAAATTATGCACATTGATAAGAATAAAAAGAAAAATTTATATATTTCCTATTTTCATAAAATCATATTTTCTATTTCTATTATTTCTATTTCCATAATATTATAATTTTAGTTATTTTTAATTTGATTATCTATAAGTTTAGTTATATTTTATTTTTTTTTATTATATTATATTTATTATATATATATTATATTTTCTATATATCCGTTGTGTTCCATTGTACTCCTCAATTTTACAACAAATCTTACTTTCTAAATGTTTTTCTTTTACAAATTTTCAGTTTTATTTTTTACATTCAGTTTATTTCTAATTATCATATGTTAATTACTTCAGTAAATATAAATTAAAAACATTTATATAACTAACAAACAAAGGTAAATACAAAATTTTAACAAACTACATAGAGCTGATGGTAACAATTAATAAATTATAAGAACTAATGAATCAAATTAAAAGTTTAGAGGTATAATTATAACAAATCAGAAAGTTCATAAGGTGAATGATCAAATTAAAAGTTTAGAAATATAATTGTAATAAACTTCATAGTTCATGGGTTGTTTATGTAACTTTTCCTAGAATTTAATTAGTTAAAAATAGTTTGGTTTCGGAGTGGTTTCTGTAATTTTTCCTATACTTTAATTTTTGTTTAATTTTAGTTCTTATATTTTTTTAAAAAATATTAAATTTAGTCTCTAAAAATTAATTTTTATCGAAATTGATTAAATTATAATAATAACTTCCTTAAAAAAAATAT
This sequence comes from Benincasa hispida, assembly GCF_027475165.1. Taxonomy (NCBI): domain Eukaryota; kingdom Viridiplantae; phylum Streptophyta; class Magnoliopsida; order Cucurbitales; family Cucurbitaceae; genus Benincasa; species Benincasa hispida. Next base: position 38,906,018 of record NC_143487.1, on the reverse strand, counting down.
AATATGAGAATATGTTTTTAAAATTTATAATAAAAATATTAATAAAAAAATAAAAAAAATTTAAAAAATCAATAATAAATAACCATTAAAAACTAAAATTAAAAATTATCAAAATTCTGCCGATTAAAATAGAATATTTGAAAATAAAATTAAACAAATTTCGAATTATATGAACTAAAATGATATTTTAATAGGATAGCCTTTTTACCGCCGGGAAGTTACGTCAAACTGGCCTTACGTTATACTACTTTTGGAAGTTAATTTTGTATAATTTTAATTATAAATTTCCATGTGTTGAGATAATGACTTGTGCATGTGGACGGTGAAATGTGAATGGTCTATTCAATGAATTTATTTAACCTAAAATACATATATATCAAATTTTATCACTCCCTTCATAATTTAATTACAAATGTTTTTCCCAAAGCCTTTTTTCTTCTGAAAGATAATTAATATTTTTAAAATGGAAAAAAGGGGAAAAAACAAGATCTAACGATAATAATTTTTCAAGAGATGATGTCTTTTAAGTACAGAAAAGATAGAGAGATTCAAATTCAACACATATTTATGTCAGAGCTAAATTTATTTTGACAGTGATGAACTTCTTAATAGTTAGAAAGGAACAACTTATACCAAATATAGTATAAAAATGAAAAAAATAATATTATAACCATATAAATATAAGCTATTTCTTTTTTTTTATATAAAAATACAACCAGAAATAAGTCATTCGAAAAAAAAATTAATAAGCCACTAAATAAAATTTCAAACAATTATTGAATTCATCTATCCTAAGGAAGAAAACATGATATATGTCAATGTTAAAACCTAATAAGGAAAATCTCACTTGACGTTTATGTGCTTCAACAATAAATTTGTAATTGAAAAAAAATATATTTTGCAATACAAAAAAAAAAAAAAAAAAAAAATTGTTTAGATTCCAAGGTTAGAGATGGAGAACTAAAGGATGGAGAAGATTTACCTCATATAGAACTATAATGATGTATTTTTAAAATACTTTTTTTTGGGCAGAACTTGTACTCTTAAGATTAATATAAGGTTTTTTTTTTGTAATTGTAATGGATAATACTTTTAGGGCTAATAATTAAGTGTAAACAACATTTTTTAAAAAAATTTGCAAATATAGCAAAAATCTATTAGTAATATACTCTATTATTGATAGACTTTTATAAACAATACAATCTGATAGAATCCTTTAAACGATATAGTCTATCACTAATAGATTTCAAATATTGGATTTATGTTTTGCTATATCTGTAAACTCTTTTGTATTGTGTTATATATGCTAACACTTTGGACCTAATTGCTATATTTGCAATTGATCCAACATTTTTCCTAATCCCAAATAAGTTACGATAAAATTTGATTAGCCCAATAATTAGTTGGTGCACTAGACTTATTTAAGCCATGCCCATTAGATCTTGAACTTGTTTTTCCTTTTTTAGGATTTTTTTTCTTTGCTTTGACCTGTTTTGTGGAGTCTAAATTTACCTATAACATTAGCCCCTCACACAAGTTGGGATTCATGATATAGCTTTTGGGTTGTAATGAGTTGCTTGTAGGAGCCCAATTTCAGAGTATTATCTTTATGTTGCAGCTTTTCTTGTACCTTGATTTTGGATTACAGAGATTTGATTTTCACCCATGCTTTCCACCATGGAAGCTTTTCTTTTAGTAAGATTGTGAGCCATGTTATTGTGGTTTTTTTTTTTTTTTTTCTCTCATTGTTCCTTGATTTGAGAATTTTCTCTCCCTCTCTTATTTGTTCTCTCTTTTGCTCTATGATTGTGGCGAATATTTCATCCAAGCAATGGCCCATGTCTCAATTCTAGCATAGGGTTTGCTTTTTTACTTGTTTTTTACTATGAGTATCTCTATCTTATACTAAAAGACTTTTTCCATTGGCTAGATCATGAACAAATTGTTTGACCCTAGTTTTGAATTTCTCAATTTCTTAATGGTATAGCACTTTTATTCCTCACAGAAGATGCCAATTGTTGATGCCAAAATATGGACAGGGAAAATGGTATGACCATCATGTGAAGATAACGATAAATTTGTTTAGATCGGAATAATGTGACCTCCAAAAACTTTGTACACAGATGTGGTTCTTGCCACAAACACTCGGATGCTTAAGGTATAGAGTGAATATGTATAGAAGCTTTAGGCCTTGAGAGTGAGAATTTACTTCTCTCTTTGAGTCATTATTGTCTATTTATAGGAAAAATTTAACCTAAGACAACGTTATTAAAGTTTCAAAATACGATTAGAATGGATGAGGAGTTTAACTAAGTTGGGGTATGCATAGGACATGCCCATTTACCAAAAGGGAGCTTGATCTCGATCTTAGTCTAGTGTAAGAAGGTGAATTTTGATCTATTTGTCATGGTGAGCTTGTAAGTTTGCTATTTTGCTAATGTCGATTGTGTCCTTCGATTCAAAATCACTCTTAATAACTATTCTTTGAGAAAAAAAAACATGATATCAACTTAGTTAAGCACACTTTTTTTTTATTAGGAATACTAACTTACTTAATGAACTTGATAATTTGATATATCAATCATTTTAGTTATGTAAAAAAGAAATTGAATTATATTAAATAAGTGATCAAAACTATAGAGTTCCTTTTTTCTACATAGTTATTTATTTCTTTTTGGCAAAAGTGTGGAATTGCAATAATGAAGAGACTTTGGAAAAATCAAAACGTAATAAAAAAGAAAAAAAAAAGACACAAAGAAAACGACCAACCACATAGAAAGCTCTCATACAACTCAAAGTAGGTTCTTAGAGGAAGAGCCAACATGAACTCGTGAATATAAACTCCAAACCACTTAGAACAACAAAGAAAAATATCAAACCTTACAATTGACTAATCACCTGGACAGGTCATAAAGTATCTCCATGAACATAAAAATTACGCTCTCTTTAAATATGATAAATAACAACACCAAACAACTATCCAGGCCTTATACCGAAAAAAGTAATTACTTACTTTCATATGACAAACCCATTCAAGCTTTGTGCCCGAGTGAGATATTCTGAAAACACCTTCTCCACAAGAGCACATCTCCTATATAACATGGCTAAAAGGACAATCAAATAATAAATGATCTCAAAACTCAAATCCACGAGTGGAAAGTGTTGAGTTGGAACTAAATCTCCCCTTAACAAATTAAAGAAGATAAAATTAATAAAGTATTCAAAAAGAAGTTAGTTAGAATCCTCTTTTTTAAGCGTAGTTGTTATAAATACCTTACATATTCTTCGTTTTGATTTATTTTTTAGGTATATTTTTTTGCTATTAATTCTTCTACCAATAAAGATCTCTCCAAGAAATTTGCACAGTGTACATAGGCTTTGTCGAACCACTTAAAACACCGTGTTCTTTCTCATTCTTCTCTATTCCTTCTTCTCTATTTATAGTTATGTCTTTGTTTGTACTTCAATGTTGTTTCAGAATGTTCAAACTAAATTTTAAGACTCTTGTTAAGGTAAGAACATTTCCCTTGAACATGATGATTATTTTGTACTATGTATTCTAAGTGTAAGATATATTATTATATGTTGCTATGTGGCATAGATGATAGATGAAACTTATATTTATATTTTTGCAACTAGTCTCTAAAAATTATGAAAGCGATACTATGTGGAAGGAGTAGTTTCAAGGAAGAAGTTTTAATTGGGAGTACTTATTGGTGTCTAAGAAATTCAAAATTTGATTAAGAAGGTATACATAACCTGCAAGTACGGTTATTGTTGTTGACATTGATATATTATGTTAAATTCTAAAATAAATGTTGTTTTTTAATATGTCTTGCCAAATCTATTGAAGTGAGGAAACCTCCAAACAAATTATGTATATGTGTTTTTTTTATTGGGATAGTGCCAAACTTTTTTTTGGCAACACTTATTGTATTTAGTTTCTTTATAAATAACTTACACCAAAGTTTGGACACTAGTTTCTTTGTATAAACATTACCAACCTTATTATATATGAAAGTTCATATTTGTATTTGTATGTATCTTGTACCAAAATGGGAGTAGATATAGGTGTAATGATAGGGATGAAATAAATAATTATCTATCATTATAAGCACTTTTTGGACATTTCACATATGTTATGAAATGTATCTATTTGATTGGAATACTATCATCAATCAACTTCAACGACTATAAATAAATGTCAATGTATGTAATTTTGTGACATTTTGAACATCAATATAAAAGTTTAATTTACACAAAAATTCAACTTTTTGGCGATTTTTTTATAATAATAAATTATCATAGAAAATGTTACCATGATAGGTAATAAATGTCAACAAATGCTTGTTGTTGAGTATATTAAAAAGTCATGAAAAAATCAATGTTGACTTATTTTAGATGTGTCATCTTTGCACTTTCTTTGATGGTGGATTCAAGGACTGAAAAAACGAGTCAACAAATGTGTTTATGAAAAGTTTTTAGAGTCATGGAAAACTATTTTTGTTTTAGTGTAAGGAAGACAAGTGTCATTCAAGTTGACAACGCATCAAAGAGTTCTAAGACAAAGAACATAGGCACTTGGGATATGAAGACACCACCTACTAATATGATGATCATACTTCTATAGGCCTCAAGCAATGAAAGTGATTCTAAGAATATATGTCTCAAAACCAAAGGAAGCCAAGCCATGGCACGGCTGCCTAGGACATACGAACTCTTAGACTCTAGCAACAACAAACACACCAGAATGACAAGGGAGTTCAACCTCAACCATTATATACATTGAACTTGCTTAGTAGTTGAACCAGCATTTTAGAATTAGAAGGTGATGTTCAAGTCCCATATGGATGAAGGAAATTACACACCTTAGTATGTATGCATCTAAAATAACCATTATACCAAACTGTTGAAGAATAATACCCCTTTTTATCCATGGATCGAACTAAATCGAACAACGAAACCCATCTATAATAGGAAAATGAACCAAGGACGTAATCTATCACAAACATGAAGGATAGTCTGCCAACACCAAGATGAAGAATTAGAGGAATAGACTTCCCAGATAATCCAACTACGCAAACTATAGGCGTACACCCAAGCGACTCACAAGAATTTAGAATGAATTAGAATAGGCCACAACATCTTCATGACAGCAACTACATCTCAAGAAGGAATATGATGAATACCCTCACAACACGATATGCATATTTGACCAAGCAACCTTGGCCCCACCACCATTATCTAACTTTCCTCTCCAAAGATACGAGAGAGTAAACAACCTAAATCGTGAACAACTCTTGTCAACAAAACAAATACACGACCCAATAAACCTAAAAGCTCTATAGAACATATCAAATAAATTGTAAACCACCCAACATAAAACAATGCTCGAGCATACCAACTCCAACAAGTAAGAAGCTTATGAGTAAATCAATATGGTTATTTTAAAAATGGATTCCTTAAAAAGTATTCTTAGAAAATAATTTCTAGAAAATTAAAGTTAAATAGTATTCAAAAATTGAGAATGATGTAGAATTGAATTCCATACTTCCATAAATTTTGAATAACTATGCTACCACTCAAAACAAAAACATTAAGGCATATCATTAGTCTCTACAATATTATATGTTATGTTAGTAGTTTAAATAAAAACTCATCTAACAGACATTTCATAACAAGTCAATATGAATATAGTTTAACTTCTTAAGATATATGTCCTCGACAAATAGGTCTGAGGTTTAAATCCTTCTAATTCTATTTGTTAGTAATTTTCTTTACACCATTACAAAAATAATCCTATGATTGATTCTTTTCTTAAGATTGAGGATATTATATATGATACATGTGGCTAGAAATTCTCCACATAGAATCAATGAGAATAGAACTCATAAGAGAGGAAATTATTCTTACAAGAAAAAAATATATATTAATAAGATGGTAAGGGAAAATCCAAAAATGTGCTTGTTTGTTTTGTTTTTGAACCTTTCAAGTTTCTTGAAATTACTTACATGGGCTCCATCTAGAATTTTGGTATTTAATGTCTGCTGTTGCTTGTACAACTTGGTACTCTACCTCCCCCACATTTTACCTTTTAAAAATTATATAATATTAAAATAATAATAATAAATAAATGAATAAAATATCTCCCATTCCTCCATTTTCGGGTTTCTGTACTGTGAATTTTGTTCAATTTTGATCCTCATACAAACTAGTATTAGAGATTAAATTTAAGAAAAATAAATTGTCTAAAATAGACATTTACAAATACATTATTTTCACCATTTCACATCAACTATCTACGTATTAACTATATTTAAATCCAAATAAAATATTAAAAAATATTTTAAATGAAAACCCCTTGAAAATATTTATAAATAATAACAAAATATCACTATCAACTATCATGATATAGATAGATACGGATATTATCTATCACCATTCATTACAAATAGATAGTGAAGTTTTGTTATCTTTGTATTTTTTTTATTTTTCTATATTTAAAAATAACCATTAAAATAATTTATAAGGACAAGTTGAACCATAGTACAAAAAAATTAAACAGAAACTAAGAAATAAAAATATTTTCAAGTTATTTTTGTGCTTTTGGACTCATCATAGTTTATATATCTGTTTATTGATATTTCTTTTTTAGGATGTGGTCTTAGGTGCAGAACTTGTACTCTTTCACTCATCAAATTTATGAAATATTCCAAATTAAGATGAGTCAATAAATAAATAAATTTTGTGGTATAAAGGCTAAAAAAAATATTTCAAATAAAAAATTTTTTAAAAATGTATATATGTCTTTAAGCATTATTCTCTTCTTGTGCTATATGATATTCAGAATTTTTGTTCAATTAAATTATTATTTTTGTTCACATCTCTTTTTTATAGAAGTTAAATAAAGTAGTTAAAATTATTCAATCAAATTATATATCCATCACTATTATCAAAGTTTGTGTTCAATGAAAAAAAATGTCAAATGTCAAATTATATTTTAGCCTTTATACTTTGACTCTAATTTCAAATCAATTTCTATATTTTTCAAATTTTTATCATATTCTTATACTTTGAGTAAAACTTACTCAACATATCTATCATTAGTAATAAATAACAAGAAATCCAACATACCAAGTTATTTATAATTGAAAAATAAGTCACAAAAATTCAATATTTGACACAATTCATTACACTATATAGAAACACAATGTTGGCCAGTTTTTATAAATAAAAAAAAAAATCACAGATAGATAAAATGTCAAACTATTTACAGAAATAATTAAAAAATATTGATAGATGCTAATAGAACGTCTATCATATAGTATCAATGATAGACTTCGATCAGTTTTTATTATCGATAGACTCTGATAGACTTCGATCAACCTCTATCCATCTTTATCAAAGAAGATTAAATTTTATTATTTTATGTAATTAGTTTCCTTTATTTTTCTATTTTTTGAGAATCTCCTTTTTTACAACTAAGCTAATGTCTTAAAATTCAATATAAATTCACGTTTTTCCAACGAACATGATTTTTCATTTTTTTAATCCAAAGAAAAAGAAAATGAGCATACTATTAAAATTTTATCTTCATGTTGATATTTTCATCGATGTTTCTATATTTTTGTAGATTCGACATGGACATGAGGGATGAATCAATATTTTCAATATATCATAGAAAATCTACCAAACATGGAAAAAAAAAAAGCAACAAAATATCATTCTATAAATATAATACAAACAATAAACATGTTAATTATTTAAAAATTATAGAATTTATTTTTAAAATTTTTTAAATCAATAATTCTCCAAAAAAAAAATATTCATCTGCATCGATATTTTAACGATATTCTATTGACATTTCTATAAAATTAAGACTTCGATATATTCGTCAACATCGGTATTTTAAATCTTAGTTAAAAGCTAAGAAGCACAGACACAGATACGGATACATGATACAGATACGATATGATATGGCCATATGTTAATTTCTAAAAAACTAAGATACGGATACGTTGAAGATACGTATTATATATATAACATCTAATTAATTTCTATAATACATATTTTAAGTTAGATTAGAATAGATTCAAGAAGAGAGTGAAAACTTGAAAAAAAAACTTGTAACGTCGAGTGATTGTTGAGTGACTAGAGTAGATGGTAGGAAAGAAGTAGAAGATGAAGATTGAATAATGAAGTTGAGGATGAAGAAGGTGTGAATCATGATTTAAATAGTGAGAGAGAATAGTAGAATGAAGATTTAATTACGTTTTGGGTTTTTTTAAAAAAAAAATTATGTTTTATCATTTTTAATTTATTTTGTTTTGAATTGCTCAATTTAAATGGACTTTTATGTTTGGAAGTATTTTAAATGGTTGAAATCACTTTTTTCATTTTCAAAATAATCGTGAAACATGTTGAATTCTTCAAAACTAATTTTGATGATATGAAAATTGCATTTAAAAGTGTAAAATTGAAATTTAAAAATTAATTTTGAGTAATTAAAATTGTGTTTTCGAGTGATTTTAAAAATGAAAAAAGTGGTTTTTAATGATTTTAAAATCACTCTTAAACATGCACTAAAATAAAATAGGTTGTAGGTTGGGTTTTTAAATGGTTCGGCTTAAATTTGAAACAAAAAATTGACCCACGTATCCCTTTCACGTATCTGATACTCGTATTTGAAAATTAAAAAAAAATCAGATACTTCACATTACGTATCTGCCACGTATCTAGATATATCTGTATCGTATCTGTATCTGATAACGATTCTCTACATAATTATAAGGATCTGTGCTTCCCAAGTTAAAAAGTATATCTAGCTTGTTTTATAATTAATCTTTTCTTAAAAGTATGCAAGGTACTCATTGGAAGGGGAAAAAATCCTTTGCAAAAATACCCCTCGAGTCTGAATATTTTGTGTCGATGGTCCTTTGAAAGTAAAAAGAGAAGGCATGGCGCATAGCAAGAGCCGGATGGGACGGTTGCTAAATTCAAGAAATGTGTGGTCCAAATGCATACGGATTTTTGGGTCCCATTAATATCTAAACCTAAAGCGATAAAGAAATTAAACAAAAAAAAGTTTTATTCTATCTGTTTGATAATGATTTGGATTTGTTTTTAACCATTTTATTTTTAAAAATTCTTTTATCCGTGTACTTTTTATCAATAATTTAAAAAATCAAATAAAAATGAGAAAATTAAGGTCCATTAACTATTTTATTTTTGTTTTTATTTTTTTTTAAATTTAGTCTATAGACAACATTTTCCCTTCATTTGTTATCTACTTTTATCAATGGTTTAAAAAATAAACCAATTTTGAAAACTAAAAAAAGTTGTTTTTGTTTTTAGAATTTTACTAAGAATTCAACCATATTTTCTTAAAAGAATATGTAAATCATTATAAGAAATGTGAATGAAATAGACTTAATTTTCAAAAACAAAAACAAAACACTAAATGGTGACCAAACGGGACTATAGCTTTTAAAATCTTGTTTTTCTTTTTAGAATTTGACTAAAAATTCAATCATTGTACATATGAAAAAATGGAGAGAAAATATGTTTAATTTTTTCTAAAAAAAACAAAAGGATTATCAAACATCCACTTAGATTTTGATTCTATTGAATTTCTTTCATGTGCATCATTATTTAAATATTGTTGAAAGATATTGATTGGACTAACAATAATGTTTTTGCATGGTACAATGCGACCATATTTACAAATATGTCACACAAATAAAGAATTTAAAATTACAATAATTTTTAAAATTTGTACATTTTCAATAATAGGCAGGGTGGAGTGTTTGAACTCGTAATTTTGAAATCGACAATATAAACTTTACGTCGGTTTAATTATACTTATTGTGGTCAAAATTTGTACCTACTATCTATTTGTTTACTCATTACATCAGGTCATTATCAACTTATATCATTCTAACACGTACTCATATAAGTGTAAATATCTTAAAATCATTCTAGTACCAAATAATTAGTCGTAAAATTAAGACAACAACTAAAGTTATTAATTTTAAGAACCTAATAAGATTTAACTAAATTGAAATTAACCTAAAATTTTGAAGTACTAAAACACACATCTAAAAATTTGTACTAAATTTAAACTTAGTTTTGAGTCATCGTAGAATTTTAAAATAATTGTTATTCAATATATTTTTTAGAAAAGTCATCTCTTCCAATATTTGGGTTGTTCTTAAATATAGAAAAATCAACCAAAATATTTACAAAATATAACAAAATTTTAGAACTATCAATGATAGATGTTGATAGACACTGATATACTTCTATCAGTGTCTATCAGTGACATTGATAGACACTGACAGAAGTCTATCAATGTTTATCAACATCTATCATTGATATTTTTAAAATTTTGCTATATCTTGTAAATATTTTCAACAGTTTTATCATCTGAAATAATTTCCCCCAACATTTTCTAATTTTCAAATTTAAGCATGAAAAATTAGGACAGAACAAAAATTTCTTAGAAGAGACACCATTTTTGGAAAAGCTAATTTCAAAAGTTGTTGAACATAATAAAGAATATGATTTTCTTTAAATTAATTACACTTTACTAAACACTTAAAATATAGTTGAAAAATTCTCTTCATAATCATTTTCAATACTTACAAAATCACTCTCAAACATAATTTTAAAATCATATTTTAGAGTAATTTTGAAATAGTTCAGAAATATATTTATCTATTTAAAATCCCTGTAAAATATGTCTTTAATAATTAAAAACCAATTTATTATTTCCTTTTTTACATTTTTAAACATAACTTTCATACAATCAAAATTGATATTAAATGATTAAAAACATGTTTCAGACTCAATTTCTAATGAAAAAAGTAATTTTAACCATTTTAAAATCAAAATTAATCTAAAACACACATTCAATCACTCAAAACTAATTTAATATTTAATTTTAGACCTTAAAATGTAATTTCACATTATTAAAATTAATTCTAAACAATTAAAAACATATGAAAATAGTAAAAGTGATTTTAGCTATTTCAAAATTATCACTTAAGGTATGTTTGGTGGCCCGTAATAGGATGAGAATGTAATGTAATGTAATAAAAAATTCATATTTGGATTGAGTGTTTTGAGTTTGATTTATAATACGAAACTCATTTCGTTCCGAAAAGTTTTCAATCTAACCTTCATTCTTATCTTTTTTATGTTTCACGATCTCATTTTCGTTCCATCTTCGATTACTCATGTTTTTCAACCGATTCTCATCTTGATTACATTCCAGCTCCCCAAATACATCCTTACAAGCATGTCCTTAATCTTAAAATTATCACTTAAGCTATTTCAAAATTATCACTTAAGGTATGTTTGGTGGCCCGTAATAGGATGAGATTGTAATATAATGTAATAAAAAAATCCATATTTGGATTGAGTGTTTTAAGTTTGATTTATAATACAAAACTCATTTCGTTCCGAACAGTTTTCAATCTAACCCTTATTCTCATCTTTTTCATGTTTCACGATCTCATTTTCATTCCGTCTTCGATTACTCATGTTTTTCAACAAAATTTCAATAATCTTGATTATATTTCAGCTCCTCAAATGCCCCTTACAGATATGTCCTTAATTTTAAAACAACGTGAAACGAAGGACCAAACAACAATAATTCATAAGAAGAAGGGAGAAAAAAAAAGTTACAAAGCCTCAAAAAGTGAAAAGTTTTTGGGTGGGGGGGGTCCTTTTAGTATAGAGTAGATGGGTGGGGCCAAGATTCGAATGTCACCTGCATCCCGGCAAGAAGGCGGGCCGTAGGAAAAACCGGGAATAGCCGGTAGCAGGTAACCAGTTGGGCCTAAAAGTGGGCCCAGTGTATGGACCAGCCCATCACGTGTTGTTGCTGTCAGCCGAAGAGGTAGCAGTGGGTGGGTGAGGGGACAAATTAATTATTAAAACATAACCCTCCCACCCAAATTTTTAACTACATTTTATTTATTTATTTATAAATATATTTAATATAACAAATATCCTCACCCACACATACAAAAGAGAGGGAAAAAAAAAGTGATAAATAAAGAGATAAAGCTCTAGAAAGGTTAAAAGAAATTAGGGTTTCTGAAAAAGTCAAGTCACTACCATATCGATTGGAGGGTGCTTGGAGTTTTTGATTTATTTGAAATAATTTACATTGGACTTAAATATTTGAAGTTTTAAGGTTATGTGGATGTTATTTTTTTAATAGGTATTTAAATCTTTTATTTCTTTTTTATTTAATAGATTTCTATCCGTCCTACTTCCTTTGAAGTTCATTCATGTTTTATATTATATAATGACTCGTGTTATTAAAAGAAATTGGAGAGAATGAGGTTGTTGACTCCACTCTTTATCTGACAATAATAATAATAATATAATAATTAAATGTGATTTATTAATTTTATGATTTATCTTTACGTTGTAAAGTCCATAACTAAATAACCTTTCAAACTTAGTAATTCTCTCGACTAAACAACTATACTTTTTGGCTCCAAATTAAATGTTTCCTTTAAGAATTATGCAGTGGGTTGATTTGGATAAATTTAGAAGTTTTCTTGTGACGTAAGTGGGAGATGGAAAAAATTGACAATAAGTGACTAATAATGACATAAAATTGAAAGTTGAAAGATATATTAGATTGTTTTGTTGGTATATACATAATATAAATAGATATGAACATAAAACGTTTGACCTATTAAAAATTTAGGAGTTTGTCGATGTAAACGCATTGTAGATGCCTAAGCTTACTATTTCATCTATGTGGGCACACTAAAATACTCACTCATAATCTCTACAAATTAGAAATCTAACAAATTCTCTTGAAGAAACATTGAGCTCCTACCCTATCCAAAAGGGAGCACATAAAAACAATAGTAGTCTTAGCATAATCTAGACACCTATCTATATGAAGAGAAAATCAATGGCTAACCCTATACAATCTAATCTATGTATCACCTACTTATAAAAGATCACTAGTATATCAAACCAAATATAGATAGATGAATACAATTGGGACATGGTAGTTTTGTAGAATTTAGTCTCACACACACCAAACAAAAAGGACAATCTCACACAAAAGAAAAATCAACCCTTTTTTTATATATACATAATAATCTTTATCTAATTGATAGGTGAGTTAGGCATTTCTTCCTTCATCTTTCAACTCTTTTCTGACACTCTCAACAATATTTGTTGATGATAGGACCATTATATTGAAGCAAGAAAGCTAGAAGAAATCTTCTATTAGATAATGAACAAGTTATATCGTTTAAATTGCAAGTTTTAAATAACAAACCAATATGGTCAATATGAAGAATGAATGAAGAATGAATGTGTCAAATAATCATTTAAGCATCCCTAAACCTAGTGAATCTATCACTCCTCTTTATTCGAGTATAAAGAAGATTAAGAGCCTATTAGAAATAACTTATGCTTAATTGTTAGGTGCAAATAAAGTCTCATATTAGTTAGAGAAAAAAATGATCATAGATATATAAGTGAGGATATAATTATCTTCATTGGTATAGGACCAGGGCCTTCTAGGTTGTTTCAAAAGTATAGTCATGAGAGCTTACATCTAAAGTAGAAAATAACATATGAGATAGGTAGAGGTATTGTTTTTTTTTAGCAATTGATATTAAAACCTAGAGGTGTTCAAATGATCGGATAACTCGAACAACCTGAACTTACCATTGAGTTCGAAGGTAAGTCATCAACTCTTCTGTCTCTCTAACTCTCATTCTCCACCGTCCCCTCTCTCTCTCTCCAATCTTGCCAATGAGGATTTCTTATTTGAACCTTTCACTCTTGAAGTTTTCTTTTTCCTTCAAACTCTCAATTCTCAACAATGGAACCATCAAATTGCATTTCTAATAATCTGTTGTATGTGATCATACTGTTCAACAAACAAAAACCCATAAAAGGGGGGAAAAGGGAGAAACAATGAAAGGCAAAGGAGGAAAAACAATCCAGTGACCCAACCCAATATGAATAAAGAAGGTTAGGTTGGAGACCTTGTTTGGGTCTTTCAGGTAGCTAACCAACCAAATATTCAAGTTGGTCCAAGAAAAAAAATAATCCTTCAATCCCAACTTGTGTTTATCCCTATCAAATTCACAGTCTAAGCCTATCATACCCTTAATTAATGCCTAATAATATTATGTGCAAACAAAGTCCTACATTGGTTAAGGAAGAAAATGATCATAGGGTATATAAGTGAGAACAACTATCTTTATTGGTATAAGACATTTTGTAGTGATACTAGGGATGAAAAAATTCTTCGCAGGGTGGGGGACCACCCAATTAGGGCGAGGAATCTCCGATTTGAATTGGGTCCCCCGTGGGAGACGGGGAGGGGTTCTCCGCCCTGCCTCAAATTTTATGTAGAGACATAAAGATGGATCATGTTCAAGTAAATAGCCAAAATGGTCTATAGTATACGAATAAGGTTAGATGCCTTATTCTATCTAACACAATTAGATGTGGCCTACTTTGTAGCGATTACAAGTTGTTGTAAAGGTGCTATAAACGAAGTAAGTTGTTGTAAAGATGCTATAAACGAAGTGAGCCCTATTCATTCATGTATTGACATGAGGAGTGGTGGGGTCCTATGCAATGAGTTTGCATAAGGTCGAACCAAGAAATAAGTCACTCTTACTTTATAACGTTGTTTAATGTTTAAGACTGACTATTTCGCTTAGATGACCTAGGTAATTCGATCTTAATCCTGAACTAATTATGAACTTCTGTTTATTCAGGAGTATTCTTAAATTTGTATAGGTAAGAGTTGGCTCAACAGCGCTGGCTCAATAAGCCTCCCATTTCATGGGTAAAATCGAGTAGATAGCTGGGGATATAGGATGCAAGACGGAATTCACGCCTACCGATTTAGGGATAGGAGAAAGGTTGTTCTCTTAAGTACTGAATCCAGGTCTTGAACAAGGGGCCATACCCTCTCACTGGCCCGAGTGGGATCCAGTTTATTGATTGGTTCATAAAATAATTGTTCGTTAGAGGATCAGTAAGAACTTAAAGAGCAAGACGCAATATCGGGGGTAAAACAACATATTAACCCAACCGTTATTATGAACAACTTGGGAATGGTTGACTTACTGGTTATGGTTAAATCATGTGGACACAAATATATCTATAGTGATGAGAGTGTAACTATCGAGTTATAGTGGTGTGACTTGATAGTTAACGAATAATGATTAATTTGGTCTAAAAGTGTTAGCCAATTAATCTTAAATCATTAGAGTTCATGATCTGTAGGTCTATAAGGTCCTTCTACTAGCTCGTAAAATATGAACACCTTGAATTAATAAATTGAGCGAATTTGGAATGATATCAATTTGAATGGTTCAAATTGAATTTCAATTTGAAAATATTCAAATTGGAATTAGGGTTTAAATTTGAATTATTTGAATAAGTTCTAATTCAAATTAGGATTTGTATAATTATATTCGATATAATTAAAGGTTTAATTTGTTGAAATTAAACGAAATTGGAGAGTTTATAATATTTAAATATTGATTACATGAATGAGATTCATATTTAAAATTAGGTGTGTGATTAATTTAACATTTGATATTAAATTAGTTAATTAATTAAAAATAAAATTAATTTCCATTTTAATTCAATTTGAGAAAATTGAATTTTGGTATTTTAGATTTAATTAATTATGAATTAATTAAATCTAATTTTAATTAATGTTTGAAATTATAAAATAAAAATTGGAAATTGGATGTTAGTGGAAACATCCAAACTCCTATCAAGTAGGAGGTGTTCCAAGTAAATTCACCACCTATTCCACTCATTTCATGCAATTGAAGTGGCAATCTTGTCTCTTGAGTGCCTGCATAAAAGAGTTAAATAAAACTCTTCAATTTGAAGAAGAAGAGAAGAGATTGACGTTGGAGAAATGAGTTTCTGCTAGTTTATTATCTTCTTCCTCTCAAATATAGAAAAACCTTCACAATTTCACTCAAATTCGAGTTTTACCACTCAAATTCAAGGTTGAGAATAATAGAAAAGATCTCTTGGTGATTCACTAACAATTTGGAGCTGTATTGACGTGAATAGCAGCTTGGATTTAGGAGAATTCATCAAAGGTATGTGGAACTTGAAATCCATTTGTGATTTTCTGTAAAAGCATGCTTTAAAACTCAAATTAAATATAATTAGGGTGCTTATTGATTCTGTTTGCTTCGGTTGCTTACTTGTGTATCCCATCAATATATATATAAACTACTCAAGCAGTAGGTTTCAGCTACTCTTTTAGTTATTTTTTCTGATTTTAATTTTCTAATGTAATAAATTTAATATTTATTAAATTCATAATAAAAAACACTAAAATATTTTAAATTATTAATTTAAATAAATATATGTAATAAAAATACTAACTTCTTACATAATTTATAATTTCAATGTAAATACTAAATTTAATTTTAAATAATAAAAATAATAAAATAAAAGTGGGGATGTTTCCTCGCAACGACCAAAATCTCCGAACGAGGATTTTTCGACCCCCAAAATGGAGAACAGGGTGGGGATGGGGATTAAAAATATCCATAAGGACGGGGATGTCGAGTGCATCCTCACCTCGCCCAGCCCAAGCTCCATTGCCATCCCTAAGTGAAACCAATAACAAAGTCATGAAAGTTTATGCCTAAAATAGACAATATCCTCTCTCACAGTAGAATTCTAGGGCACGATTTTTTATTTAATGGATCGAGACTCAATTGATTAACCCTTAGACTAATTTAACACAAATTTCATAGATTTATAAGTCTAATTTCTGGCTATTCTCTCTTGAGCTCAACCTTTTCTCATATCAAGCTATTCATCGAATTCACTTTATGAAGCCCAAAGTTATAGTTAACACAAGTATATATATCAAGTTATAGTAAAGTAAAATGGTCAAGAGATCGAGTAACGTCTCAGGGAATCAATTTGTCAAATTATGCTTAACTATTTATAAATTGTGTTGATTTTATCTAAGAATTGGTTTTGTGATGATGATTTTTGAATTTTTAAATAAAATAAAGCAACTAAAGATAAAGTTGAAACCCAAGAGAGAAAAAGGTGTTTCATGGTGTTGAATTCCTTAATTAATTCATTAAGACATGCAATAAGTTCCTATGAATTATTATGTCAATGAGATATGCTTAAGTCTAGAAATTATTTTCAAAATTCTTATCTTTTAGTAACAATCTATTCTCAGGCAAACATAATTGATAACTAATTACTTGAAACCAAACTAAGAAACATAACATTAAGAATAGTGATGATCAACTTTCGTCAACAATCTAGCTATTTACATGAAAAGTTTAACTAACGATTCAATATTATAGATCCAGTTAAACATGTGATCTTTTCTAATTGACATTCAACCAACATACATCTATGATGTGATAAAGTGCAATAATATTGAAAAGCATTAAAAAAAACATCCATAGAAAATACTATTGCATTAACATAAATCCATAAATAAGTTCATCAATACCCTAGAAATAAAATGCCAAGCCACTTGTCATAGCTGCAATCGTACTCTCATACATTGCCACAATCATATTTAGTTAAGAAAAATAAAAAGAATTAAGAAAAACAACTTTCAAAGTAATCTCCGCCGTTGGAGCCCATCAATCTCACCTTGATTCACACCTTGGGATCTTGAACGATCTCCAAATGAACATCTAATTTTCCTTACTTTCTCTGGACTAAAAACTCTATTTAAGCTCTAAATTTCGTAGTCTTGTATCTTCTCCTTGACACCAAAACTCTAGTACATTCTATAGGAAAAGATTTCCAAAAATAACATATTTTTCATATTAGGAAAATTGGCGCCACGACGCTCTCTCACAATACCGCGGTACTGCCTGCTGCTATGTACCATTCTGCCTTTCTTCTGTCGCAGCGTCGTGGTGCTTTAGTGTAGTGCCACTGTGCTAAGCTATGCATTGCGACAATAGCCAATTTTAAAGCCCTCAGGAAAAAGTGTTGAGGGTTGTGTTGACCTAGCGCTGTGGTGCTACCATATTTTCAAGCAATTTGATCTTTTTCTCCACTTTTTTCCCTCCTTTCGATGTATGGCTCAAGTTTGACTTTTTCAAATTCTTTTTAACTCATTTTAACATTGAATCTCCATCTCGAACATAACCCTGAAATCACTAGCAAACACCATCAAATCTACACAAAAAATCATATAAAAACTATCCTAAATCAAGACTAATAAATGCGCATTTTAATTGTGTTTCACTTTGCAATTCACCAACCTAAACGGCATTAATCATCTCATTAGCCTCTATTGCTCACCTATCACTCTTGTGTATAAATGAACAACACTCTAGCAATTTAGATTTCTCTTGAGCAAAGCATAAATCAATCAATCAATGGCAAAGTGATTAGCAAAATAATAATGCAAGAAAGCAATAAGCATCATTCAAGTATAAGAAATACGATTAAATCAATCAATGATCTATAAACTACTTTGACACCCTAGAATTAACGAAATTTAGCTACTCCTGGTCATATAAACTAGAAATGATAATTGCAATACAAACATCCAGAAAATGGTAGAAGAAAATATACAAACGATCTAACTCCGAGCTATTGATTTTCAGCCGTGGGTTGGTCTTTGTGTTGACTGTCTTCTTCCTTAATTATAAGGTCTAGCAAGGACCAATAGTGATTTTTAACGGAAAAATTGATTCATGACTTTATCAACCTCTCAAAGCCTTTAACCAATAGTTCCTTTCAACCTAAGTAAAAGTATAAGAAAGAGATTTTCAACTATTCAATGTGCTTAAAATTAAGGTGAGGATCAAAATGATGAGCAATTGGTACACCAAAAATAGGTGTATTTTGCAATTGGGCAGAACTTCTCTTGCTTATTTAACCCAAGCAATTGACAATCACAATGGAAGAGACCCTAAGCCAAGAGATTTGCTTTAAATGAGCTAAGAAAACCATGTTATTAAGTAAAAATAGGGCATGACGTGCAGGAAGTATTCTTCTGATTTTTAGGTCTTGTTTGATAACGATTTTATTTTTGAAATTTATTCTTGTTTCTCCCAATTTTTCAATTATAGTTTTTACCTTTTTTAAATAAAAATTTGAAGTCAAGGGAAAAAACAAATTTCTAAAATTATCTTTTTATTTTTTAATTTTCAAATATTGACTTAAATTTTAAAGATATTTGTAGAAAATGGATGAGAAAACACTAAAATTATGTATTTGTAGATTTTGCAAGTTTATTTTTCAAAAAAAAAAAAAAAATCAATCAAATGATCACCAATCAAGCCTTTAGTGACTCGTCTAAACTTATATAGATTAAACGATTGGCAAATTTATAGAAAACTATAAGATTAATCATAAATCTTAAAGTGATCTCCCATGGATTATTCTTCATTCTTTGTATCTTTAAGCCTTCTTTTCATAATGTTCCATTATGCATACTTACCTTTTGATTTGTTAATATTTTTCTAAACAACATTAAGTTGAAAGTAGGGTAAATACTTGAAGATAAATTAGATCCTAACTTTAAAGGACAATATGGTTCTATCATCACTTTACTAAACTTGACAGTGTGCATTAACACTTGCAAATATGCTTTAACTGTTTTTCCATTGAATATATGTCTTGTTCTAGAAAAGAAACTAAGTAGAAGAAACACCATGAATATAACTTCTATTTTCTTAAATTGTTTAGTTTTTTCTTTATGAAAAAAGGTCCTACATTGAGTGAGTGTTAGGTTTAAAGTTCCTCTTAAATCTCAATGTTTTGATAGATACCACACTCCAAAATAAAGAAAATGGTTCCAAATAGTACAAATTAAAGGGTATTTAGTTCAAAGCTACTTTTGTAATTGATCACATGTTGTGAAGTAATATTAGTGTCATTGGGAATGGCTTTACATATAGCAAAGAATATATATTAAGCCTTATAAAGTTGAGAAAGATGGAATTAGGATTGAAGAAGATTCTTTGAGTTTAATAGAGCCATTGGAAAGCTACCACTTGAAGAATAAATGTTGATTGGAAGTGCCAACTTCAAATGCCTCCCTTGTCCTTTCTTTTCAAAACCCATTATTTTTGTGCAACTCTTTTCCCACTTTTTCTTTTCTTTTCTTTTCTTGTCCTAAGATGGGGCAAAGACAAAATAAGAAAAACTAAAATTGAAGAAAACTATGCATGAGTATGTTTCCTTTTTTATGTTTTGAGTGTCTTGTAATTTTACAAGTTCTTCATATGTTCTTTTAAGCTTATTCAAGCTTTGTTTTGAAACTACTTTGAAAAGTACTAAAAAGAAAAAGTTCAATGAAAAATACAAAGTTGATCTAGTAGCTAGCATATGGATTGGTTTTGACATGATTTGTTTTGAATTTTGATGGACTTGTTTGATCCAACCAAAAAGCAAATAGAATCTCATAAGTGTTTAATTTTGAAAAAAAAAAATGAAATGTTTTACGACTACTCAACATAGCTTTTGAAACACTTTTAAAGTAAATTTTAAATCATCTTTATCAAAAGAATTTACATAAAAATGGCTTGAAAAATATTTTTTCTAGTCAATCCAAACAAGTCCTTAAACAATGTTAATGGATTTATATTAAAAAAAACACAATTTAAAGACTAAAGTTAAAATAAAAACATCATAGTTTATTATCACTTAGAATTGAATTGACCTCTTCTAAGTCGCTTAAACTCGATTTAGATGATGTCCTGACTCACCAATAAAAAAGACTAGGATGATTAATATTTTTTATCGGTGATCAAGGAGCACCATACCCATTGGTCACCTGAAAGTCGCCTATGATATGTTTAGTTAGATTAAATATCCAATAATTAATATGACATGATTGTATTGAAAAAATGCATCAAATGACACAACGTTATACCTTGTGTTAAGTGTCACACCATAACTATATAATTTGTAACTTATGATAGACAAGTAATATATATGTCTATCCTTATCCTAAGTCCTATCATGTCACACCTACATTCTAGTAATAATTATTTTATACTTCATCACTTATATATACATAGAAGTAGTGTCAAATATTTAAATACATGCTTATTATGTCAATTATGACTCTACCCTTTATTCAAAACTATATTCAAAGAGGCTAACTAATTGAAAAATAAGTCATTAAGTCATGCACCAACAAGTTGTTCAACCTTGAAGGGACCTTAAGGGGTAAAGATAGTAGGATGATGTACAAATCACACACACAAATCTAGTTAACAAATTAAAAATAATAATAATAATAATAGGTAGAAGTAGGGTTTGTAATCTTAATCTTCAAAAATTAAATGATTATTTTTAGAATTTGAAGTTTGACTAAGAATCAAATATTTCATTAAGAAATGTGAAGACCATACTAAAGAAATAATGAGCCACTACAAGAAACTTAAAGCTCTTTCGACGATATTTCTCCCAATGCTCAATGGATAATAAACTTCTCAAGACGATAATATTACAATCGAGTGAGCATGACTTCTCTCGATATCACTTTAATTAGCGCCAAGAGAGATAACTTCACCCGATGCAAATTTAAGCGACATCAAGAAAAAGTAGGGAGAAATCGATTTTCCCAAACTTCTCTCGACGTCACTTTAATTAGCATCGGGAGAGGTCACTTCTTATGCAAGTGGTGTCAGGAGAAGTACGAAAAAAAATTTCATTTCAAAATGAAAAAGATCGTTATCAAATGAGACCTAAAGATATAAGTCAAATGAGTGAGAAAGAGTATTTAAGTAGAATACTAAGTTAAAACTAAAGTCGGGATCTATATAATGAAATGATGGATAGAGCTAAGTCAAGTGGTTGATCAATCAATGGAAGGTGGCATATGTTATCGTGTGAAAGATTAAAGGGTTTCCTTATCCTAGTCGAACATGTGGTTCAATAGAGGTGTGCCTTGATGATTGTTTGATTCGTTTTTTTTTTGTTGAATTAAACATGAGCTATGATATAAGGCATGTTGTTGAGTTGACCTTACAAACAATTTGGTTTGGAATACGAGTGAGGGGACATACTACCATATCTTGGTTTAGTTTTGAGTAAATGGGCCAATTTTGTTCATATATAGAAGTTGGTTGATTATTCTCTCGTTTCTTATTTTTTAATTTTGTTTCTAAATTTTTAACAACCATATTTATTTGGTAATACATCTTATTATTATTATTTTTTTAATTTGAGATGCATTCTAAAATTAAGATTCAAATTTCAAACCCTACAAGAAAATCGAATTTTACTAACGAATAAAATACGTATTAAAGATATTAACGACGCAGAACCACACGTCACAAAGACTGTTACTGTATCCGCGTAGCTAAAGAGTTTAGCGAAGTATTTATAGTGCGTCACTAAAAAGCTATTTTTACTGACACGTTTAGGTGCATTAGTCGTTCGAAAGTGAGGTTGAGTGAAAGAATGAGGACATAGAGAATTGAAAGAGGGAGGGAAATGGTGAGTGGGTCGAAAATGGTAGGAGGGAAAATGGAAGAGGGGAAATAATTGGGGGTAGAAAGAGGGGGAAAAAATCTAAAACTTTATTTTTATTTATAAAATTATATATATTTAGTGACACCTTTCTATATTGTTAGAAGTATTCAATATTTAGTAGCGCTGGTAGTTACATTGCTAATTCTTTTAGTGACGTTGATTAAAGATGCAATGCTAATAATAAAATTTTTTAGATATTTTTATAAAGCGTCACTATAAATAGGCTTTTAGTAAAAAAAAAAATGTACGAGTTGCATAAAATTTGTCACTAAATAATCAATTTCTTGCTAAAAGTATTTTCTCTTTTATTCAGTTTTTTGTTTCACTTCTTATATACTTAATTTCATGTAGCAAACAAGAACAACTTTTGGCAAGCTCATTGGCTACGTGGATTGGCTTCTAGGGATATTTGGTTCTTTTAGGTCTTCAATTTTATTGTTACTGTTAATTTTCAATTGGGACTTATTTGTATTGTTTTAAGGCATATGACACATTTTTTATACTATAAAACAATATTATATTATATAACTAAAACAAATTTTAGTTTTATTTACTTTATTTTTTAAGAATTAAGAAACGAAAATGGTGATCATACATATTCTTGTTTCTACTTTTCAATAAGAAAAAGGACCAATAAAATATGAGATGAGGACAAGAAACATGAAACAAAAATGTAGTGTTTACTATTATAAGCAAATGCTAGAAGCTACCTTTGATAGGTGTTGATGTGCACTATGTAGATCTATTCATCACTTCAAATAAAATAAGCATAACTCAACTGACATCAAGTATGTGTACTATCAATTTAGACGTCAAAGGTTTAATCCCCCACCTCACCTATGGCAATAATAATAATAATAATTTACATTTCATGTCCTTAACGGTCACGTTCATTTCATGGAAAAGTTAATCCATCAATGATAATCTAAAAGAAGTGGGTCATATTTGATTAAGTTTGTTGTTGTTTACCTATGTTCTGTATCATAATGAAATGTGGTGTCCACTGGCAAATCTATAAACAACAGATGCAATCTGAATGTAGAGTTGAGGGTGATCTATTTGATTGTGTTTCAAAAATTACATGAGACCCATTAGCTCTTTCAGATACTTTTGACCTAATTTCCAATTTTTTTCTCATATACAGTTATTACATTACTGTTATCGTTACAAACACTGTTATTGTTACCGTAGAAAAATTATGAATCTATCGCTACTATTGTTATCGTTACAAATACTATTATCAATGGACCCTGAACAGTAACGCTAAAGTTAATTGTAAGATGGCGTAGAATGCAAAGTAAATAGCCTCAATCACAATCAAATTAATGTTTGCAAAATGCCTAAATAAACATGATCAAAAGCAATCAAATTATGTTTTTGATCGAGACTCATTACGATTGAATCTCATTGATACACAAATTTTAATTACGGAGGAGTAAATGTAGCTTAATTTCCAAATTCAAAAAACATAAAGAATTAGCCATTAGCCTCCTATATATATATATATATATATATATATAACTTATCAAGATTTTTGTAGGGATTTTAAATAATCATAAACTCACTCTCAAATTTTAAAAACAATATAATAAATACAAATTATTGTTTTCATAGAAATGTAGAACTAAGTATTTTAAAGAAAATATTTACACCAAAATATCTGAAGACATCATAATACAGATTGAACATTCTACCTAAAGAAAGCTAAATGTTAGAATAGAAAAAGAAAATAATAAAAATAAATAGTAGATAAATGAAATGGTGTGGCTATGAATATGATAAACATGAAAGTGAGAAGGCTTATCTTAGAAAATATTTAAAAAAAAAAAAAAAAATGATGAGGAAGAAGACATGGTAGTAAAAATTTACCAAAGGAAAAAGGAAGAAGAAGGAGGAGGCAGCATTGTTCCAGTCCAATGGATGGTGAAAATGAAAACTGAAAAAAAGAGAAAAGAAAGAGTGTGGGGCTGAAATTCAATTCACCCAACAAAAAACAACACAAGGATGATTTTGGGAACAATAAAACTCTTTTCTCCCAGATTCCATAACCAATAAAAACAATGATAGCTATTAGCTACCTGTGTTTAATGGAAAAGGGAGCTTTGATTAATTAAGCAAACACCCATTAGAATCAAGATCACCAAAAGCAAAAAGATCTAATCTTTTTAAACCCCAAATCCTCCAATATCCAATACCCAAATTCCCAAAATCCCAAAATCCCAAAAATAAAAATGAGACCAAACTTGGCCTCCTTCGGTTCCTCCACAGATACAGATACTGCCCCCCCTTTACCCACACAAACCTTCGGACACTAAAAACAAACACTACAGAGAGTGACAGTGAGAGCAATCCAGATGGTGGAGACAGAGGCTGATCTATGTCCCATGATTTTCTTCTCTGTCTCAGATTATGTTTGAGGATTTCTGAGTGTTTTAGCCAAAAGGGGTTCTTCTGGTGGGTTTTCAGGATTAGTTACTAGAGAAACTGGTGGTCGGCGGCGGAGGAGGAGGAGAAAACTCTGTGGTGGTGGTTATTATGAACAACAGTGGCGGTGGTGGTGAGGATGGGAGTAGTAGGACAGTAGCAGCAACAGGAAGTGGAATGATGGGGATGAATAGGTCACCTTTCACAGTGTTACAGTGGCAGGAGCTGGAGCATCAGGCTCTGATCTTCAAATATATGATGGCAGGTCTGCCTGTTCCACCTGATCTTGTACTCCCTATTCAGAAGAACTTCGAGTCCATTTCTCATAGGTTCTTCCATCATCCCACCAGTAATCTTACTCTCTTTCCCTCTCTCTATCTCTATTTCTCTCTCTGGCTGCTGTCAGTTTGATTGGCTTCTGTTTTGTGTTTGATTTGATTTTAGGGATCTTGTTTTACTTCTAGTTTTCCCTCTTTTCTTTTTATAGATGTCATTTTTAAGCTACAGTTGTTTTCCTTGACTAATGGGTTCTTTTCGATTCATGAATGGTGCTTTTTTTGAGGTTTCCTTGTTTCAAACACTTGAATACCTTGTATTTTCACCAACATTTTGTCTAGTTTTGTGAATGGAATGTATTCTAGAAGCTGTGAATCTGCAAGTTATGTATGAAATGATGGTACTTTTCAGCTGAATGAATGAGGGGCTTGGTGTTTAGTTCTTCTCTCGGAGGTAAACATAGGAATATGAAGATGTTTGTCTGGTTTCAAATCCAACTAAAGCACATGCATATAACCCTTCATCAGTTTCAATCTTGGACTGTAATTTCATTTTTTGGGGGTTTCTTTTTATTATTTGGTTTGTGGGATCTAATAGCATAGTCAAGTCCCCAATCTGAAGTTTAGAATCGATATCTTGATTGTTTGGCATCTTCATTTTGTGTATGTAAAGTAAAGCCTATAATATGTTTGTGTTATCTGTCTTCTATGTTAGTTTTTGTTTTGATGTGCAAGATTTGTGATGTTTGAGGTGCAATTTGTGCAGTGGCTTATTGTTCATTCTACGGGAAGAAGGTGGACCCAGAGCCTGGAAGATGCAGGAGGACTGATGGAAAGAAATGGAGATGCTCCAAAGATGCATACCCAGACTCCAAATACTGTGAGCGCCACATGCACCGTGGCCGCAATCGTTCAAGAAAGCCTGTGGAATCTCAAACAATGACACAGTCATCGTCCACTGTGACATCTCTTACCGCTACCGGAAGTAGCAGCACTGGAACTGGAAGCTTCCATGGCCTTCCACTGAATGCCTTAAGCAATTCCCAGACCACTACCACTGGGACCAGTCAGCCTCATTATCCCTTGGACTCCATTCCCTATGGAATCCCAAGCAAAGATTATAGGTATCTTATAAATTCTCACTGCAACTCCATTTTGTCTAATCATATGGTAATGCAAGAATTTCTGGACATTCATATTCAATTGCCATGATGAGCAGTATTTACTCCTGGAAATCATGATGTTGACCCCCTCCTATCCCTCAAGTAGAAAGTATATGCTTGTATGTTAGAGCTGATTTCAAATGGGAGTTAATTTCTGACTTTCCATGGGGCATTGCATGCATTTATTTACAAGAACAAAAAAAAAAAGCTCAGATGTAGCTGTGTTTTGAAGCAGGCACATAATGTTTGCAATCTTGGGGACCATATTGAAGTTATGTGGTGGGAGCCCAAACTGTGCTCTTCTCTGTCATGTTTTATTGAATGTTTCAACAGACCTTTTTCAATTCTTTTGGATCCAAGTCTTTGGGCCCTATTTATTTCTTTTCTCCATAATTTTTTTTTGTTATCTTAAGTATACATATTTTGCAGACTCTTTTTTCTACTCTCTGCCTATGATGCCTTGCTTTTATGTTTTCTCTAGTTGATGCAGCCCTGACATAACAATAAAAATTGTCTTGCTGTTTAAACAACTGTACTAACCCTATTGGTTATACCTTAGCTCTATGTTAAAAGATATGAAGACAAAGAAAAAGAAATGTCAGTGCTGCTCCAATTGTAGTGGTCTGTAAAGTTGAATTTGTCTCTCTTTTTCTCTCTCTCTCTCTCTTTGGCTTTTCTAATTTCCTCTTTTTTTACTCTAAAAATCAACTTGTGTCTGATGTAAACTATGGTAATGTTCCATATTTTGCTGACATTCTGCGATCAATATTTGCTGAAGAGTTATATCCTTTTCCTTCGGTGCATTCTGATGGTCGATGGCATTAACTTTTGTAAACTTTAGCTGATCAATTTTTTCCTTATTTGGTTTATTCTAGGTCAATTCTTGAAAATTTAGGTACAGGTTAGAAAATTCTCATCATGTATCTGTTTTCTTTTCTTCATGGTCCAACACATTGGGTCCTATGTCCGCAGATGGCTGCCTAGCTTAGTTTTGTTTCTCACAGGGAATTACTCTGAGGATCATTATATGTTCTTTTGAACTCTTGCTATTTAGTTCTAATTGTTCCTACCTGCCGTTTTGTACTTGAAAGGAAGCAGTTATTATGTGAGGCTGACTGATCTTTTGGACCTTAGTGGTTAAACCATGCTTAAGGTTTCAATTTCTGTCATCTTGTTTTCGAGTAATTTTCAGGTTAAATACCTTGGGGTTTTGATCAGTGTTAGGTGGTCTGCTCTCTTCTAGTTAGCATCATAGTTCAATATTTTAACCTAATATATTGTAATCCACTCTTGCTTATTACTATTTGTCCATTTCGGCCCATTTACTAATATTTTTGCTTTTAGTTTTCTTTGTTTTCTTCTGTTCAGAGACTAAGAAAGAAAAAGTAGTTTTCAAGATCATTTTTTGTCAATTATTCAAAGAAGATTTAGTCACAAGTACTTTTCGTAAGCTACCAAATAGAGGCTTCAGTTTCTAGCCTTTCAACTTGACTTTGTGATCAATCTCTTCACGTTTTGAGAGAAGAAGGCCTTTGGACATATTTTACCTCTCTCCTTTACCACTTTGTTGTAGTGGAGCTATGTGAGAAAAAAGTGCCATGTTTTTTTAACTATTTTGATTTTTCATTCATATAATTTTGGACTCCTTACTTCTGAATCTCTGATGTACCAAGCAAAAAATACTGCTTATATTTGAATCTATCTATTCTATAACTTATATTCTTTATACTTTCAATGTCCTTTATCATAGTCACAAGATGTGTTTGAGAACCACGAAATGCAGCCTGAAAGCACATTATGTAAAAGAAGTTTTCGATATTATTGTTTTCAACTTCTGATCATCATTGATTCGTTTATAATTTTGATAATTTGTGTATTTGAAGGTAAATTTCAAGAAATCTGAATTTAATAGCCTCATCCTTCTTTGATGTCTCATCTTTTCCATTTTTATTAAGCATCTGTCTGCTAATTTGATTTCCGCTCCTACCCTGGTCTCCTTTCAAGCTGCTTTCTTCAACCTTTTGTTTCTTTTGTTCTTTGAGTTAATTTAGAGTTCTATATACCCTTAATCAGTCAACTCAATATTCATCTTGATGACAAGTCGTGATAGCCACATTTTAGTGTATTTTTAGTACACACGGGAGTGAGTTGAAGGGGGATATCTTTTAGGGAATTAGAAATAAAGAGCTTGCACCATTTCAAACTGGCCAATATCCATCTGACACGGAAAATCTAACTGGTTAGAGACTTGGATCAGCCGATGCATCATCGCTATAACATTACTGCTTATGGTACACACTGCCGTTATTGGAGCTCACTATTTATAAATCGATGGAACGTGACAGGGAAGAGCAAGAGGTTACAGCCCAAAATATCATCATACTGTGATTGGTTCATAGATGAAAATCGAGTAACTGAAAGCCACTTCGATGCCCGGTCGTCTCGACCATTATATACAATTCTCATAGTGAAAATGGATGAATTAACATGGATGCGTGTGTATTGGAGGTCAAATTGGCAAGGAAGTTAAGGATATAGATGCAAATTCTTCACTTATTTTTGTATTTGTTGGGTTACAGGTATCTGCAAGGGCTTAGACCTGAAGCTGGAGTGCATAGTTTCTTTTCTGAGGCATCAGGAAGCAGCAGGGCTGTTCAAATGGATGCACAAATAGACAACACATGGCCAATGATGCCATCCAGATCCCCGTCTTTTCTGGCATCGAAAACAACTGAAAACTCAATCTTCCAAAGTGGATATCCGCAGCATTCGTTCTTTGGTGGGGAATATGCATCTGGGGAAACTCTGAAACAAGAGGGTCAATCTCTTCAGCCACTGTTTGACGAATGGCCGAGAACTAGGGAGTCATGGACCGGACTCGATGATGAAAGATCCAATCAAACTTCCTTCTCCACAACACAGCTGTCCATATCAATTCCAATGGCTTCATCTGACTTGTCGACCACAAGTTCGAAATCTCCTCATGGTTAGTACCTGCTACTGCCATGCTTGTTCGGTTTCTTCTTCCATATTCTTAGTTCACCCTCAATATTATTCTCCACAGATAATTGATGAAAGCAGCATGATGCTCAGAGAAAATTTTCAAGTTTTATCCCTCAACTTCGATGCCTGAATTTTGAAAACTAGTCGTTCACATTCGGTATATGTGAGCGAACAAGTAGACGGAGAAGTCTGTTGTATTCTTGTCTTGTTTTCCCTTTGCAGCTCTGTTTTTATGGGTATCAAAAACTCAGTTATGTGCAAACAGTTTAGAAGCTGAATGTTGTTATTAGGCTTGGAATAAAACAAAACTGTGGTTTGAAAATCTAGATAAAAGTAAGATTATAATGAAAATGACAACAAATGGATATTTCTAGTAATGTTTCTCCTCTACTTCTATCTTTTATCTGTGTATATATATATATTATTAAAAAAGGATAGTTTTAAATATAGCAATCAGATTCAAAATATTAGTAGATATGGTATAATGTAAAGGAATTTGTAGTTATAGCAAAAATTTAGATCCAACTCTCGAAGTCTATCGTCATTAGATTTTGCTATACTTACAATTCTTTAAAAATGTTATACATTTATTTGTTGACCCTAAAACTGCTACCCATTGCAAATACTCTATTAAAATATATTATTATTATTTTTCTTTTTTGTTGAACAAAGCTGCTTTGCTTGACAATGGACCTCAGAAACTTGTGTTTGTTTCTGTATTTGCAAGTTATGAGGAAGGTAACCAATGCATTATCTAAAAATTTTTTTCCCTTTTTTTAGTTCAAAACTATGTACGTGGGAGGGTTTAAACCTTTAACCTTTGGGTGAGAATATATTTTTACGTCACTTGAGTTATCTGATCTATATATAATATTGAAATTTTCAATTTTATACCATCTTCCGTTATCATGTGTTGATCAACTATACCAACTATAGATGAGATACACTGGAGCAAAAGATATATTGCAATTTTTCCCAGCACCAAGCTCCGAAACTAATTTGATTCCTCCGTCCTTTCGTACTTCACCGGCATCTTCTTAGTCAGTTATCTTCTCTTATGTGACTCTATGGGGGGAAAAGAAGCAACTGGGCATTTCTAGACAAATAGCTGGAGACGGAAGGATATATTAGTAATAACTACATGCAATTGCACGTTAATGTTTGTTGTGTTGAGAAAAATGCATTGAATGGTAGAATTGTTTTACTTGAAAAAGAGAATGATGAGCTCAAATCATTGTCATGTGAATTGAATGATTTGAGAAATAAAAATGAGAAAATTGAATCTCTCTTTAGAATTAAGTGATGAAATTGTTAGTTTGAAAAATAAAATTATTGATTTGGAAACTAGCAATATAGCATTTGAAAATGAGAAAATTTCTCTTATTGACAAGATTAAAATTGTGTTTGGAATACATTTTCAAATGTTTAATTTAAAGATAAATCATTTTAGAAGAAATTAGAGTGTTTGACAACCACTAAAAATAATTTTTCAAGTAAATTTTAATAAGTTTTTATCAAAAGTGTTTAAATAAAAATGAGTTTTTTTTTAAAAAACACTTTTTCTCAAGTCAATCCAAAGGGGCCCTAAATTTCTTGAATTTGATGTTGATAAGAAAAATAGTCTTTTGCATATGCTTAAAGAGAAAGAATTGCTTGCTAATAAGGAGTTTGAAATTTCAAAAGAGTCCATTCAGAAATTAACTATAGGTGCTAAGAAGTTAAATAAAATTATTGACTTGGCTAAATCTTGTAATGACAAAAAAGGATTTGGCTATGGAGATAAAATTCCTACGTCTAGTTTTAAAAGTACTTTTGTTAAAGCCACTCCTTGTATGTCTCAATGTGTTTTACCTAATGTGCCTAAATTTATTGAATCTAAATATGTGTCAAAGCATGAAAAATCTAGACATATTCTTGAAAAGTCAAAATTTGTACCTAAACAATTTCATGTGCTAGATCAAGATATGCTCTTAATGAGAATTTTGTGAATGAGCATGAAAAGGCTAGCAATGTTTTTTAAAAATCAAAGTTTATGCCTAAACATTCCCATGCTGCATGAATGGTGCTAAATTTGTGTCTAATCATAAAAATGCTAGAGGCCATGAAAAACAAAAATTTGTTCCTACATGTCATTTTTGTGGAATTAAAGGTCATATTAGACCAAATTGTTTCAAATTGAAAAATGCTCCTAGAAAGAATTTCTTTGAGAAAAAGATTGTGAAAAATCAATTAGTTAAAAAAATTCTTACCTAATGTTATTTGTTATTCAAGTGGCAAAGTTGGACATAAATTTAATACTTACTATTTGCCAAAAATGAATACTAATAATATTGAATGAAACTAATATAAAATGGGTTCCAAAGTCTTTGCTCACTAACCATGAAGGACTCAAGAAATGGGTACCAAAATCTTTTGGTTGAGATTTGTAGGTATGATTCAAGAAACAATTGTTGCTTGGAATTAAAATGAGGAATTATTCAAATTGGAGCAACTAATATGACTTGCTTGAATCCAACAAAAGAAAATAGCTTATTTGGTAACCTTTATTTATTTATTTTTTTTAATTCTTGTGATAATTAGTCTTTTGGTATATTTATGGAGATTATATCTCTTGAATATTTTTGAATGGTTAAACTTTGAGATCTTGTGAAATACTTTGATTATTGGTTTTAATTTCATGAGAAATGATTGTATATCTATCTATTTGACATTTGTCTTTATTGCTTATGTTTTGGCTTTTTGGTCATTTGAGTGACTACTTTATCCTTGTTTTTCTCTTGGAAAGTATTGATGAAAAAGATACTGAGTTTTGCAAAAGATTGCCATTGTGATTAAGATATGTTTATTCTTTTGATTGAAATTGATTAAACTTTTATCTAAATACATTTTGAGCATCAGTTATGCATATTCAATGAGTTTGTTGCTAAATGAAAGATTAATTTGTGAGTATTGTTTGTCTTATGTTAAAAAGCATGTAATTTGTAAATGTTATTTGGAAGAGTTGTTAAATTCTTTTTCATAGGGGGCTTTTGTAAAAATAATTTATTTTCTTGATTCCCATTAGCATGTTTGTTTAAAATTGGTATAAATTTAACTTGTAATGCTACAAATGCCTATATTTGTTTTAATATTCTCTTTATGTGGCATAATAGGTGATAATGTTATTTTGCTATTATTTGGTATCATTATTGCTTTTCAACATTTGGTATTTATCCGAGTAATATTTGATATTTTGTTATTTTAATTTTACTTGAATGATTTTATCTCCTTGAAATTTATTGATATTTCTTATTAGAAGGAGAGTGCTTGGTTTTAGGAGGAGTTATACATTTTTATATTATGAATTTCATGTTTGTATGAAATTGATTCTCATTTTCATTTTATTTTTGTGTATCCCGTTTATGCAAATTGTTTATCTTTTTAGGGGGAGTTATTGTATTTGGAGTTAAAATATATTTTGAAATTTTACTTCATATTTCTACCCTCAAGTTGAATTATGTGCTAGATGTCTTTTTGTCCCTTATTGAGAGGGAGTGTTCAATTGATTTTAAAAGGGGGAGAATATGGTGAAATTGATCTTGAATAAAACTAACTTGAAATTAGTTGATTCTTTATGATGCCTCTTGAATATACAATTTTGCTTGTTATATTTTCTTTTTCTTAGAAGGCATGTTAATAGGAGAAGAAATATAAAAATTAAGTATCTATGATTTTAGGAGAAATTTTCATGTCTTTATGTTATTTTTATTAGGGTTGTTTTTAAATATAGAAAAATAAACTAAAATATTTACAAAATATAACAAAATTTTAGAACTATCAATGATAGATGCTAGTAGACACTGATCGACTTCTATCCATGTCAGTGTCTATCAATGATATTGATAGATACTGATAGAAGTCTATCAGTGTCTATCAGTGTCCATCATTGATAGTTCTAAAATTTTGCTATGTCTTATAAATATTTTCAACAGTTTTACCATTTGAAATAATTTTTCTTTTTCTTAATTGTTCTTTTTTGATTGATTCCAAAACGAGGCCCTACAAGAATTTTGGGCTTTAATGTCGGTGGGAAAAAGTAAAACCGGACGTAATAATATCATTTTTTTAAAAAAAGCGGATCTTTATTGTCGGTTTTAAACTGACATGAAAGATAGGCTATAATGTTGGTTCAAAACCGACATTAAAGATGCCCATTTATTTTTTCCTTTAGTAAAAAGACATCTATCTTCCATTCTACTATCTTTTTTCTCACTCCTTTCTCACTTCTCTCTTATAAACCCTTTTCCCCTCGACTGTACCGATCATCGACATTGAGCTCATCGTCAGCCATGTCATTTAGCAATGTTATTCAGCACGTCGTCGGTTGTGCAGTTCAGCGTTCGTGTAGTCCGTTGTCGTTCAGGTCGCCGTCAGCTCGCCCACGTGTTGTTTCGGTTGTGCAGATCATGTGGCATTCAAGTCACCATTCAGGTCGATCGTACAACTCGGTCGTGGGCTTTGAGCTTATGTGTTAGCTCGATCGTGTAGATCTCTCGTGTTGGTTTTGATAGGGAGATTCGTTAGCTCGCTCGCTTGTTGGTTCTGGTCGTCAGATTTGGTCAGCCAGCTCTGTCGTGGCATTCAGCTCGTCATGCAGATCTCTCGTTGTGCAGGTGGGTCACTAACATCGGATCTGTAGATCTAGTCGTGGGCTTTTTCGATCCGGTTATTTATTTTCTTGATCTACTCGTGGGTCTTCCGATCCGATCATCGGCATGATGATTCAGCTCTGTTCGCAAGATCCGACACTCGTCGGTGTTGTGCATTCGCCAGATCTGCCGGTCTCAGCACAGATCTGTTCCAATCTTCGAGCTCTGATTCAGATCTCTTCAAGCTTATGGGTTGTTTGAGTTTTTTGCTTGCTCTAAAAGTAAAATTTTCTTTTCATATTTATTTTCAATTTAGTAATTTAAAATTATTTCATTCTTTTATTCCAATGATTAAGCTTCTTGAAATTTTGAAATGTTGGAATGAAATTAATTCAAAAATATGTACTTGGTTGATAGTCTTCTTGGTGTGGTCCAAGTGTATATCAGAACCATTTTTTAAAATTATATTTTAGCTTTTAATATTTTATTTTTGTTATTCTTTTGAGTTCATCTCAAAATTTAATATAAACTAATTTAGATATCGTTGTTGATTATGGTTCATAAGATTTTAAAGTTTTGAGATGAAAATTAGTCCATGAATATGAACTTGTTTGATAGGCTTGCTATCATCTTTTTGTTTGGTGGCTAATG
The DNA here is from genome assembly GCF_027475165.1 of Benincasa hispida. Lineage (NCBI taxonomy): Eukaryota > Viridiplantae > Streptophyta > Magnoliopsida > Cucurbitales > Cucurbitaceae > Benincasa > Benincasa hispida. Next base: position 38,871,347 of record NC_143487.1, on the reverse strand, counting down.
TGCTTATAGAACATTTTCTTGGGTTATATTTTATTCTTGAAAATATTTCATTTGTATTTTTTTGTGTTTGTCTCATGTTGATATAAACAAGTTTTAGGTTTTATTGTTGATTATGATTAAGTTTACAAGCTTAAGACTACACAAATTTTTCTTGTTATTGTTTGTCTCTTTTAAAAATTAAGTCGCATATTTTACGATCATGGATAAGTCATGAATGAAAATGAATAGAATGTCAATTGAGTATGGTTTAAGGATTGTGATGTTTATTAAAAATAGTCTACAACATTCAAATATGTCGAATGTCATGAGTTGTCCATGTTTGAAGTGTGTGAATGCAAAGACTCTAAATGTGAATACAATAAGAAATTACTTATTTTTTAATGGTATAGATCAAAGCTATGAGACATGGATTTTTCACGGTGAATCAATACCGATTAAGAGAAACAATGAAAATGTGTCTATTAGTGAAAGAAATGAAGTTGATGAGGATGATGTTGATGTTGATGACACAATTATAATATTTGAGGCTGCACACAACTATTTTAATAACAAATCCGATAATTTTGAAGAATTATGATGTGAAGAAACCATTGTACCCAAATTGTAAAACTTTTACCAAAATATCTACATTGGTAAAGTTATATAATTTGAAAGCTAAATTTGGATGGAGCGATAAGAGTTTCACTGAACTTTCTTAGCTCTTAATTCAAGTATTTATGTTTGGCTAATGTTTTTAAACTATTTAGTGGATTGAACACATGGCAAGCCAAGCACGATCTCCAACACCATCGGTCTTCTACAAAATTGAAACCTATAATAGTAAATTTGCATTTATATTTTAACAAATTATGTTCATTCAAACATAAGAATGTTTGTTTTCAATTTCTTCACATGCAGTGCCCCTGTCAATAAGATTTTGTAGGGTGCAGGTACTATGTGCAAAAGTATATATACGAAATAATGCATAATCCTACTACTCTCACTACTAGTTTCGTACGTAAAATATTTACTTTTTATATACTAGCTATAATTTAATAAATGATGTAAATTTATGTTGAGTTTATCTTGATTTTTTCTTTTTGTAGTTCAATACAAAAAATGCATATACCCAAGAAGAGATTAACGTAATTTGAACACAATAGGCAAGTTTTGTTGGCCGATTTGTGTAAGATGCACTTATTGTTTTTTTTTTTTTTTTGTCCTAATAAAATGTAAATGCTAGCTAAGAATGAATCTTGACGAGTTTTGAGTAAAATATACAATTTTAAAATGAATTTAAAGTACTAATCGCTTTTTGTGGGTAGACGAATTATTATCTAACCATGATCTTTTTATCGTAAGATTTGTGTAAATTTTTTTTGTTTATGGGTATTTGGTGTAAACACTCATGGAAGTACTAATTAATGTTTATGAAGGGAGAAATGATTATTAATATTAGAGAAGTGTTTGGTATTTCTAATAGTAGTTTTGGAGAGGTAAGTGATTCCATATGAGTGTTGGATATGATAATTTTAATTATTTTCTATGGAAGTGTGTTATCGACATACAAATGTTGGTTAGTGTGTTTATTCATATTTGATAAGTACTTATAGAATGAATTGGAAGTATTAATTGTTGTTTGTAGATAAATTATTATAGATGTGTGCTTCATTGCAGTTGTATGGAAGTGTATTATTGTATTTTAGGTAACTTTGTATTTAGTTTTGTGGTAGAGTATTTTGTTGTACCTACTGTTATATTTTAGGTTTGGGTTCCATGTATTTATAGGTGGAAGAAAAATATTTGCTACGCAAAATAGTAAACATGCATAATATAACAGGTACACATTACAATAAATAAATTTTTGTTTATATATTTTTAATAAAATACGATGAGAACATTTCTTAATCCAAAACGAGACATTTAATGTTTTTTTTTTAACTATTTGACTGACATTAAAAATAGATTGGACAGTTTTAAAAATAAGGCATTAAAAAAAAATGGACAATTATCGAAAAAAATTTGGTAAAAAACCGACATAGAAGATGGTGTACAATGTTGGATTTCAACTGACATTGAAGATGGTGTACAATGTCGGTTTTAAACTGACATTGAAGATGATGTACAATCTTAGTTTTCAACCGACATTAAAGATAATTGGTATTGAAATTTTAGTCGGCTATAATGTCGGTTTAAAACCGACATTAAAGACAATCGACATTAAAGACCTTTTATAACACGATCTTCAATGTCGTTTTTCAACCAACATTGTACCCTTTGAATTTCAGTTTGTAAATCTACAATAAAGCTCAGTTTTGTAGTAGTGGGGAGAGGTAATAAGAAAAATGAAAGCATGCTATTAATGAAATATCCATTGTTTTCAAGTGAATTGAAATTAAGTATGAGTGTTGATTGTTATTCAAGTACATATTCCATATCACATACCTCTTTGGATTTCATTTTTCTTGTATTGTTTGACATCATTGATAACTTATAGAAATACAAGTTATTTTACCTCTTTTATCTAAAACAATTAGGAAAAAACATGAAAAATACGACAACTTGGTAAGAAATTCATAAAATTAATTATATCATGCGATCACGCACATACAAAATCTCACAATCCGAAAAAGATATAAAAATCATGTTTTTTGGGTGCAAGAAATCTATTTAAGTGATCACAAGGTATCACCGCAAAGGAACTCCTAACGCCAACATTAAAATCACATAGTTGAAAACATAGCCTCCTGCGATAGAAGGTGACATGACATGGGCGGTGGAGGTCAAATCAGAGACCAAGTTGATAGTTAACAAGAAAGCTTCACGGCAAAGCCAATGAACTTTTGACGTGGAGCAGATGGCGCATTAGGGTATAGAAATTAATGCACCCTATTTGAATAATCATTAGTGAGAGAGGAAGAAGTGCTCCTTGACACCTATAAATAATCAATGAGATTTCCTTGCTTGAGATAGCAAAAAAAATTGGAGGAAACTCAGCACAATTTCTCACTTCATAAACACTTCCTTTCAAGCCCTCGTGAAATCTTGAGTGAAAGCTTAATATTTCTTTTGGAAAACATAGAGAAGACTTCACCATCAACGCAATCTTGCAAAGAAGTCACCTACAGAGTCGGAAGGAGTAAGGAATTCTACCCCTCGGCTTGGTCATCTATCTTTATCTCTTTTACTCTACTTTTGTTATTATTTATATTGTGTAAAACATTGAAAAACTTCTTTCATCAATATGAATGCATCTATAGTATTTCATTTATCCATCTCTCCATCTTCTACCATGAGCAACTAATTTCCTTATGGGTTGAGACACATTGCAACTAACATGAACTAAGTAAATCTTAATTGTGCGTTCAACTTGTTTTATGCATGCTTTATGAACGATTTGAATAAGTCAAAAGATTGTTCTAAATAGAATGAATCTATATTTTGAAAAAGCAAAGGATTTAAATCACATAAAACAAGAAGATATTATCTTTAGAAATAGAGAGACATCTTTTGCATCAAATACTCATCGCATGCATCCTAGAAATAGGATATGGTGGCTAAATATACTAAAAACTATAGGTTATAATTTTTGAGTGATTTGCTTGAGTGCATGATTTATGCAGTTACTTAGGAATGTTAGTGAATATTTTTCTCAACTCTAACTTTATTCATTCGAAACTTGTATCTCTCTACATAGGTTGTTTCATTTACGATTGTGATTCACATCGTATCCACCACTAGTTATTTTAGCAAAAGAATAGAAACAAACTCATTGCATATTTAACAAAAAATTCGCACCAAGATTGAAACAATCATTGTCAATGCATCAATAGAATGCAATCCCTAAGTTCGACCCTGGACTCACCAGGAATTAGATTTATACTTGGGTCTAACTAGGTAAAATAATGTGTTTATAAGATATTACACAACACTTAATCCATCGCATCGGCATAATGCATCAAGTTTTTGGTGTCGTTCCCAGGTATTCTGGTAATTAAGTTACGCTAAGATTATTGTTTTTTATTTTCGCAGGTCACAATTTTGGCGTATTGTACGCTTATTTGTGAAAAAGGTACAAATGTTAATGAGCGAACGATCAACACTTGAGCTAGTATATGACCCAGAGTTCGAGAGCACCTTTCACTGAAGAAGAAAAGCAAATAAGAAAAGGAGACAAAGGAACAAGGCTCAAAAGATGGCAGATCAACGAAACAATCTAGAAGAGCCAAATGTAGTAAAGAATGATAATGCAGATGCCCTTGCAAACCTCATTCTTCTAGCTAATGATCGCAATAGACCCATCAGGGACAATGCTTCATCAATCCTATATGATTTCTCACTTGGAATCATGCGTATGGCATGAGATGGTTCCAGGTTTGAAATGAAACCTGTCATGGTTCAAATGATTCAGAAAAGTGGACAATTTGGAGGGAGACAAGGCAAATACCCTCATGCTCACTTGAAAAGTTTCATCGAAATTTGCAACACATTCATATTTCCTAACATTACTATTGAAGAAGTTAGGCTCACTTTATTTCTATTTTCACTATGTGATGATGTCAAGAAGTGGGCTTATTCACTTGAACTTGGTGAAATCACATCATGGGAACAAGTTGTGAAAATTTTATGAAAAAATACTTCCCACCTATAGAAAACGCAAAAAGGAGAAGGGCAATAAAAAATTTTCAACAGGAAGATAATGAAAAATTAAACGATGCATAGGCGAGGTTCAAAAGGTTAGTAAGAGATTGTCCACATAATGGACTCCCTGAATGTTTACAAATGGAGATTTTTTATTATGGCATGAATTCAACATCTCAAACTGTTGGGATTGGTGTCCTAATTCTCTTGGTAGTTTCGTAATTTGTAAACACTCTGTAAACATATTGTTATTAATAAAATAAGTGTTATTTTATAAGCATTTACTCAATCCAATAAACTAAGATCCGAGGTTATATTATGTAACTTAAGCATGTATTAGAGACATACAAGTGGATCATGCCTTAAGTAATAACCTAAATGGTCTGTAGTATAAGGATAAAGGAGGGATACCTTATCCTTGTGACACTATAGATACAGTCTGCTTTGTAGATGTTACAAGTATTGTACAGTGCTACAAATAGTCTAATTCTAACCATTCATATAGAGACATGCGAGCGGAGGTATCCTATACAAAAAGTTTGTATAAGACCGGACCACAAAATGATTAGTCTCTTTATATAACATCGTTCATAATTGAGACTTACATTTCACTAGGATGACCATAGGTGACATGACCTTAATTCTGAGTGAGTTGGGAACTTCTGCTCATAAGGGCAGTCCTTTGATTTGTATGGGTGAGAGTGGCTAGGTTGATAACTTAACAAGCCTACCATTTTGGGGATTCGTCTAATTGAGGAGCTGGGAACTTAGCTACACAAGACGGAATTCACTCCTTCCCTCAAAGCAGGGGTAAGTAGATAAATTGCTCCCTTAAAGGCTGATTCCAGGTCTTGAACATAGTGGTCACACCCTCTCTTGGGAAGAGAGGACTTCATAGTAGGACTATGACTTATTGTTCATTAGAGGAATTAGTGGTACTTAAGGAGTTAGATGTAACTATAGAGGCAACGGTAAATTGGCCCAGCTGTACTTATGAGCGATTTGTAAAAGGTCATCGTACTGTTGATTGGTATATCCAATGGATACAAATATATTTGTAGTGTGAAGAATGTAACTATCGGTCTTTAGTGGAGTGACCAACAGTTAACGGATGGTGGATCTCGTGATTAAAGAGTTTAGTCAGTTATTCACGTACCGTTGGAACTTCAAGCTACAGGTTCATAAGGTCCCCTTGGTAGCTCAATGGGTTCAAGTTGAGAATTAGATTTTATGTCACACCCCTTTCCTAGCCTTAACCCAAGACTTGGAAGAGAGCATGAAGACCTACCAATATAATTCTAGAATAATTTTAACATTTACCTTTTATCTATTTAAGATTTGAAACTTTGACATGTTTACAATACCATAAAAGTTTTATACGTGTAGTCTAATTTTCCTATAATTTTTTTCTATTACACAATCCGAGCCATGCCTCGAAAGATTACCAAGTTCCTGGTGTTAGGTGATTGAATGACTATTTCCAGAACATTCCGCTTTGCAACCTGGGGGGGGTAAAAGAAAAACATTTGGAAAAGTGTGAGCTAATAAGCCTAGTGAGTGGTGCCTTTGAAAATAACAAAAGCTTTAATTACAAAAACATATTTTTGGGAAATCATCACATAATCATCAATTTCATTATAACCTGTGCATACACATTTGTAACCCTAATCAAGCATTTTCCACTAACCACATGCTATTCTTGGCATGTCCTTAATATAAACATAATAATAATAATAACTTTCATGGAAACTAGTCTATACCCCATTTTCCCTCCAATGTGCACATCGATAACTATTTCCCGCTAACTATGCTTAGGTAACTTGACTATATTTCCCATCGGTTGTCATCGACTATCATTTCCTGCCGACCGAAGTCGACTATATTTTCCGCCAAGTACCCTTCAAGCATGCTAACTACATATTCTAGGCATAATCTCAATTTCCATAATAATTATACAGACAATATCATGGCAAGCATAATAACATTTCAATCATGCAACATGTTCATACCTATGCATTTATACACACAGCAAAGCATAAATCTTAATAACCACTCACCGTTTGCAAGATTTCCTACTGGAACTTACTTGAGAGTATTTCCCTGAGATTTCCTCCATTTCAATGAAAATTTTCAATTAATACTGTTATATCACTAAACAATGTCAAAACCATCAAAATATCTTTTTATATTAAAAAAAATACCAGCTTACCCTATTCAAAACCTCAAAATAAGCCCTTAAGAGGTTATTTTAACCATGGCTCGTGTGTACAAAGACGCTGGTAGGCGGTTAAGGCATCCGATCTTGTGCAGAAGGTGTGCGTGTTGCGTTGCATGGATGGCCGCAGTGTCACGGTCTACGCGTTGGGCTAGTGCGAGGCGTGCACTGCATTGCGTTGATGGCCATAGCGTTGGGTTGGTGCATTGCGCAAGAATCGCGCACTGTGTTGCACGGATGGCTGTAGCGTCACGATGGATGCATTAGGTTGGGTCGAGCTTATGCATCCGTGCGAGCCTTCAAATTTATCAACGCAACTTTGTTTTCCTTCGAATTCTAATTATTTTGGCAACCTGAGTACTTAAGCTTAATAATCTAAATAGGCTTTTAACACTGAGATTTTGGAAATGGCACGAGTGGACTATTCACGACCATTCCTTCTATTTATAGCTACCCTTAGCTTTCCTCCTTGTGACAACTCAACCTACAAATGTCTCCTCTTTAAACTGCCAACACTAAATCCCTTCCAGCAATGCTTTGAGTTGTATTAACCTTGATTTTCCAGCAAAATTATTTACTTTGCATGTAATCTCCATCTTCCACCTCCTACTTAATTGATAAGAGTCACTTTTTCATGAAATATCCTTTCGCCACCTCATTTACTTAATGCCTAATAATGTTTATCCATAAAATTTATCATCACCTACGAGCGCATCTTTTAGATGGTGCCACCTTCTTTTGAGGTTTTTGTCAACGCAACCTTTGAGTTATGATTCAAAACATCGCATTCATGGCCTTCTTCACTTAGTTTCTTTCTTGTCCATGCATCCACACATCTACTAACTATCGCATAGTGTGGCCATAACTCCACGCATATCCTTGGCTGTCTACTATCAAGTAATAGGCCCATCAATTGCCATCGACGCATAGCCTTGTCATATGCTATCACTTTGCCATGCATCATAGATGTATGCCTTCGACAATCGGCACATATGCGTTGCCGCGTATCATCAATGCATGCTTCGAAAATTGTTGTCGTGCATCGTCTACGCATGCCTTCGACAATCGTTGTCGCATATCGTCCACACATGCCTTCGACACTTGACGCATATTCCCATTACCATAAGCCCCTTTGCCACACGCTTTGGTCCGTATCGACGCATGCTTCCAACTCCGCGTGCCTTTGCGTCAGTGCACGCCCTTGTGTCAACTACTCACGCGTGCAAGCATACGATCGCTGCCCACGCATCCCTTGCGTCCAACGATCAGCATAACATAGAGCCAACCACCCACGCATCCTTAGGGCCAGCCATCCGTGCATCCCTTGCGTTTAGCGCAACTTAGGCCCCCACATGCATTGTCCGTAGTCAAAACATTTGTTTCTCTTGGCTACCTTTTGATCTTCTCCATTTTCACACAACCTCTAGAAACTTAGCACTAACGCATAACCAATACTATCACAATACTCACCATTTTGTCTTGATCCAATACATATTAATAATATTTCTTTAACCAGATTAGTTACTTCCTCGTACAACATTTTACTACTTAGAATTTTTCCTTCTCTTAGTAACCTACTATCCTGGATTTAGGATTAGGGCCTTACATTTTGGGTTAGTTTGAAGTGTTCAAATTAACAGAAGGAAATTTGATTATATGATCTAATTAAATTGATTCAATGATATGTGATATAATTGATATGATGTATTTGATACATTATTAATTGGATAAATTAGTATAAATATGATTTATACTAAATATCATAAAATAGAAAAATAACTATGGTTTATATATTTAATATGATGAAATATTAAAACTATAGGTTATAAATATAATATAATAAGTTGGTTATTATATTATTTATAATATATTAATTATATGATAATTAATTATTATTTTTCTTTAATAACCGACTTGGGTGGGAGGTTATGCACGGTTATGGTAACTGTGAGATAAAAAGAAAAATGGTTTTCCAAAAATCAGAGGTTGATGATTCATTGAATCGGTCTCACAAAACGAAAGACTATCGAGTAAAAGAGTTTTACTGGCGATAGGATCTTACAAACTAAACGATTGAGTACTGAGTTTACTATACGATATTTACTCGTTACTACACAATCGAGTAGCAAGTCTATACGATAGGTTTCTTCTTCTACACGATCGAGTATCAAGTTTATACAATAGACTTCCTCCCTTTGTCTCATACTTGATCGTTTACCTCCTTCATTCCTTTTTCCAAAGTCACACAGAGCCCAAAATTCCTGGATTCTCACACTGAGAATATCAAGGTAACTCTTGTGGCGGTGTTCTTGTTCCGTTCGAGGGTCGAGGATTGAGTTGCACTTGATAGTGATTGAGGATTCTTCAGTTCGTGCTCTTGGTTATTCTAATTGTTGCGTTCGAGTTTGTGTTGTTGAACGATCGAGGGATACTTGAAGAAAGCGTTGTTCAAAGGTTTGTATACTCTATCCCTTGTTCAGTTAAAGAAACATGCTTGTAATTTATTGTTTATGCATAATCTGTTTTTTTAGACTGTAATTTTTTTTGTTCATTCTCAATGAAATTTGGAACAATCCGCTTCCGCACACTGGTTTTATATTTAGAGTTCCTTCACAAACTGTTGTAAATGCTGCCACAGTAGGCGATTTATTGTATAAAACTTATGTTGAAGCCAAAAACATCCTTGATCGCATTTCAAAGAACCATGAGGACTAGAAGCAGGGTGACTCAAGATCGAATGAGAGGGGAAGAAATGGATAGAGTAATGATGCCATAGCATCACCACAGACACAGATGAATGCAATGACTAGTTTTGCAAGCAATGACCATGACAAAAACTAGGCAAGTGAATGCGGTTACCAAGATAGCTAACGATAATTGTGTTCTCTACGAAGAAGCTCACTCATTCGAGGTATGCTCATGTAACTCAAAATCTGTCCGCTTTATCAAAAATAACCCGTTTTCGAACACCTACAACCCAGGTTGGTGAAACCATCCAAATTTCTCTTGGGGTGGAAATCAATAAGCACACACCATCATAGTGCCCCCTAGATATGGACCCTATAGACTATATCAAGAATAGAATGGACACCAACAAGCATCAAGCTCATCACAACAACCAGCAACTTCACCTTTAGAAAATTTGTTAAAAGAAAAATGAGGTGGTTCTACAAAATCAAGCGACATCCATTCGAAATCTTGAAACTCAAATGGGGCAGATTGTCGGAGAATTGAAAAACAGACCACAATGCTTACTACCTCATGGAACACGAGACATGCACAGCAGAAAAAGGACCTAATTACACTCTAATTGCTTTTAATTCAAATGAAATTAGCATGCAATAGAAGGAAAAAACAGTAAATTAAAAATTACATTTGGAGCTCCAGAAAACTGCTTTTCCTCGCTGAATCTCGACCCAAACTCTTTCAAACCACCAAAGAGTTGACCTACTATCCTCTGGACTCAGAACCGGATTGTGGGACCCAGTGGATGAAGAAACCGAGAGAGAGAAAGAGATGGAAAAAGAAATGGATTTTCTTTTGGTTTGGGTTTTCTTTTTTTTTTTTTAACTTCACTCAAAGAAAAGAGTTTTTTCCAGCCCAAATTTTAAAACTAAAATTGGCAAAATGGGCAAAATTTTTTTAATCCAAATTCAAAGCCCAATTTGTAGAAAAAAAATCATGCAACAATTGCATGAACCAACTCCATAAAAACCCAACACCTAGAATCCATCATCTAAGTGGGCTTAATGTCACCACTATAAGCCAACACCTAGCCCACTATTTTGTTAGTGGAATTATTCAACAAAAGTTTGGATTTTCTCACTAACTATAGTCAAAGGGCAAAATAGTCATTTTGTCAAAGTCAAACTTTGACCAAAAAGTCAACATTTTGACTTTTTATAATTTTTTCTTGTTGACTAATTTTAACCTCCCGAGCATGAATCCACATTCATTTTCTCGAAATTCAAATCACATTTGAATATAAGGTCGGTCAAAATTTGACTTTTCAAAGTCAATAGTCAACTCTTTGACTTTTTACATCTTTGACCATTTCCATTATTTTCGAGCTTCCGAATATGAACGAATTCATATTCTTGATATTTAAATAATATTTAAATATTAAAGTTGTATCTCTAACTGAAAACCGACCACTATGTCACATATACTTGTCGGTTTCTCTCTCTTCACCTAATTCAAACAATTCGAATCATTTTATCATACTGTTCTAAGTTTATTCCATATGAGCTAGTAGGGAAACCTAATGGACCTATAGATCATGGGCTCCAACGATCCGAGATTAGCTGGCTAAACTCTTTAGATGAAGCTAATCAACATTTGTTAACTAACGGGTCATTCCACTAAAGTCCTGTAGTTGCACTCCCCTCACTGTAGATATATTTGGATTCTCACTCCGAGAATACTGAGGGCTCCGAGTGGTGGTGTCATCCCCATTTCCTTGTGTTTATGCGAAGCTTTTCGTGTAGACGATCGGGTTGTTGCTGGATGATTACTCGCTGGTCTAGTGAGAGCGAGAGGTCGTTCGTGGAGAGAGCGAGATTTCAAGTGAAGAAAAGTTTTCAACTGGTATGTTCTCTCAGTTTCTTATTTATTTATCCTCTAAGTATGCCAGTAATTTAGCATTGTGAATGCAAATCTATATGTTTAAATGTATATGTGGAAATTCTATCATAATGAATTGGAAAGATCCACTTCCGCTCATAGGTATCCTTGTATAAGAGTCCCTTCAATTGGTATCAGAGCCCGATTATGATATTCCAATTTCATTGATGCAAAGAATTGCATTTACATTCTCTCGGTGAGTGCAACATGTCTACTCTCTGTTTTAGTTGTTAAATCGTTTTTGGATGTGTGGATTAATGGAGTTTTTTGGGATGATACCTCGGTTTGTTAAATTCTTTTACATTTCCAGTTAATTGTAAAGGCCCCTACGTTTTTTGGCATAATTAATTGTTGTCAAGTTTGTAATTTCAAATTTAGTTTGAGTCTTGAGTCATTCGTGAAGAAGTTTGGAGCAAGGGTTGCTATTCTTTGAGGGAGAAGATGATCAAGCAGTCGGGTCGTTAAGACGATGTGATAGACGATCATTGAGTATCAGATACTCGGGCATCGTTTGACGCGCGCATGCACTAGACGATCATATAACTTAGTAAGCCTCGTCACTTATTTACTGACTATACGATCGAAGAGTAAATGCATGGTAAATTGTTTACCTTTCACATGTTAAGCAATCGTCTAAACGATTAGGCTTCGCAGCCTCGTTGTCGTCTATGCAATCGTTTAGCTTTCACGTTATTGCCTAGTGTGCACTACACGACCATTTACCTGGAGACATTTACTAAACGATGGAGCTTTGCCTAGCATTTCAATACCCGATTCGCATGTGAATCAGTTTGCTCGGGGGGGAGGGGGAATGTAATAGATAGAATTTTCATTCCGGTTTTGTGTTAGTTCATCTCGGTCCATTAATCTTTGATTTTATACATGTGATGTATTTTTTTTATGTCATATGGTATGCACATATAGAAAAATGCCACCTTAGGTTATGCATTGGTCATGCATCTTCTCTTTATTATAAGTGTTATGATTTAAAGAAGCATAATTTAAATTATGTAAGTGCATGCTCATGCATCATATAATATAAGAGTTATATTTATGCATGCATTATTTATCAAGCGTTATATTTATAAGCGTTATAAAACCTTGATATTTGACAATGTATGTTTAACTTGTTTCTTTTATAAAGGTTATAAAATGAAATTAGAACTAAAATCAATAATAAAAGGTTAAAGTGTAGTGAAACTATCTATAAGTGACCTTTTGTCTAAGGAAAGTTCTGTCTAGGCTGAGGTATTTAAGGTGACGGCAACGAAACACCCCTACCTGGAAACCTACTTGGAAAGGTGAATTAGATAGATTCGATGCATGCATGTAAGTTAAGGATGGGCCATTAAAGAGTTTAAATGTGACTACTTGAACTTGTTTTATTTCAAAGACAAAAGTTGTTTTTTTAGCATACTTAATAAATGACTTAAATTATAATCAGTAGTCGGATTGTCTAGGTTAATGAACTCCTAGGTAGAACATTTAGTGGGAGATACTTGGGTCATTTGATGTTTCATTTAAACCCCTCGCATTTCTCCCCTATTATCCACACCGTGAGATCTATCTTGGAAAAGTGAATTAGATAGATTTGATGCATGCATGTAAGTTAAGGACAATCCATTAAAGAGTTTAAATGTGACTACTTGAACTTGTTTTATTTCAAAGACAAAAGATGTTTTTTAGTATACTTAATAAATGACTTAGATTATAATCAGTAGCCGGATTGTCTACTTTAGTGAACCCTCGTTAGAACATTTAATGGGAGGTACTTGAGGCATTTGATGCTTCATTTAAACCTCTCGTGTTTCTCCCTTATTATCCATACCGTGAGATCTATCCTCGGCCTCGTGGCACCTTAGGAGTGTCCCCCTAAAGGATGGTGTTTAGGTAAGTCAATATCAAGGTAGATGGAGAGAATGTTTATAGTAAGTGAGAGTAGGAGGTGTGACAACATATCCCACGGTCTCTCTCGTTGGATTAAATAAAGTTTCTGTGCATCGCCTCGAGGCACCTTGGGAGTGTCCCCCTATAGGATGGTTGTTTTGCATGTTTCTTTATTTGATCTCCTATAAGAGGATAAGGTTACTTAGTCTCTTATCCTAATCTGCTTTTTCCTTACGGTGGGCGCATTAGGGCGGGACTCTGGGGCCGAAAATGAGGGGTTACACTTATGCGGAATTGTTAAGGGTTAACAGTTTTGGACCAAAAAAAAGGTGACTGATAGGTTCAGTTCCAAGAGTTGGTTCTGTCTAATGGTTGAGAACGTCTTATCCCAGTGAAGGGACATCCATTCACCCCACTGGTGACGTTTGTCCTGCCTCGCTAGGGCACCATTGCAAAAGAGAAGTCTTATAACTTAGGGTACTTAGAAACTATTTTGCTAAAATTAATTGGTTAAAATGTGGTTTTGCAAGGTCCTATAAAAGTTTATTCGTTTTTCAGCAACAGTTTTAAAAATGGCTACAACCACTATTAGTTTACTTAGCGCCGAAAAACTGAATGGCCAAAACTATTCGAGTTGGAAACATATGATCACGACGATACTCATCATCGAGGATCTGAAGTTTGTCTATGGAGGACTGTCCTCCTATTCGACCTCAGAATGCTACTCAAAATGTTCGGAGGGCGTATAAGCGATGGACACGGGCAGACGAGAAGGCTCGAGCATATATCTTGGCCAATCTTATGACGTGTTGGCCAAGAAACATGAGTCCATAGTCTCAGCACGTGAGATCATGGAGTCCCTGTGAGGAATGTTCAGACAGCCGTCTGGACAGTTCAAGCACGAGGCTCTGAAACACATCTTCAGCTCCAAAATGGAGGAAGGCACCAATGTTCATAAACACGTGCTTAATATGATGGTCCACTTTAACGTGGGGGAGATGAATGGTCCTAAAATCGATGAGGGCAGTCAAGCTAGCATTATCCTGCATTCATTGTCAGAGAGTTTCCTTCAGTTTGTTAGCAATACAATTCTTAACAAAGTGGAATATACCCTTACTACTCTCCTCAACGAGTTGCAGACTTACCAATCCTTGCTGAAAAGTAAGGAGAAAGGGGGAGATGAGGCAAATGTTGTCTCGACTTCTAAATAGTTCCATAGATTCGACCTCAAGGACGAAGTCTGCATCTTCAACTTCTAACTCTGGAAAGAGGAAGAAGAAGAAGGGTGGTAAAGGAAAAGGGAAAATGCCTACTAACCCGCCACCTGTCGCCTAAAGAAAGCGTCCACCGCCGGTTGAAAAAGGAACATATTTCCACTACAACCAAAACAGACAATGGAAGAGGAATTGACCTCGCTATCTGAAGGAAAGGAAGGCAGCCAAGGTTATGACCAAGGCAAACAAAGGTAAGTGTGATTTACTTGTGTTAGAAACTTGTTTAGTGGAGAATGATGATTCATCCTGTATAATTGATTTAGGCGCCAATAATCATGTTTGTTCTTCTTTTCAAGGGATTAGATCTTGGCGACAGCTGGAGGCTAGTAAGATGACGTTGCGAGTAGGCACTAGGCATGTCGTCTCAACTGTGGCAGTGGGAGGTATCCAATTAAATTTACAGAATAGGTTTCTTGTATTAAAAGATGTCTTTGTAGTTCCTGAACTAAAAAGAAACCTTATTTCTGTAAAGTGTCTGTTGCAATGCAAATATACTCTTTCTTTTAAAGTGAATAAAGTGTTTATTCATAAGGATGGTATTGATATTTGTACAGTTAAACTAGAAAATAACTTGTATGTGTTAAGACCGCTAGCCTTAAGTTCCCTCCATAACATAGAGATGTTTAAATCTGCCGTAACTCAATCTAAACATCAACGAGTTTCTCCAAAAGAAAATGCCCAACTTTGGCACCTTCGATTAGGGCACATTAATCTCAATAGGATTGAGAGATTGATGAAGAATGACCTTCTAAGGGAGTTAGAAGACAATTCTTCTAAGCGAGTTAAAAGAAAATTCTTTACCAGTGTGTGAATCTTGCCTTAAGGGTAAGATGACTAAAAGACCTTTTACTGGAAAAGGTTATTGAGTCAAAGAGCTTCTAGAATTAGTACATTCTGACCTTTGCAGTCCTATGAATATGTGAGCTCGAGGAGGCTATGAGTACTTTATCAATTTTACTGATGATTACTCTAGATATGGGTATGTTTATCTGATGCAACGAAAGTCTGAATCTTTTGAAAAGTTCAAAGTATTCAAGGCTGAAGTTGAGAATGCTTTAGACAGACGGATTAAAACACTTCGATCAGATCGAGGTGGAGAATTTTTGGATTCAGGGTTTCAAGACTATTTATTAGAACATGGAATCATTTCCCAACTCTCAGCGTCCAGTACACCTCAGTAGAATGGTGTAGCGGAGAGGAGAAATAGAACCTTGTTGGACATGGTTCGTTCGATGATGAGTTAGGTTTCCTTACCAGACTTGTTTTGGGGTTTTACAGTGGAGACTACGATATACATACTCAAGAGTGTTCCTTCCAAGAATGTTGTGAGAACAACTCTGGAGTTGTGGAACTAGTTTATGTCACTTTTGCATATGGGGTTGCCCAGCACATGTGCTTGAGGAAAATCCTTAGAAGTTGGAACTAAGGTCGAGGTTGTGCCTCTTTGTAGGCTACCCTAGAGGTACACGAGTGGGTTACTTTTATGATCCGTTTGAAAACAGGGTGTTTGTTTCCACGAATGCTACTTTCTTGGAGGAGGATCATATCAGGGAGCACATTCCATGTAGTAAAGTCGAGTTATGTGAGCTTTTCAATGAAACTACTAAAACTTCAACAAGAATTGTTGAAGAACCTACTTCATTAGCAAGAGTTGTTGATGATAGTTCATCTGGTAGGTCGGTTCTACCTTAAGAGTTGAGGTAACCTCGATGTAGTAGGAGGGTTACGAACCCGCCTGATCTCTATCTGAGGAAATCCTAGTTATGGTGGCAGATGGCGACGTTGAGGATTCGTTGTCTTATCAAAAGGCAATAGAGGATGTTGACAGGGATGAATGGGTCAAAGCCATGAATCTCAAGATGAAGTCGATGTACTTCAACTCAGTATGGGATCTTGTAGATCAGCCTGATGGGGTAAGACCTATAGGTTGTAAATGGATCTACAAGCACAAACGGGATGCTGATGGAAATGTGCAAACCTTCAAAGCTCGACTTGTGGCAAAAGGTTATACCCAGGTGAAGGGAGTCAACTATGAGGAGACTTTCTCACCTGTTGCCATGTTAAAGTCGATCTGTATCCTCTTGTCCATTGCTGCTTATTATAATTATGAGATCTGAAAAATGGACATCAAAACGGCTTTTCTAAATGGTAATCTTGAGGAGACCATTTATATGGTGCAACCCAAAGGATTCATTGCATAAGGCCAAAAGCCAAAAGTTTGCAAATTGAATCGATCCATTTATGGGCTGAAACAGGCGTCTCAATCTTGGAATATTCAGTTTGATACTGCGATCAAATCATATGACTTTGACCAAAACGTTGATGAACCTTGTGTTTACAAGAAGATCATCAACAATTTAGTAGTTTTCTTAGTGTTGTATGTAGACGATATACTACTCATTGGGAATAATGTAGGTCTACTGACTGTAGTTAAGAACTGGCTAGTGACTCAATTTCAAATGAAATATTTGGGAGAGGCTCATTTTGTTCTAGGTATATTGATCTTTCGGGATCATAAGAACAAAATGCTAGCGTTGTCTTAGACATCATATATTGACAAGATCTTTCTCAAATACTCGACGCAGGACTCCAAAAGGGGCCTACTGCCATTCAAGCATGGAGTCACTTTGTCTAAGGACATGTGTCCTAAGACGCCTCAAGAGGTTAAGGAGATGAGACGGGTCCCATATGCATCTGTCGTTGGTAGTTTGATGTATGTGATGCTCTGCACTAAACCAGACATCTGCTATGCTGTAGGAATAGTCAATAGGTATCAGTCTAACCAAGGCCAGGGTCACTAGACCGCAATTAAGAACATTCTCGAGTATCTTTGGAGAACGAGAGACTACATGCTCGTGTATGGGTCTAGGGATTTAATCCTTACTGGATACACAAATTTTGACTTTTAGACTAATAAGGACTCTCAGAAGTCCACTTTAGGGTCAATTTTTACTCTTAACAAAGGAGCTGTAGTATGGCGAAGCACTAAGTAGGGGTGCATCGCCCACTCCATGATGAAGGCTGAGTACGTAACGGCTTATGAAGCTGCTAAGAAGGTCGTTTGGCTCAAGAAGCTCTTGACAAAATTGGAAGTTGTTACAGAAATGTCTAGGCCAATCACCCTCTATTGTGACAATAGTGGTACTGTGGCAAACTCCAAGGAGCCCAGGAGTCACAGGCACAGCAAACACATAGAGTAGAAGTATCATCTGATCCGTGAGATAGTGCATCGAGGAGACATGATCATCACGAAGATCGCCTTGGAGCACAACATTGCTGACCCATTTACAAAGGCTCTCACGGCTACAGTGTTTGAGGGTCATCTTCAGTGCATGGGTCTACAAGACCACCCACGGCTGGACTAGGGCAAGTGAGAGATTTTATTGTACTGGGTTTTTATACCCTAGGTTATTGTTTTGTACTTGTTTTTGTACACCCCACTTCGATTTAGGACAAGTGGGAGACTGTTGGGGTTGAGTCTTAAAGTTTCGTGTCTTGTAGTCTGTAAACACATTTTGTATAAACGCTTGTGATGTATAATATATGATATTTACTTCACTTCTTGACTTTGTACATTGGATATTTTCTTTGCTTTACCACAAACCAATAAACTAAAATCCCTGGTTTCCATTATGTAACTTAAGCATGTATGTGACGACATACAAGTTGATCATGTCTTAAGTGACAACCAAAATGGCCTGTAGTATATGGATATAGAATGGAAACCTTATCCTGATAACGCTACGGATGTAGCCCACTTTGTGGAATAGTTACAAAGGTTGTGACTTGCTACAGATGATTTGATCCTGATCATTCATGTGCGAACATACGAGCGGGAGCGTCCTATACAAAGAGTTTGTATAAGACCTGACCACGAAGTATTAACGTCTAGTCATATAACCCCGTTCATGACAGAGACTTCACTTCACTAGGATGACCATAGGTAACATGACGTCAATCCTGAGTGAGTTAGGAACTCCTGTCAATGAGGGCGGTCCTTTGATTTGCTTGGGTGCAAGTGGCTAGAGCGCCGACTCAAACCTACCACTTTGAGGATTCCTCTGATTTGTGAGTTGGGAACTTAGTTACACAAGATGGAATTCACTCCTTCCCCGAAATAGGGTTAAGTAGATAGATTGCTCCCTTAAGGGTTGATTCCGGGGCTTAAACGATGTGGCGCCACACACCTTCTCATGGCTCTTGAGGTGTTCACACATAGTAGGACTATGTTGTATTGTTCATTAGAGGGATCAGTGGTACTTAAAGAGTAAGATGTAACTACAAGGGCAAAACGATAAATTGGCCCAACTGTACTTAAGAGCATCTGTGAAGGGTCATCGTACTGATGATTGGTTATATCCGATGAACATAGAAATATATCTGTGGTAAGAAGAGTTCAGCTGTCGGACTTTAGTGAAATGCTTGCCAGTTAACGGATGGTGGATATCGTGGCTAAAGCTTTTAGTTAGTTATTCACGTATTGTTGAAGCTTCGAGCCATAGGTTCATAAGGTCCCCTTGGTAGCTTGGATGCAAGTTGGAATCAGTTTTTGGGTCAGTCTGAAATATTCAAATTGACAAGAGGGAGTTCAATTATGAGATACATTATATATGATATAATTGGCTTTATGTATGAGATACATTAATTTGGAGGAAATTGGATATAAATATGATTTATATCTAGTGGAGAAAAAATACTATAGTTAATATATGATATTAAACCATAGGTTATGAATATAATGTGATTATATTTATTATTTATTAATTGGACAGTTATGGGACAATTGGCTGGCGTCTCTTCTGTTTTTGTAACTGATGAGTAAGATGAAGAATCGTTTTGAGATGCTTAAATAACTCATGGTGTATTGCGATTCGAGAGAGTCATCGCTTAGTAAATCAGAGCATATACGATAGTGTTATTTATTGAACGATCGCTTACACCCGCATGCGTTGCTTACTATACGATCGCTTATCTTTTACTAAACGATCGTTTAATGCCCGAGCTTTACTAAATGATCGTTTAGCTTTTCCTACACGATCGTATACTTCATCTAAACGATCAAGTATTTTGTCTATATGATAGACGAGTCTTTCTCCCACTTGCTTGATCGTTGTACACGATCTCTTTTCACTCGAGAATATTGAGGGCTCTGAGTGGTGGTGTCGTCCCCATTTCCTTGTGTTCGTGCGAAGCTATTTGTGTAGACGATCGGGTTATTGTTGGATGATTACTTGCTAGTCTAGTGAGAGTGAAAGGTCGTTCGTGGAGAGAGCGAGATTTCTAGTGGAGAAAAGTCTTTAGCTGATATGTTCTCTTGGTCTCTTATTTATTTATCCTTTAATGATGCTAGTAATTTAGCGTTGTGAATGCATATTTGTATATTTGAATGTATATGTGGATATTCTGTCACAATGAATTAGAAAGATCGACTTCCGCTCATAGGTACTCTTGTATAAGAGTTCCTTCAATTGTTATTAGAGCCCGATACCAAGGAACTCTTATACAAGGGTTAAAACTTCATGTACCAATTGAAGAAACTCTTATATAAGGGTTATACAGTTATTCACGTACCGTTGGAGCTTCGAGCCATAGGTCTATAATTTTAGTTACAACTTCATGTTAGAACGGGTTAAAACTTTCCCTAAACGACCATCTATGAGTGGTTTAAAATTATGTGTGACCCACCTATATGTTTGCATTTATTGGACATAAATTCATAGTCTGACCTCAATAGTGGGGTTACTTATTGAGTATTTTTATATTCATCCTTTATTATGATATGTTTTTCACGTAAAGGCAAGGAACGTACCAACACTTGACGATGAGATCTATTCAAGGTGCCATATGGGAAAAGTGTTAATGCTTCCGCTCAATATCATATTTTAAAGATGAATGTCTAAATGGAATCATTTGAGTTTTGAGTTTTAAATTTAAATCTTTTATGATTTATTTATATATTTATTTTCAATGTTTTAAGGATCTCGGATCAAATATTGTTCTATTATTTAAAAAATTATTATTCTATAATATCTGTTGGTACTTTCAATAATTTTACAAATTTCGTTCTTTTGATTGTTTACATTGTAAACTTGCAAAGCAACTTACTTTATCTTTTCCTCTTTTAGTATCATTATGTGATACACCTTTTAGTCTAATTCATTATGTCATTTGGGATTCTGCTCCTACTACTCCAGTAAATGGTTATCGATACTTTATTTTATTTATTGATGACTATTTTCATTTTACTTGGATATATTTTCTTAAAAGACAATCTTCTTTATCCCAAGTTTACATTAGTTTTGCTGATTTTTTAGGGATTAAAAACAGAATATTTAAATTCCTTTAAAAATAATTTTTTCATCTATACTATATTAAAAGGGACTATAAAGGGAGACTTTTCTCCTTCCCTTTATGCACTTATATATTTTAATAATTTTCTTCTTCCCCTCAATAAGGTGGCTCTTCAACTCATAATAGTTCTCATGTGCCTACAGATGTTGTAAGGACATGACTACTTGAATTTGATGATGATATGTTGGGGTTGATACCTTAAATCTTGTAGGGTTTTATAGTTTGTAATTGTATTGTACAAATATTTTACTTATTTAATAAAATATGAGATGTTTTATTTGACATTTAGTAGCATTAAAACCACAAACCAATAAACTAACATCCAAGGTTATCATCTGTAGCTTAAACATATATGTAGAGACATACAGGTGGATCATGTTTAAATGATAAGTAAATGGTCAGTGGTAGATGGATAAGGTTGGATACCTTATCCTCATGACGCTATGACTACAACCCACTTTGTAGATGTTACAATTGTTATAAAGTGCTACAAATGATCTGATCCTGATCATTCATGTAAAGACCTGTGAGTAGTGGTATTTTATACAATGGGGTTTGTATAAGACCGAACCATGAAATGACTAGTCTCATTCTATAACGCCATTCATAATACAAAGTTACATTTAACCAGGATAACCATGGGTGACATGACCTGAATCCTGAGTGAGTTGTAAACTTCTACCTATGAAGGCGGTCCTTTGATTTGTATGGGTGAGAGTGGTCAAATCGCTGACTCAATAAGCATACCATTTTGGGGATTCGTTTGATTGGGGAGTTGAGAACACAACTACACAAGATGAAATTCACTCCTTCCCTAACGTCGAGGTAAGTAGATAAATTATTCCCTTAAGGGTTGATTTTGGGGCTTGAACAATTAGCATCTCACCCTTTCTTGGCCTGAGAGGAATTTGGTTATAGTTGGACTATGACTTATTGTTCATTAGAGGGATCAATGGTATTTAAGGAGTTAGATGTAACTATAGGGGCAAAACGGTAATAAATGCCCAGTTGTACTTACGAGCAATTTATGAAGGGTCATCGCACAATTGACTGGTTATATCCAATGGAGACGGAAATATATCTGTAGTGCAAAGAATGTAGCTGTCGATCTTTAGTGGAGTGTCTGGTAGTTAGTCGATGTTGAATAATTTAATTAAAGGAGTTTAATTAATTATCAAGTATCATTGAAGCTTCAATCTAAAAGTCCATGAGATCCTCTTTATAGCTCAACAGGGGTTAATGAGAATTAATTTTGTATTTAATTTGAATTGTTCAAATTAATTGAGGGAATTAATTATATGTGATATAATTAATTTAGCTTAATTATATGTAATATAATTACTATAATTTATTTGATATATTATAATATAAAGTTTATTTGAGAGGAAATAAATATTTGAATACAAGATTCAAATATTAATTATGTGAATTGAATTCATATAATTAATTTGAGAGAATTAAAACTATAGGTTATATTGTATATGATACAATAGTAAACTATAGGTTATGTGTTATATATATATATATATAACTCCCCTCCCCTTAATTCTCTCAACTCACACAGTGAGTGGGAAAGTTGGTTTTGTGATGTCTTCTTCTCAGAAGATTGGAGAGAAAGGGTCATACGATGATTTTTTTTTTAGAGAAATCTAAATATAGTTTTTCTTTCCTCTCAATTTCTCTTACCCTTTCTACCAAATTTCTCAGAGCCCTCACTTCCTGAGTAATTCTCATCCCAAAAGAGGATACAAAGGAGACTTCTTGTGGAGGTGTCCATAAAACTTTTGGTTCGAGATATCCTTTTGATCAATTTGGAGAAGAGAATTCACACGTAGAGTGTTTTCTTCAAGGGTGAGGTCTTCTTGAAACCCTACTTTTCCTTTCTTCTATTATTTTTAGCATGTTGTATTTTTTATTGATTGCATAAATTTGTTTATGTAAAATTAGATTCTATGAAAATAAAAAAATTAGGACAATCCACGTTGACACAACTCTTCCATTATAAGTGTATAAATATGTGATAGTACTTATAAAAATAAAGAAATTGATGTTGAATGCATTCATTATCATAGCAAATTTGAAATTCCACGAAGCATTGAGAAGCAAAATCTTTCAAAAAATAATGTAAACTACAACTTTTTGTTCTTCAAAGGAAAAAGTTTTACCAAGTTAATGAAGAGATACTATTATCCACCATTTTTCTTTCTTTATTTATTTGGTTTTAAAAAATTGTTTTTACCTCTAAATTGTCTTTTAAGGAAGTTTTGAAGTAAAAGGTTTGTCTTTGAGAGGCTATTCCATTAGAAGAAAAAAAACAAATAGAATATTTTAATGAAAAATAGTTGCTTACTAAGAAATTGGACAAGTGTTTCACAGCCTAATTAGTCATTGTTCATTCCCAAAGTGAGGAGTAAGAAGCAAAGTACTTACCTCGAATAAACATTGTTCTAAGGCTGTGACAAATTATGCTTGAAACAATGACCGAAACTAAAGAGCAAAATGGAGTTTAATGTATTGGTGATGACAATTTTGTCATAATAGGTTTGCTTTTTATAAAAGAAAAAAAAAATCTTATAGAGAAAAAAGGGATATGGTGAGAGGGGTTAGAAATTTAAGGGAATATCATATAGGAATTGATTTATTTTTTTAATTTTAATTTTGTAATTATTAATATCTCCTTCCTTTTTCAATAATGTGATTTTCCCTTTTCTCCGTGATTTCTTATATTATTATCACTCAATTTTTGTTCTTTTAATTTATTTATATCTAATTGTTATGAGTTTATATTCTTTTTTATTTATTTATTTAATTGTAACCCATTTAGATACAGTGATCCACACTAATAAAGTCCATCTAATTCATATATATCTGCAACTAGATTTATTTTACCTAATTTTATAAATGCAATTAACATGAGGAAAATAAAAAAAAAGTTGGTTGAGGTGAGGAAATATTGAGAAATTAGTTAAAAATGAGATATAGACAGAGGAATTGAGAAAATTAGGGAGATATAAATGTGAAATTAGAATTATAAGGATTTTGAGAGAAAAAACACATGTTTAATGTTTTACTTTAAAAATTATAAATGTAGTATCTATTTTACCTTCTTTTAAAAAATATATATTTTACATTTTAAATATAAAAAAATATCAAAATTGTTGAAAAAAATTGATATGAGAAAAAAATTCCTTTTCAAAAACTTAATTTTTTGGGTGGGGTTTTAACGTATAAAACCTACTAAAATTTATTTGTCTAAAAAAACAACCAAATTTTTGGAACCAAAATAATAAAAATAATAATAACTAGCCTAATAATCATTTTTTTAGTATGCCCAATAATCATCCTTATATATTGAATAATTATATCCTAATATATTAGACTGATCGATTCTATTTGATTTTAAAAATTACTTTTTTTTGTGAACAAACTATGATATAATTTTAAAATTAGGATTTCATTAATATCAATAAACAACAAGCATGTAAGTAATTTTAAAATAATTAATATATTTCAAACTAAAAATTATAAAAATGATGTTTTAGTTAAATTTCTGGTGAATAAACAAATTTTGTTAAGATAAATTGACATGATTCATTTTTTTTTTTAAGAAAAAGTTGAATTTTCAACATTCACTACAAAATTCATAAACATGTGTATTGTACGTGATTCCTTACTAGTATTATTAAAAATGGATAATAAAAGAGAAGACAAAGAAGAATATGAGAAGCAATGATCAATTACATGTTGTGGGAATAACTCGAAGGAAGCCTAAAAAAATTGAATCAATGCACACTTTAAGTAGTGACGACGAGGTACATTCTTCCTTTTCAAGAATAACGTTGTTTTTATATGTTATATGTAAGAATATGGAAGGCTGGATATGATTAACCCTAGTAACAAGGCAACGCAAATCATCCTCCAACATGCAAACCTTCATACTTATAACTTTATAATTATAGTATGATTATTGTGTCAATGTCAATATAAACTAATTGAATTGCTTATGAATTTTTAATAGTTGGGAACAATCATAGAAGAACTAGAGATGGGAAGGGAGGAAATGGATCGATGTAAAGCTGCAAAATCAGTCCCATCGAAGGATGCTACAAATACATCAATGAATGATATATCTTGATTGATGCAGTGATGCATAAGGGGGCAAATAAACCTACATAATCTATTGATGGGAATTGCCCATCATTTGACCTTCACTTGAGCCAGACAAAATAATGTGACCTATGATAAATAGAATTTTTTTGGATCAATGTTTCCTAAAACTTGAACTTCTGAATTTGTCTTTATTGTGTTTTGTGTAGACCAACTTCTTTTTTATGTTTGATTTGAGCTTTTTATTGCCATGAATGCATACAATGATTGTTTTATTCCATTTCATTTTAATTATCTTATGAACCAAGAATACAGAAGTGTGTAATCCATCTACATATATAACTAGTTATTCCAATATAATGATAACTAGTCAATCTTATCAATAATACAATGTTATAAGGAATGCTCTATTTATAAAACCAATCGTAGAGAACAAAATACAAAAGCATGACAGAACAAATTGTAAAAAACAACATTTTACATACAATCATATAAGATGATGTTGTAACAAAGAGGTGTTAAAACGTTGATTAAATGATAAATACTGTGTAACTAAAATTGCAAACATATAAAGAACCGAACAAATCTAACAATATATTGAAAAATTAAACTATAATAAAATGGCAAAGCTTATAAGTAGTTGTCACAGATAAAAATATAAATGTTCACAACCAATGCTATATATACAAAACCGATCATAGAGAATAAAATATAAATAAAATGTTATTTTTTAATCTGTTATTTTCGAAAAAATAAAACTGATAGAAACCAACAAGCATGACATACAAATTGTAATAATAAATAATAACAACAACAACAATATTTTACACATAGTTATGTAGAATTATGTTGTAGCAAAGGGATGTGAAAATGTTGATTAAATGATAAATACACTGTAACTAAAATTATATACGTATAAAGTATTGGATTTTATGTCCTAAAACTTGTGGTTTGTAAACAATAAACTCATTCTGTAAACCAATAAAGTTGTTATTGAAGTTTGATTCAATAAAGTTATATTAAATATATGAATTGTTTATTTCGTTTTAGAAATAAATCCAATAAACATAAAGATCCATGACTATTATATGAATAATTGAACTTTATGTAGAGACATAAAAGTGAATCAGGTTCGAGTAAATAGTCAAAATGATCTATAGTATACGAATAAGTTTAGGTGCCTTATTTTGGTAACACTATCGGATGCGGCCCACTCTGTAGTCGTTACAATTTGTTGTAAGGTACTACAAATGAAGTGATCCTGATCCGTTCATATATTGACATGAGGAGTAGGAGCGTTCTATGCAATGAGTTTGCATAAGATCAAACCAAGAAATAAGTCACCCATACTTTATAACGTTGTTTATTGTTTAAGACTAACTATTTCACTTAGATAACCTAGTTAACTCGATCTTAATCCTGAGCTAACTATGAACTCCTGTTTATTCGAAATTGTCCTTAGATTTGCATAGGTGAGAGTTGGTTCAACAGCGCCGGCTCAATAAGCCTCCCATTTCAGGGGTAAGACCAGCTAGATAGTTGGGAACATAGGATGCAAGATGGAATTCATGCCTACCCGATTTAGAGAAAGGATGAAGGTTATTTTAAGTGTTGAATCCAAATCTTGAACAAGGGGCCCACCCTCTCATTGGCCCAGGAGGGATCTGATTTAGTGATTGGATCATAAACCAATTGTTCATTAGAGGATCAGTGGAACTTAAGAAGCAAGACGTAATTTCGGGGGTAAAACAACATTTGACTCAACCTTTATTACGTACAACCTATGAAGGTCGACTTACCGATTATGGTTAAATCATGTGGACACAAATATATCTACAATGGGGAGAGTGTAACTATCGAGCTATAATGGTGTGACTCGATAGTTAATGAATATTGATTAATTCAGTCTAAAGAGTTTTAGCCAATTAATCTCAAATTGTTGGAGCTCATGATTTGTAGATCCACAAGGTCCTTCTACTAGCTCGTAAAACATGAACATCTTGAATTAGAAAATTGATTGAATTTGGAACGATATCAATTTGAAGTGTTCAAGTTGATTTTAAATTTGAAATGTTCAAATTGAATTTTGGGTTTGAATTTGAATAATTCAAATTCAAATTAGGGTTTATATAATTACATTCAATATAATTAATTGACGTTTAATTTATCGAAACTAAACGAAATTGGAGAGTTTATAATATTTAAATATTGATTTAAATTTTAATTAGATTCAGGTTTAAAATTAGGTTAATTTAATATTTGATACTAAATTATTATTTAATTAATTAAATTTGTTTAGTTAATTAAAATCAAATTAATTTTCAAATTTAATTCAATTTGAGAAATTGAATTCTGAAATTTTAATTTAAATTAATTTAATTGAATTGAAATTAATTTTCAAATTGTATTTGAAAATTGGAATTTTTCACTTAGTGGAAAAATCCAATGTTTCATCAACTAGTAGGTTGAACTCTACAATTCACACATCTATCCCACTCAATCTTCAAGTTGGAGGTGTCTTTGACTGAATTCAATCATGTCTGCATGTAGTTGAAGAATAAAAACACTCTAATTTGATAGATTTGAAGGTTGCTTAGTTGTTAGAAAATTTGTTCCTATTGAGTTCTTCATCCTCCCCACAAAACCATCTACATTCCCTCACAAATTCACTCCATTTTTTAGTTCTACCACTCAAATTCAAGGCTGAGATTAGTAGAGAAAATCTCTTGGTGGTTCACTGAAGATTTGGAGCTGAAATCACGTGAAGAGCAGCTTGGATCGGATAGGAATTCTTCAAAGGTATGTGTTTCTTGAAACCATCTTATTAGCCTATGAACATGCTTATTTTGATGTTAAAATTAAGAAATTAGAATGTTTAATGATCTTGTTTTCTTTTGCTACATGTTTTTGTATTCCAACATAAACAACATAACAAATCTAACAATATATTGAAAAATAGACGATAATAAAACAACAAAGCTTATAAGTACTTGCAATAGATAAAAACCATCTATAATAAGATAATGATAAAAACAATTTTCAACATGGATGATTTAGTTATAATTAAGAGGAAATTTAATATAAATATAAAAAATGAGTTAGGAAATTATTTGAAAAATTCAAAATAAGTTTTTAAAGTAAAAGTTTGTTGAGTTACAATTTCACATTAAAATCACGAAATTTATGTCAATTTTTTCGTATGAAAAAACAAACTTTGTTCACATTGAAAATCTCAAAGGAAACAGTAGAGCCTGCATATCAAAAAATTGGAGAAATTTATTACAATGTAAGTAAGATAGATGCACGGTTAATTACAATGGAATTAAAACAGCTGTTGATGGCATTTCGGATTTCAAAAAAAAAAAAAAAAAAACCTCGTGTGCGATACACGTCTTTTGCTATAATTCAAAATACATCCGTGATTTGCCATTTTTCTAAAGAAAAGTTTAACTAGTGTTGTATGATTGAGTTTTCCTATAAAAACATGTCATCTATTTAGCCCACTATAAATAGGAATACTAATAACAATATTCATAACTTAGTTTTGGAGCAAAACACAATTTATATTTCCACAATGGTATGATATTGTTTATTTTTAGCATAAACCCTCGTGACTTTGTTTTTAGTTTCACCCAAAAAGCTTCTAGAGATAATTGTCCTCAGTTATATACCCATGATCATTCTCTTCCCTAACGAATATGAGATTTTGTTCGCACTCCTAATAATGTAATGATATGAGATAGATCAATAAAAAACTTAACCAACATTTCAATCGAGGTCGGTTTCAATATACAACATAGGGTTTGTTTAGTTTAATTTTTCAAGAGTTTAATTTTGAAAACAAATCATTTCAAAAAAAGCGTTTGACAAAGTTTTTGAAACACTTCCAAAATATATATTTTAAACTATTTTTATCGAAAGAATTTTTCTCTAATTAATCCAAACTATCCATAACATTAGTGAATTTCACGAACCACTCTGTGAAGTTTGAAAACAAACCTCTCCCACTTGTCATCGAACAATAATCGCAGCAGGAAGTGAATAATACCAAAGAGGTAGTAACTATATAAATATCTTTAATGACGCTCAATAAAGCCATGTGCATTATATGCTTGACTACATTAAGTTCGAAGAAAATCTTAATTTATATAATGAACAAATTCTATAGATTTTAGTCTTCTATAGTAAGACTTTCAAAGCAACTCTCCATGAAAAAAAACCAAACTATTCATGAAAAAATGGTGTAGTTGAAAGAATGAAACTTATTTCATAAGACATGGTTAATTGTAGGTCAAGTTTACTCCATAATTTAACATAAGATGACGAATAAAGTGTGGAATTAAGAGTTATCTTCACATAAAATGTTGAAAGTACGAAGTGTATTTGAAATGGGTATTAGTTTCTTTATTAGAAAAGATTAATAATTAGCTTAAGTCAATTGATTGTCTTTATAGGTATATAATGTATCGTGATGTTTACAAACTTGTGGTGGTAATGAAATACTTGATATTAATGATATCAAGGAACCTATTGAATCTATTTATTTATTTATTTATTTATTTTTGTGTGTGATATATTTTATTTGAAGAAGGAAAACATAAAAGCAACGGCACCAAAAGGAATCATGAGGCTCTTCAAAAAGTCAAAACAATCATACAACTCAGTTTAAACTTAGAAGAAGCAAAATTACTAAGAACGTATCCTTTAGACCTAATCTTCATATCATAACTTATATGAAATAAGGTCAACCTCATACTTTTCAACGTGTGTCGTCTGTAAGTGCATCTGATTGGAAGGAATTTATCAATGTTTTTGTTGAATAATAGCTAACCACTAGTTGATATTACCTCCAAGAAGTAATTCAATTGAAGTAAATTGGTTTCTTAAAAAAAATAAATAAATGCTAACATTATTGATAAATACAAAGTTCATATAGTAACTATTTGAAAATATACCTAATGGATATTGTTGATATCAAAATCTAAACAAGGAAAAATATTGACCTTCACATGATAACAACAGTAAAGTTGCAGTTTGGAGAAGAAAGATCCTGTAAAACAAAGAAAAATGGCTCTGATACCAGAGTCAGAGATGAAAACTCATTATGCCTTAAGTTTTAGTTATTTCATATGAGCTATAATCGTGTGCTTATATAGGAATTGACCTAGGGTTCATCCTAATTTTAAGAATTTTTTCTAATCCTAAACAAGTTATGATTAAATTTGATTAGTAAAATCATTAGTTGATTTGGACTTATTTAAACCTAAGTCCATTTTGTCTTAGACTTATTTTAAACTTTTCCCGATGTTTAACCTATTTTTTTAGGTCTAAATTTACACACAATAAATATAAAATAAATTTAGATAAACAAATAGGACTAACAAGAGAAACAACAAATTTTAAAGTTTCATTTGGAAAAATGGCAAAAAAGTTTCAAAATTATAAAAATAGCAAAACGAATTTATATAATAAAAAATATTAATTAGTAAATGACAAAACTACCCTAAAACAACCAAATTAAGTAAAACTGAAAATGCAGGGATACACTGTTTCAAAAACAACAAGAATACCACAAATACACTCTACCTAAACATTCTATAACCACAAATACATGATATCTATATCTAAACATCCCATAAGCAAAATTAAAAATCACCCAATATGGTCGTTTATGCAAGGGAAGATGACGATCAGTCGATGGGGGTTATTAGAAACTTATTGATGTACTTCCTCCAAGGTGAGAAAGAACAAGGTTGATTTTACCAGTAAAGTTTGTTGTTGGCAAGTGAATATGTTAAGGAATTGCAACTTCATGACGATGTGACTATTGGAAGTTTGATTGCATTTGACACCAAACCAATTGTAGGGAGTCTCATCATCTTCATTCCATGTAACCATTTTGCTCATTGGATTTTGAAAGCCGCCGATTTTAAACACTATCAATCCCAGAACGTCATTGTTGAAAATGATATTCAAAGTAGAAACAAAATAAAAAAAATATGTGTGCAAGAGAAAAAGGTCGGCAACGTGGTGAAGGTGGTCGTTAAAAACTAGGCAAGATGATGGAATTCAAGAAAGAGTTACTGAACTAACGAAAAAGGTTGGCAACCTGGTGAGGGTGGTCGAAGCCAAGATGATGGAATTCAAGAGAGAGTTGGTTTCAAAGATATGAGATTAAGAGAGAGAATGAGATTTTGGGGGCGGCTAAATGAAGAAGATGTAGAAGATGAGATTTAGGGTTTTTTTTGTTATCTTCTTTTAATAAATAATAATAATTATGATGATAATAAGAATAAGAATAAGAATAAGAATACTAATAATAATATTAATAATAATAATAAACTGAAAAATATATATATACACATTTCAAACATTTAAAATTTAATTCCCATTTCTATGTTTCTTTTTAGGTTCAACAAGCCATTTTTACATGTTTGTATATGAAAAATTGAAAACATCGAAAATATAAAGAAAAAAAAGATCAAATTAATTTGATAACAATATATATAAAATAATAAAAAAAATATTTAGATACAATTGAATTTGTAACAAACATATAAACAAATCAAAAGTTAGTTGGATATAATAAAATTTGATAATAAAAAATAAATTCAAATATAAATTAGAGAAAAAAAACATAAGTTTTGTTTATTCTGATTAAAAAAAATTGATAAAAGGTTAGATAAAATCTAATTTGATAATAAAATATAAATTCAAATATAATCCGGGGAGAAAAGTCAGAGTTCATTTATTTACAATTATACTGTATTCATAATTCCGTTTTCATAAGCTTCAACAATTACACTGTATTTATAACTTCATCAAGCACAAAAACCTATGAAAAAGCCTAACTCGTTCGTTGTAGAGTCATAGCAAAAACAGTAAAAATGCAAAATGAATACTTATTTGTTTGTCAAAAAGATAAATTAATGATATAATAATATAATCAGATGATAATATGTATAAAATATTCCGTAAAATCCTA
The DNA here is from genome assembly GCF_027475165.1 of Benincasa hispida. Lineage (NCBI taxonomy): Eukaryota > Viridiplantae > Streptophyta > Magnoliopsida > Cucurbitales > Cucurbitaceae > Benincasa > Benincasa hispida. The sequence continues at coordinate 38,839,285 of NC_143487.1, read as the reverse complement.
ATTAAAATAAAAAAAATTTAATCTGAATTTAGAATAATAAAAAATGAATAAAATAATATAAAATCTAAAGATATATCATAAATTAAAATCCAAATGGTGATAAATAAATTAAATATTGATTAATTCTAACTATTTTTGAAGAGTGGTTAAATCAAATCAAAACAAATAGTTAATTTGAATCATTAGGAGAGAAAAATGAAAAAGAGACTAGTTTATTTTAAATCAATTCATGAAATAGTTATCAAAATCTAATTTTTATATTAAAAATAAATTTAAATTTCAAAAGAGGGAAAAATGAGAAAGAGATTGGTTTATTTTAAATCAAATTCTAATGGTAAAGTTAGAGCAAAAAGAGTAGTTTGTTAAAGAAACCCTAGAAAAACCTTTGTATAAGTAAGACAATATATGGAGCAACAATCCAATTGATTCATTCTTGTGCAATCAACGCATAACCATTTTTTAGGAAGTGATATTTCTTTTCCCGTTAAAATAATATAAAAAATAGCATATATAACTAATTTATTAAAAATGTCAGAAATATATCATCAATTCATTAAAAATGTATGTATACAATTATGAAAACAATATAGAGATTTGGATAAAATATATGAATAAAAAAAGTTTTATTAATATATGGATAAGGCAGTTGTCTTTGACAAATATCAACAACCTTGTTTTCTATTTTAGAATTACATGGTATTTGTAGTTTCATCAACAATAACATCTACGAACAAAGCAAAGGCAAATCAGGCATTTAGAAATTTGTGGTCATATACATGTCACATGAGTTGCCATAATTCTTATTCTGGGGCGGTTTTGCCATTTTTCAGAATGAAACCTCAAATTCCGTCATACACTCCAATTCCCCAAACAATGGAACAATTGGGAACAATTGGGCCTTAAACATTCTGTAAAGTTAAGTCTATAATAACAAGGGCCGACAAGAGAAATAGCAAATTTTAATATTTCATTTGGGAAAATGACAAAAAGGTTTCAAAATTATAAAAATAGAAAAATGAATTTATATAATAGAAAATACTAATTAGTAAACAACAAAACTACCCTAAAATAATAAAATTAAATACAAACGAAAATACAAAGATACGCTACTTAAAAAACTAAAACTAATACGAATTCCATAAATATACTAAATATTTATAACCAACTCAGACAGTGAGGGTCATTAGAAACTTATGAATGTTTACAACGATGGTCACTAGAAACTTATGAATGTTTACAACGATGGACTTCCTCCAAAGTGAGAAAGAGCAAAGTTGATTATACCAGTAAAATTATTGTCAGTAAGTGAGTATTTGAAGGAATTGCAACTTCAGAACGATGTGACTATTAGAAATATGATTACATTTGACATCAACCAGTTGTAAGGAGTTTCATCGTATTCATTCCATGTGACCATTTTGCTCATAGGTTCTTGAAAACCAACTTTAAACACTATCAATCACGGAATGTGATTGTTGAAAATGATATTCAAAGTAGAAACAAAAGCAGGAAACGTGTGTGCGAGACGATGGAATTCAAGAAAGAGTTGTTGAACCAACAATCGCAGACATGAGATTGAGAAAAAGAAAAAGAGATTTTGGGGGCAACTAAGTGAAGAAAATGAAGAAAATGAGATTTTGGATTTTTTATTATCTTATTATTATTATTATTATTATTATTATTATTATTATTATTATTATTAAACTGAACAAAAAATACATTTATATATTTATATATACACACATGTTTCAAATATTTAAAGATTAGTTCTCATTTATATGTTACAAACCATTTTTATTTGTTTCAATATGAAAAATTGAAAACATTGAAACTATGAAGGAATAAAAAGATCAAATTAATTTAATAACAATATGTATAAAATAATAAAAAAAAATATTAGATCCAATTGAATTTATAACAAACATTTAAACAAATCGAAAATTAGTTGGATAAAATTAAATTTAATAATAAAAGATAAATTCAAATATAAATTAGAGAGAAAAATAAGGAAGTTTTTGTTTATTGTGATTAATTGATAAGTAGTTAGATAAAATCTAATTTGACAATAAAATATAAATTCAAATATAATTAAGGAAAAAAATTAGGGAGGGAGGTCGTTTATTTACAATTATGTTGTATTCATGCAAGAGTGAACACAAATTAATGGCATAATAATATAATAAGACGATAATGAATCAAATGTGATTAAAAAATACAAAAAATGATAAAAATTTAAATGAAATATACAGTTTGTTAGATGATAATATACATAGAATATTAAGTAAAATCCTAATCAACATAAAAAAAATTTAATCCAAAATTAAAATAATAAAAACAAATAAAATAATGTAAAATCTAAAGATATATTATAAATTAAAATCAAAATGGTGATAAAAAAAATTAAAGATGGATTAATTCAGAATATTTTCGAAAAGTGGTCAAATCAAAACAAAAAGCTAATTTGAATCAATTAAGGGAGAAAAATAAGAAAAAAAATGTTTATTTTAAATTCATTCATGAAGTAGTTCTCAAAATCTAATTTGACTATTAAAAATAAATTCAAATTTCAAAAGAGGGTGGAAATTACAGAATGACGCTGATAGTATTTTACAAGATAGTTCAAAATTTTAGAACTATCAATGATAGACACTAATAGAAGGTTTATCAGCGTCTATCATTGATAATTCAAAAAATTTACTATATCATGTAAATAGAATTTAATTCTATTGAGATTAATTCGAAAAGTGGTTAAACATAATCTAAATTAGTAATAAAATTTGCATGGAAACGTTACGGGCAGTTATCTTGAAGAAGACCGTTATTTTTAATTTTCAATAAATCGACTAGAAGGAAAGTGGAAAACTAAGGCATCGACAATTATCCCTGAACCCTATCATTGTTTATAATTCTACACATATTTGTAGTTTCATCAATAACAAAAGCTACAAACTAGATAAGGATAAAATTGAAATTTGAAAATTCGTGGTCATGTACATATTATATGAGTTATCATAAATCTTATTATTTATTGATTTTACCATTTTTTAAAACTAAACCCTAAAATCTTTTATACACTCCAATTCCGTAATAAAAATTCAGACATAAAATATAGGCGTAATTCGATAAAGCAATTAATTTTATGATATTCGTACCAAATAGATACGTATCTTTATATTTAAAAAATGTTGAAAAAGTATTAAATTTTTGTAAATCTTTTGTCAGTTTGTTGGATGCCAATTAGGATAGAGATCTTGATAAAACATTTTTCTATCTGATTTGATGTGGATGAAACATTAATGATTAATGACAAATTGAATTTAATAAAACAAAAAATAGTTTGATAAATTTTAATAGATATTTAATTAATCTTTAATTAAATAAAAATTAATTTGGGACCATTAGATTTATTATTATTAAAATTTTGAAGATTACAAAGTGGTCCTTCAATTATAAAACTTTATTTTTCTAGCCAAATTGCTTATCTTTATAAATTTATATATGCTTGCATTTGTAATGTGCCCTTCTCTAATGAGTATATTTATGTCCGTTGAGATTAGAGATTCAAATTCTTATACCTTATTACGATATATTTTAAAAAAAAAAAAAAAACTTAAAAATTAGTGTATAGAAGAAAATTAAAAGCCCTCAATTATAAATATTTTTTTTTAAAGAAAAAAAAAAAGAAAGAAAAAGATAAGTTGGACAAAGAAACCATAAACAACTGTTAGGACGTGTATTCTCCTCACAAAATACTTGGCGGCTGTTTAGGATGTTGAGTTGAGATATGATATCTAGAATACATATATTTGTAAAGTTCATATGTTTGTTTCTGGAGTGCAGAGTTATTTGGTTTTAGTTCATATGTTTGTATTTCGGGTGCAAAGTTGAGTTTATATTTCTAAGGTATCTGGTGTAGTTTTTTTAATTCTAAATAATTTGTTAATATTTTTGTTTTGAAATTTTTTTATTCAAAATTCTACCCATCTTTGTGTTGAGCAAAACATGGATTACAATTTTTGTTCTTTTAATTTTTTAAGTCTTTCTTTCTTTCTTTCTTTTTTTTCTTATTTTCTTATTTTCTTTTTTTTTCTTTTTTTTTTCTTTTTTTTTTGTAATGAACAACAATTAACCCACTACATTTCTTGCACGAGTATAGCTAAATAAAATAGAAAATAAAAGGGAAATCAAAATTTTTTATTTCTAATTTTTCTCCATGAATTTCATCATCTTTCTTATCAGCTCAGTATTTTTACTTTGTCATAATTTTTTTTAATTGAATCTCTCCGATCATCTTAACAGCCAATGAAATGTCACTATATTTCTTCAATAATTTTACTTTCAATTCATTTGAATTTGGAGGATCATTAGAGAACAAATCTACATTTTTCACTATTTTCTTGCCAAAAAATGTTACACGAAAGCAATCTTCATTTTATGGTTTTTTTTTTTTGTTATGTGTTATATACTATTCAATTACATATATACTTTTCCACATATTATTAACACTCATTTGATATGCGAATTCAATTAAATAAAAATATATTTTACAAATTTCTACATATAAATATTGTACTTAATATACACAAAATATTATTATTTATATAATCAATAACCCTATAACATACTTAATCATCAGTCTTATAATTGTCAAAAGTGAATATTGAAATTAATTATTAAAGATGATTTTTGTTGGAATTTGTAGTTGGAGGTGGTTGTCGGAGCCTAAAATTTGGTCCTCAACGAAGTGTATTGTAGTTGGTAGTCGGAGTTTGTCGTCGAATGTGGTTTTTTTGGAGTCATAATTGGGCTTATCATAGTGGTCGCAGTGAAGGTGATTTGTCGTAGTTGATGATTTGAAGATACATTCTTATTAGGTTGTTTTCATGCTTAGCATCAACATCTAAACCTAAAAATGTTAAGTAGATGGGAAGATCTAGAAATTCTAAATTTAAGAAAACTATGATCGGTGTGTAACCTTGAAAAGTCAGGTTTAAAAATTCATGTCTGAAAAATACAGATTTATAATATATTTAATTATATTCAATCAACGATAAATTTTAGGCTGGTTTGAAAATTTTATTCTTATTTATTTGATTTTTTTAATTTTAATATAGTTAATTAAAATAAATTTTTTTCATTGGTCAAATATAACAAAATTCTAAAATAAACTTGTTTCTCGTTTTTTTTTTCATTTTAAGCTATATAACTTGTAAAAAATGATTAACTTAAAAACAAAATACATTAGCTAGCTTTTTAAAAATGATTACATAAAAAAACCCTATTTACACGAATAAGTTTAAATTGAATGTCATACATAATTATTTTTACTTTGAATATGACTCATTTAAACACGAAATACCTTTTTATATGGTTAATATAAATGAATTATTGATTATTTTACTAATTTCTTTTATTAACTTTCTAATTCAAATTCAACTCAATTTTCAATTGTAGTTCCAAAAGTTGTAAAGAAATATTTCTGGTCAATTTTACAGTTAAGATTTGACTCTTTTTTTTCCTTCACAATTTGATATTTTAATTTTATTAACACTAAACAAGCAAATAAACTATCTAATTTTTATTCATTTTATTTTTAGATAACTATATCACAAAAAAAAAAAAAAGCCTAAAAGCATTGATTTCAAGATTTTGTCCTAATCAATGTTTATAATATCGATGTCGATAGAAATATCGAAGTCTTAATTTTACAGAAATATCAATGAAAATATCGATGAAATTTCGATTTTGATGGATATTTCTAAAAAAATTATAAACAAAAAAAATTAAAAAATAAATTTTAATTAGTACATAAATATTTAGATTTTAATCAAACTTAGATGCTGTAATTTTTATATATATTTACATGGTGATAGTTCAAATGTTTAATCTATTATGTTTTTGTGATTTATCTATCATATAATAGAAATATCGATTCACACCTCATGTTGATATCGAAATTCCATAAAAATGTGAAAAATATAAAAAAAATTTATGATATAACAACGAAAATTTAATAATATGATCTAATTATTTAAATTTATTTGTGTTTGATTATTCAATTTCATGTGGAGAACCCATATATGTGAGGGAAAAAAATGTGTTTTAATAATGTTAAAAAACAAAAACGATTTATTCTACCAAACATTTAAAATAAAATATCACGTATTTTTGTTACTTTAACCACAAACAAGTAGAAAGAGTTTCTTAGGACTTAACTTGATGGATAAGTTATTGATCCTATTTCTTTTTCGGTTTTTAATACATTGATTATCTTGAGGGGTCGTTTAGTTTAAGGTTTTATAGATACCGATAAATATAATATGTATAAAAATAAGATGTCTGATAATAAAATGTATGAGTATTTAGTGGATTGGGTTGAAGGACTTTTTAGACCCAACCCGGTTGTAAATTTATTAACCCAAATAACTCTTATTAAAAAAATGAACCCAACCATAAAATATTTGAGTTGGATTGGATTGGACTACTCGAGTCATTTATTTAAAAATTTTCTAAAAAAAAATAATATGTAAATACGTAAAAATTTGATTTAAATGTTTTCATATATTGAATTAAGATTGACAACTCAATTTCAATTTATATAATAAAATTTTCTTTTCAATGTGCTCAAAAACTATTTTTTAAGAGTTGTTAGAGAATAAATTATTCAAAAAATACTGAAATTAAATAAAATTAAAATCAATATATGTATAAATAATTGTATTATAAGCAATAAAAATATATATATTTTAAAATTAATAATAAATTCGAGTTGGGTCAAGTTATATGAACCCACAAACCAATCCAACCCATAAAACTTTTATTTATTTGAAAATCCAATCCAACCCAACCCAACCTAAATGAGTTGATAACCCAAACCAAACCACACTAGTTGGGTTGGGTTGATCTGGTATCTCGAGTCATTGGATTTTTTTAACACTCTTAATAGGATGTATGAGAATCAAAGATAGTTGTGTTTGGATGTGCATGAGAAATGCTATCAGAATTTTATGAACAAGAATTATGTTTGTATCTAACTTATAAAATTAAGCATGCCAATCTTATATAATGGTAATAGACTAATTAAACAATAAATATCATTCAATATATTGATAAAAATTAATTGATTAAGAATCAATAATAATTTTTATTATAAATATTTAAAAGTTGAGTAATTTATAAGTAAAATGAACTAATCAATATATTTAATAAACACCATATTAATTATAACATAATACTTAATCATTTTTATAATTAATTAAGTCCAACCTGAGTAATTTTAATTTTAACTAAATAACATACGAAAATATATTTTAATAAACAATCTATTATTAAAAAGGGAAAAAAATAGATTTAGAAAAAATGATATGTTAATAAGAATATTAATAAAGATACTAAAAAAAAGTTTTCTAAATATGATATGTTAATAAAGGAATGAAATAATAAAAATTAATCATAATAAATAGTTAACTAATTATAAATAATCAATAATGATTATAAGTTAATTAAGGAATCTTAATAAATAATTTCTTGATTACAAAAAAATATAAGTAATCAGTTATTATTATTAAAAATGAATTCTTGTATTAACTAATTAATCTTAGTTTACTAATTAAATATATTTAAGATATTCTTAGTTATTTAATTAATGATTTATGTAAAAAAAGTAATCACATACATTTGATAAAATTTTATTACAAAGTTAAGTAAATATTTTAATAGATTATTAATGATTTATTAAAATAAATATTTATATTAACAAAATGAAATTAGGGTTGTTTTCAAATATATGAAAAGGATCAAAGATATTTATAAATATAGCAAAATTGCACTATCCATCTATAATTGACCACAATAGACTATTATCTATATCTATTTGTGTCATTATAGAAACAAATAGTAGTCTATCATAGTTTATCGTAGTCTATCACAGATATACTGTGCAATTTTGATATAATTTTGTAAATATTTTTCAATAGTTTTTGTCATTTATAATAATTTTCAGTGAAAATTATATATATAATGGAAAACCATTAGAAATGGAAAAGATAAGTTTTCTGGAAGGGAAAAGAAAACCTTTTATAATCTAGAAATGAAATGCCCTAGAAATTCTTAGACAAATATTAAAATTGAGAAATAAATATGAGTTTTGCATGTGTGTGAATTTCCATATAGAAAAATCCTCGAAAACGAACAATCCTAAATTTAAAATTTCATATCCTCCACTTGTATTCATTTCTTTCTTCTTTTGCTGTTTTTTTTTTTTTTTTTTAAAGACTTAATAAATAAATCTTTCACTTTATTAATGAGTTTAAAATGTGCCAACAAGAGCATAGCTCAATTGGTATAGTACTTGTACTATCAACCTTGAAGTCTGAGGTTTGATTTCTTCACCCTACACTTTAATTACAATACCTTTAAAAAAATGAGTTTAAAATGCTTATTGTGTAAAAACCCCGTACTCCATTCCTAGGCATATAAACCGTTTAAGAGCCCTGACGAGCTGTGAGTGACTATAAATGGTTTATAAATATTTTAATAATCCATGCTTTATTGACAGTTACCTTTGTATTGGTTATTTTACAAGAAGTTCCAAGCAATGCATTTCTCTAAAGTTTATAAACGCATGCTAGTTACAAAGTTTATGAAATATGTTTTTGTACAATGGTTGAACCATGGTAGTTTTCAAAAGGAAATTCTATAACATGTTTATGTTACAAGTATTTATATTATGTTTTAAAGCATATGTGCTCTTAATATTGTTGAGCATGCGTTAGGGTTAAAGCTAAGGTTGAATGAAGCTTGATGTACTATGTTTTAAATACCTAAGGTTATCAAAGTATATGTGTTGGTATTCCTAAATACAATGAAAAAGGATACTGAAGGTAGGGAAGGTGTCCTAAAGAGATTTCTATGCTATATTTGAAAACTATTCTTTTTAATGCTCTTCGAGAACTTGATAGCTTAAGTGAGCCGGATACTAAAGGTAAGGAAGGTATCTGAGTAAATGTACCTAAAGTGTTGACGATACTTAGAAAACTCCACGTGCACGTAGGTAGTTCAATAAAGATATCGACGTAGGGGTCTCTCCTAGCCATAGTTCAGTATGAAGAGATCGAAGTAGGGGTCTCTTCTGGCCATGGCTTGGCGTTGGGAATTAGAGCGATGGATGTTCATTCTCAACTAAGATTCAGTTTTCAGATACAATGGTTTTAAAAGTTTTATGTACACGTATGCTTGGCATGTTTTAGTTTAGTATTCTGTTTTCTAGCCTTTAGCTTAAGCATGAGATTTATGTTTTTATTAAGTCACTCATTGGACAAGTAGCTCATTCTTTCAAATGTTTTTCTTTTCCCAGGTAGTGGGCATCTCCCCAGAGGTTAGCTGTCCTGCTACTCCGCCACTCAAGGACTCCAGTTAAAAGTCCAAAGTCTAAAGAGAAGTTTTAGATGTTTATTCTGTAAATGTCTGTACATATGTGTTGCTCATATTAGGGATTAGTAAAGTATATTGGGACTCGCAGAACTCTGTATGTGTTAATATGATGTAGTTATGTTGTTATTAATCCCTGGTGTTCTGAGGTTATTTTTAAAGTTTCATTAGTTTGGTGAATGTTATATATGTATTCCAGGGATCTAAGCAGGTTAAGGATGTTAGTTAGGCAGTAAGTGCCACAAAAGGGTTGGTAACTACTGTCGTCACATTCACTTCTGGATTAAGAAGGGTAATCTGGGAGGGGGTGTGACAAGTTGGTATTAGAGCATAAGATTTTGGGAAAAGAGAGAGTTCATGCATGAGTCTATGTAAGTTTCTAACATGTGTACTACATAATTAAGAAAGGATCCTAAGAAGAAGTGGCATGCAGAGCAGTCAGACAGCAGATGAGGACCCTGACCCTACCTTTAGAAGTTTCGATGTTCGAGGGAATCAAAACTCTAGTGAACGGAAAGGTAAAGACCCGGTAAATCAGGAAACGACTTCAGACGGGGGAGTCGAGGATTCCGCAGATAGGAACAGATCCTCAGTTAGAGGACAGAATATTCAACAGGATTGCCAAGAGGTTGGCGGAAAGTGTCGAGTCCATTCTAGCGGATTCGAAAAGGAAGTACGGTATTGAGAAAGACCTAATAGGTACTGATAAAGGATGGGAAGCAAAAGAAGAACAATAGCGAGCTTCAACAAAGTCGAGAGGTGAGAGTTCTAGACCTCCATTTTCTGGTCAGGCATCTAGGAAGAGACAAAGAGCTACAAGTCAGAATGGTGTAAGAAGAAAGAAGCCAAGACCTGTGATTAGTATGGGTGATAGATTAGGGTTTTGGCATCCTACTATGCTAGTAGCTAGTAAAGGTAAGAAACCCTTATGTACGAATTGTGGTAAGCATCATCGAGGGACATGTTACAGAGAGAAAAACGTATGTTTTCAGTGCGGACAGGCAGGACATTTCAAGAAGGAATGCCCCCAGCTAGGTCGAGGAGTTCAGACAGAACAGAGAATGACTTTACAGATGGTAGATCAATCTAGTGGCTCAGTAGCCCAAGGAAGGGATTCAAGAGAAGAAAAACGAGAAAGGGAACAGGACGACCTCAGCGGCAGGGCAGGTTTTACGAAGTGACCCGTCAGGAGGCAGAGGAGTCTCCTAATGTTGTGAATGGTAAAGTAACTATATGTACCAATATATTTATGAAATAGTTGCTTATGGTGCTATACCTTTATTTTTATCTAGCATGTTGCATTGCATGTAGGAAAGATTATAGAGAGCATGCCCCTAAGTAGTTATTATTATGCTGTGGAGAGGTTGTAATAGTATAAGAGTTTTACAGGCCCTGGGATAGTTATTGATAATTATAGTTTATGAAGTGATTCCGTTAGATTTCCTGGAATTGATGTCACTTTAGAGCATGGATTTCCCGAATAAATATTACGACCATATGGATTGTTTTAAGAATAGATAATGTTCAAAGAGATTTGGTAGGCAAGAGATATTATTTGTAGGAAGCAAAAGAATACTTTCAGGAAGCTTAATATCAGCAGTGGAGGCTAGGAAGCTGCTAAGTAAAAGATATGAAGCCTATTTAGCCCATGTGACAGTTTTGTAGGTCGAGAAGCTGAAACCTGAGGATGTACCAGTTGTACAAGAGTACTTGGATGTTTTCCCTGAAAAGTTAGCAGATTTACAACCTAACAAGGAAGTTGAGTTTATTAACGATTTAATTCTAGATACAATACCTATTTTTTAGGTACCATATATGATGGTGCCAGAAGAACTTAAGGAGTTGAAAGTTCAGTTGCA